>NW_024096536.1:0-600000 GCF_016545835.1 Crotalus tigris
GAGATTTAAAAAACAAACAAACCTGAATCTCCCTTAAACATTTTCAATGTTACCTAAGACTGCTCTTGTTTATTCTGTGCTTTTCCATTTACATTCACATCCCCAAATCCTGGACTGAGAATAAATATCATATTAATATCTGAAAGCAAATGTTAAACATTTTAGTGATAATTGGATTTTCATTAGTGTGAAGGAATTAAGATTCTTGAGGGGTAGATAAAAGTTCAAAATATTTATCTGTTTGTATTTGTTTTATTTATTTAAAATATTTATATAGCCACCCATCTTATAATCAACTCTGGGGAGCTCCCAATCAAAGTTTCCTAAAAGAGTTAAATAGATGAAAATTAACAAAGGAGTAGAGATATCTGATCACTCCCATGAATCTGAAAGAATTTCCTGCTCACATCTCGCCACATCATAATACTTAAAAATAATAAAATAATTTAAGGCAATATATCCCTCACATTTTAACCTCATTTCAAATCTTGGAAGAATTAGGCTGAACAGCAGGTGTTTCAAAGTCATCAAGGGCTCACCAGATATATCAGCTTGGTCTGATCTTTTCATACAATATGCTGGGCATATTCATATATTCATATATCTTCCCATATATGAATAGTTTATGCAAACTGAAATCTAGACTTCTACCCACTAGATTACATTTCCCATGTAGCATAGATGTGAGCTTTAATCCTACAGTTCTGGATTGGGAACTTCTAAGAACATTGACAGTACTAGAAACATTTGCTTGAGATCATACTATTATAAAGTAAAATTCTATCCATATTCTTAAGAGCTCAGTGACATGGAGGGCGTAATTCTTAAAACATGCCTATACTTTTGAACAAATTTAGTGAAGATGAATATATGATGCCACTAGGTACCAATACATACATGATGAAATTAAGCATTAGGGCAGTGCTTCTCAACACTGTGGAGCTCTGGGAGTTGTAGTCCACACATCTTAAAGTTGCTAAGATTAAGAAACTCTATATTAGGAGAAAGGAATCTCCTTGCTGTCTGCTGTTGCTGAACTACAATTCCTAGGGACCTCATGGGCAGTTCTGAGGAATGCTGAAAACTGCAATCCAGGGACATCTATAGAACAACAAATTCTCAACCCTTGAAGCTGAAGTGGAATAGTAATTTAGTAAAGCATAAAATACTTAGTCTGAGCTTCACATATTGTTTCCAGAAAGCTTTCAAGAATAAAATGCAATGTTGTGACTGCTAGTTGCCACAATCTCTATATAGCACAGTTGTATCAGAGGTTAGTTTTCCAAAGAAGAATGACAAAGAGTCAAATGTCAGCGAGATGTCCCCTTCATTGATGAACTATCAGAAAAATGCCAGGTTCATTGAAGAAAATAAGAGAAAGGATGGTAAGAAAGGATGGAAAGTTCTACATATTTGTCCCCAATTTTATACACTACTTCTGCTTAAGCTGCTTTGGAAGGTGTCCATCTAAACATCGATGTATCTGTAGATTGTTGGTGGACTATCCTGGGACACAGCTCCTCTGGTATAACCTTTTAACATGCATCGTATGGTGTGTCATATGTTGAATTCCAGGACTTAATTAAAAGATTATTATTTGAGGTGGCCTGCTGTCCTCACAGTACTGTTGTGCAAAGTGAAAAGAGCAACTAGACTCAGCCACCAGGTATTTTCAGGGTGCTAGGTCTGGGGGGGGGGGGGGAGAAGAAAGAAAAGGATTAATATAACTATGGGCCATAATTTTCCAAGATATCAGATGCTGCCATTGGCCTTACTATATATAAGAATCCTTTTTGCCAGTGTAAAAATATGGGCTTCCCTCAAAGAGAGAAATTGAGGATAATCCTGATTTTTGAGGAGAACAGCTGATCAACAGATTGTATAGATGTATCTGACTGCAGACACAGGTCTCTAATGCAGTGTTTTTCAAACACTCTTCTAATGCATAATTCTTAGTAGTGACGGTTTACATACATCTGCCCTTTGGGATGTAGGGGTTTGACTTATTAGTCACTCTTAGTTTGTTTCCCCCCCCCCAGTGGACTGAAGTTCTTGTGCTGCCAACGACCAAAATGTATTGCTTTTATTCCCTCCCTCGTGTCTCCTTTCAGGCCCTGCTATTTCAGAGACACGCCCGTCAGCTGGCTCTCCACTGTTCAGTTTCCTTCTTCTCAGGAAATGTTTGCCCTTCTGTGTTTCCGGCAACTGCAGAGCATGTCCTTTATAGAGTCACTATACAGTGGAGGAGAGGATGTACTGGAGATACCTCATATTTTGCTTGGGTGGCTAGGTAGGCTGTTTTGTGCAAAAAATTTCATTTCGGGCTTAAAATTCTGAGAGATGACATTCACATATCTTAAAGTTGCCAAGTTTGAAAAACACTGCTTTGGAGGAAATTAAAAGCATTTACAGAATATTTATTTTTTTTAAAAATCCATAGAATCGTTTAGATACTGGGTCAGCACTTTGGGGTCTCAGTTGCTCTCGCTGAAGTAAGGAATTGTGACTCCAGGATTTTATTTTATTTTTTTAAAAAAGCCAGCATCCTGTATCCTACTAGGCAGGATGGATAGTAGGAAAATGAGACTGGAAGATGTGGACAGATGAAAAGGAATGGAAATTTCGTGAAAAACACAACCTGTGGACAAGCATTAAATAACAACAATTTTGAAAAATGAATAGCAATCACAGATCTATTCTCTCTCAGTTCAATTACAGGGTGTTTCTGGGGGACTATCAGGAGCGCACAAGAAAATGTCATCTGACAGCTTGTCGACCAAAGCCCTAAAGGTAAGGACCTAGCACACGGGTATCAAACTTGCCATATCACGTGACGTGTCGCGACGTGTCGTGACTTTTTTTGCATTACCGGAGCTGGGATGGGCGTGGCCTCTGCATGATACAACTGGCCCGTGGGCCGGCAATTTGATATCCCTGACCTAGTAGTTTTGAAAAACACATTTCCCTTCTATAAAACTCTGGTATTCTGCTATAAGAGACTGATCATCATGACTTAAATGAATAATTATTATCTGGCATTAAAAAACAACAACATCCAGAGTTCTCATTGGAAGAAAAGTGAACCTTACAGACTCTATAGAATTTCTGCACAATTTGTGTACATCTACGTTCCCCTGATCTTCTTTGAAATTATTCTACCCCCCCCCTTTCACTTTTCCTCTTCTTTGTGCCCTTACTTCCTTGTTCTCTGTTCCCTCCATTTCACCATTTTTTCTTCCTGCTTGTGTTGTTATTCACTTTCTCCTTTGTCCCTCGCCCTCTTTTCAGAAATGGTGAACATGTGTGTGGAAATTTGTATGGAATTAAATTATTTTCAATAGTTGATATAGGACTTCTTTTTAAAGAATAGTCAGTCTGTAACCCATACAGTTGCTGAAGCACACATGGATGCATATTTGCAAATGTTTCTAGCAGCATTGAGCCAAAAAGGGGAAGGATGTTCTGTGTCTTTCCTAATATAATTTTCCTCTCTGAAAATTATTGCACTGATGTCGCTTTGTTAATGTGAACTATAAATTCTTGCCATGTATATGCATATACAAACACATTTTGACAAGCGGGTCCTTTTTAATTTTCTCAGAAATATTTGAAGAACAGCACTTGCTTCTCCATGTATTTTCCCTGCTTGTATCCAAGAAAAGAAACAACAAAAACTGAAACTATTGCCTCCTCATTCTTAAGATTGTCACATTGCTTGTTTAAACACAAACCTGGAGGATAGAAGCAACCCATTATTGTGTGCAGGTAAAGTAAGGACTGATGGAGGTGTGCCCTGCAGAGAAGTCACACAAATTGTCAAGGGAGGCCAGGCCCTCCTTTATATTAAAGAAATGCATCTCTTCATTGCCAGTCTCTAGCAGTAAGATTTTTAAAACAAAAATCCAGGGCAGTAATTGTGGGAACTGTATTTACCTACTTAGCTGTTCTAGAAGAGGAAACCAAGCACATTAATTTAGAACAGATTTTGTATGAAACAGTCAGGGGTAGGTATGCTCACCCCAAGGTTTTTTAGGGAGCCAACAATTATTGTCCGGAAGCTGGTGTATTTTGTTAAAAGATCTGTAACTAAGCAGGTATTAGGAAATTATGATAATATCATAATGATAATATCCAATTATAACTTTGTTTCTAGCAATGCTTGATCTGCAAGAGAATGCTGTGCTATTGTTTACATGTCTTTGTTTTCCCGACACTATTAGAAATTGTCTACTAATTAAACTAAATAGTTTCAAGCAATATGTGGTCTAAGTGTGAAAACTCAGACTAGGTTGGATTGCTTAGCCAAGTGGTCACTTCCTGTTTCTTCTAATTATTTAATGTCCCAAAACAGTTTGAATAGGAATGGGTATTCTTGCTGTGTTCCCATAAGCTGGAAAAGTCAGAACAATGAAGTGTTGATTCACTAACTTTTGCTTAGAAACACCTTAAAGCAGAGAAATTTCAAATTCTGTTCATAAGAAGTGTTTGGAAATTGATCTGGAATGCAGACAGTAGCATCTGAACAGCAGCAAGAAAATATCACATGTGTCTTACACCAATATTAAGCAATGCTTAGTCAGTGTTATACGATAATCTTGGATGTTCTCAAAAGCTAACATCTCATATATGTAGCTATTTCCTCCATTGAATTATAGAGTTTGGAAACAGATTTTTTCTTCTGTTTCTACATAGTCTGCATAGAATTGCATTGTAAATGGCCTGTGATCCCATACATAAAGGATTGTATCAAACCAATTTTAAGATTTGCATTCTGGATCCTGTTTTTGAGTACTCTCTGAATCAGTTTTGTCTGATTAATCCCAGAAATGGAATATTTTCTGCAATGATATCTGGATTGTGGCACTTCTTTCCCAAAGAGCTACTTGAGACCCAATGCTAAAATATTCAGGTTGCTCTTCTAGAATTTTTCCTCTGAATCCAAAGAACTCTATTTTTCAAAAGTGCTTTATAAAATAAAAAAATGAAATTGGTATAGAAAGCAATTTCTGTATACTAATCGATAAACTGGATCAATGGGTTAACACAGTGAAGTTATGGGGGAATTACGTATAAGAAATACAATTTTTTATATTTAGTTATAATTTCTGCTGCTGTGAAATAATAGCAATAATAAAAACAGAAAATTAAAAAAGTCTTTAAAGAAACAAAGTGACGAGCATAAATCCAGACTAAGCTAGTCATACTTTGATCCTACTTATTTAGTTGATGGGTAACTTTTATTGATTCAGTTGACACTGATTTAAGTACACAACCCCCTCTACTGAGAAGTAAATTCCATTGAGTTCATTGGCAGCTAGTCCTGGCTAAATGGTTTAAAGATCTTACTCAAGTCTTCAAATTTCAAACCCTTATAATAAATTCATAATTTTTATAATGAGGAATTTATAATATAATTATTACAATATAAGGGGGGGAAACCCTAACTCAAAGAATATTGTAGAAAATATATACAAATACAAATATATATAAAAACAATGCCAACATACTACTGCTACAAAATGTTCCCATTTGTTTGTTTTTAATTGTTCTAGGCTCTCCTTTCTCTTTCCAGTTGTTGCTGGGGGTTTTTCTGGATTCTCTCTATACTTGTACATCTGATTCTCAACTATTCGATCCTTTTCTTAAACAGATCAAACGGGAGATGGGTGAGAACACACCACATCTTTCAGATGAGGAGCTTATGGGACTGTCAGTGCGGGAACTTAACCACCATCTGAGAGGCCTGTCCAAGGAAGAGGTAGCAAGATTGAAGCAACGTCGGCGCACTCTAAAGAATCGTGGCTATGCAGCCAGCTGCCGAGTGAAGCGGGTGTGTCAAAAGGAGGAGCTGCAGAAGCAAAAGACGGAATTAGAAAGGGAAGTTGATAAGCTAGCGCGGGAGAACGCTGCCATGCGCCTTGAGCTGGACGCCCTGCGTGGCAAGTATGAAGCGCTGCAGGGCTTTGCCCGCACAGTCACTGCTCATGGCACTGCTGCAAAGGTGGCAACTGCCAGCGTTATCACAATTGTCAAATCTGGTTCCAACCAGGCCACCTACTCCTAGTGCTTACAAGCCAAGCCATGAACTAAGTCCTATTGCCATGCCTCTGCACAGCTCTTACCTAAAGCGGCTGTAGCTGCACTGGCTCTTTCCTTCTCCCACTTTTGTTCTACCCACTGGAGGAGACACAGTTGACTTGAAGACCAAATGGCTAAATGTTGAACTTTGTCCTTAGTCCTTGCCTTCATTGGAAGATTGTGGGAAAGTGGTGTCCAACTTGTGTAATTTTAGCTGTCAGTTATTTGTGAATTGGATTACAATGGCCAGTTATTCCTATTTTCCTTTTCCATTTTATATTTGTTAGGTTTTCTTCTCTGCTGCTTCATACCTTATGACTGATTAAATGTAAAACAGATAGATTTGAAGATGAGATCTTTACCTTAGTTGAAAATGCTGCGTCGGAGAAATTTTGACAGCAATTATAGAGAAAGGCAGATAGTTTCTATCTGATTGGAAAAAAAGATGCCAAGACTGAAGTCTTCTTTTAAGGTCTAAAACCTAGTGATTATAATAATCCAGTTGTTATCAGAGGATATCAATTTCCCAGTTTCTTGGTGCACTGTTCAGACATAAGTCTAGGTATTCATGTATAACTCTGTCTGCTTTTTGTTGTAAACCATAGTTCCCAGTTACCTACTGTTTAATTCAGAGTCTCTTGATCGTTTCAGCATGAAATTGTTGTTTTACAAGAATCAGTCTGAGCCTCTGATGAGTAGACATTTAAAAATGATAAAAAAGTATTATTGCTTGGTGACTGCAACGGTGGTGGAAAAACAGATCACAAAAGGGACATGTCAAGAAAAGAATTAGTTGCTGCTAACCCACCCTAGGAAGAAATAATTATGCACATTGCAGTGACTGGAGAGACAATCTCTCTGCAACTGTCTGTGGATGCAATTGTGCTCCAAATACTCTTTTGATTGTGAAAGTGTTCTTCTGCTGAGGTTTTATGGACAAAATAGAAACAGCTTTCTAAAGAGGGAGAGAGGGAGAGAGAGAGAGAGAGAGAAGAAAATGGGAAAAGTAAAGAGGGAGTGTGTTAAATGAGGAAAGAGCAGCATGGATAAAGCAAGTGAGACTGATGGATAGTGAAGGGACAACAGAATTGCAAGTGAACTTCTAGAGAAGATAACTGAGTTCTAAAAGAATTAGTTTCATGAGGGGTACTAATAGCAACAAACAAAATGTAATGAAGAGAGCCTTTTGTATTTTCTTTCTGTTTTTGCATTGGCAAAAGACTAGAAATAGAAACTCAGGAAAGAAATATACCCAACTATTACAGAGATTAAGACATTTTATGTTCAAGGGAATCAAGCCAAGAAGCAGTACAGGCTATTTGCTTGGGGTGTGGGGTTCTGAGGTATTCAGAATCAATCCTAATCATAGAGATGGGGTATAACCCAGCACATCTCTTTCAGTTTCTTTTTTTCTCCCCAAAAGCAAGTTGAGAGAGGGCCAATCACTTACACAGAACAAGGAAAAGAGGCTTCAGTTGCAAACACCATTGGTGAGGAATATAGTTCCTCTGTGTTGTTTTGTGGCCTAATTTTTGCTCTATTTAGTTGTGTAAAATGCAAGATACATTTTTATTGAGGAAAGTGTAGTAGATGAAATTCAAAATGCTTCTTTATATCTACAGGATGCATTTTCACAAGAGCAGCAAAATAACTTGAACCATAGCCAAAAATAATTTTGTCATGAAAATAAAACCTAGTTTAATCTAAGCTAGCACAATGGCAAAGTCAAGTTCTTCTAGATGCCACTGTATTTGTCTCTTGTTCTTTTAAGATAATATTCTCATATGCACTTAGTAGGATTTACTGTAAAAACCACACTGTTTAATTTTTAAAAATGTTTACAATTACAATCTCGTCCCTTTCATTGTAGCAGCTTTTATACCATCCAGTGGTTCTCCAGATGCATTCTGCCATGTTGGCTGCAAATGCTGTGAATTGCAGAGAGCACAAGTTAGAGAAAACTGATACCATTCAAAAGCCTAACTTAGTAAACACACAAACTTAAACAGTGTACTGTTTCCCTTTCCTTGCCATGCTTTCATGAATCCCATATGCCATTTAAACCAAGCTGCCTGCATGTACACACAGAATATTAGTAGCACTGGACTTGTAGAATCAACTATTGATATACTACCCATTTGTATGCCTTTCTGGCCAAGCAGTTTTAGCCCATTGCCTTCTCGTTTTAAAGGGGGTATGAAATCTTATGCCAAGCATGGACAATATGAGAATAGCACATCTGTACCAAGAGACACTGGCAGCTCCATTGCTTAAGAAACTGGGAAGTTTATACACCTGGGAGACATGGATACAGTAATTTTGTAGAAAGCATGGAGAAGGGTTAGATTAGAAGACTTAGGAAAGTACCTTCTTCCATTAAATATACGTTGCTAACATAAGAACCAGTGAGTATTTGTGGGTAATCATTTCCAGGCATGTGCCAGTGACTTGTTTATGTGGCAAGTATGATCCATTTTTTAAAAAAGACATATGGATGGGTTTACCCATCCTGCAGCTTGACGTGACTTCTACCCCTAACATGGAATCAGCTTCCAAACCAGTGTTGTCCATCCTTCCCCTCCAGCCTTTTGATCCTTAATGGGGATTCCCTCTTTAACGTTTCTACCCTTGACACCCTATTTTTCCTTGTTCCTACCCTGTGATTTATTTATTGCACGAATATAAGTTATTTTCACATTCTTTATGCCGTTCTGCCTTGTGGCACGGCCGGGATGTTGGTACAGAGCTGTACTTTATATTTTATATATGCAAATCACATTTTATCTTCTATAGAGCAAGAAAAAAAGTACTTATTTATTTTCTGACTTACAGTAAGTGTCCTGCCAGACTCCTCTGTATTTTGTAGAATTTACAAATAAAGCCAGATTTTTTTTCCAAAATGGAGAAACTGAAAATAAGTGATATGTGCTCTTTTCTTGTGAAAATGAAAGAGATTGTGTTGAAGATCTAGGAATCAATTCTGGGAATTTCATTGAAAATGAATAATTATACAGCATTAATTTTATGTCTGCTGATCATTTGCAGACATAGGCAATCTGCTCTGCACTTTCAGCACTTGTCAATGCTGGTTGAAGTTGGGAGGACGGGAAGCCACTACTGCAGCTGTTCTCAACCTGTGGGTTGGGACCCCATTTGAATAGACTCTATTCAAGAGACTATTCTATTGGCTTTCGAAAGCCAATAGAATAGACTCTCTTGAATAGAGTCTAATTCTATTGGCTTTCAAAAACCAATAGGAATTGTCCAGGCTGTCTCTGCCCTGCTGAGACCGCCAAAAGCCCCACTCTGCAAACGGTGCTGCAAGGAAACCTTCCCTCCCTGCTCAGCAACTATTAAAAGTAAGTAAAAGAGGGCCAGGGGTGGGAGGTGGGAGGCTGGCGAGTGCAGAGAGGGTTGCTGGCGCGCGTGGGGCCCGGCGGGTGCCTTACCTGCCTGGGCTGGGCCAGCTGGTGGCCCAGCCAGTGGTTGCCCTGCGCCGTAGCTGCCCCTTGCCAGCTAGGCCTCGGCGGCGCAGGGGGCAGCACCATGCATGCATGGCGCTCCCGGGCAGGGAAAGTCCTCGACTTACAACCAGTTGGGTAGTCCTCAACTTACGACCGGTTGGGTAGTCCTCGACTTACGACCAGTTGGGGGTCACAGCATTAAAAAGGTTGAGAACCACTGCACTACTGGGAGTATTTTCCACCTTTTAAGGATAATGGGTATATATCTTATTTAAGTGCACCACAAAGTGCTATTGTGATTTGGCCAATCACAAAACACATTTTTGTGAGAAAGCCAATGAGATTACAATACTATACAAATCATTAGTCCAATTTTAATAAAAACATGAAACAGGTCTGAATTTAGGAATACATAATTGCTCATTTAAACTACATTTTTTGACTCCTACAAATACCTTCTGAGGCTAAAGAGAAATAATTTGCTTGCCATTATTTTGTGGCAGAGGTGAAATCTGAGATCCAAAATGCAAACCCAAAGTCTTGAATGTATTTTTCTAACCTTCATTCAGTATCCTTCTTTCACAGTTGCACAACCCAAATGCAGCACACAAGAACCCCTCATCCAAGTTACCCATTTCTCTTCCAGACTACCTTTAAGCCTGTATGGTTTCTCATGCATCTGGAACACGCTCAGCCCCATGACCCTCAGGCATACCTGGGTATAAATACAACATTTCAGTATATATGGACTGCAAATATTCAGGGAATGACTAGATGGCAACAGATATTCATGTTCTCATGATTACTCTGCTGAGTTATCAAGACTTCTCTCTTTCTGTACACTGAGAGCAAAGTCAGAGTCATTTACTCTTCTTTTTTCTTTTCTGATGGATGACAGAGTGCCAAAGTCCTGGGGAAAAATTGTGGCAGTGACCTGGTGACATTTTTTTGGATCACTTTCTAAATATAAATACGTAGAGCATTTTATCTGCAAAAGAGAAGAGGACTACAAATATGTTTCTTACCCTAGCACAGGTAATTTCATGGTGGATGGACCACTTTGCTCACTGTACTAATAAAAGAGAATATTTGTATCTCAGAGTTGACATGAGGAGGTCCTTGATTTCTTGATTGGGGTATTGTTTACTTGATTGTTGGTCTGATATTAACCTTGGAGTTAATCTTTGCTGATCTCGGTGCTGATTGCTGATGGAGAGATGCTTGGGTCTTTTTGTTCCTTTTTAGGATGGGTAATAGTCTCTTTTGCATGGTCTATATATGTTGTTAATGTCTATGTGTCTATTGATGGCTGATTTGTAAGAGTGCCAGTCTTCTAGAAATTCACTGGCGTTTTTGGACTTGGCTTGGTTTAGGGTGGTCAGACCAATATCCAAACAATACCCCAATCAAGAAACTGCTAAAGAAACCAACAGCAAACAGCCCAACCAAGGAATCCACCCCCACCAACACAGACAGGCAAGCCACTAGAATATAAATTGACAGCAAACTGCACTCCTTACTAGCACTGATGATTTTACCTAATTTGGGTAATGAAATGTCTGCAAGAAAGCAAGCAAGCTCAGAGAGCACCAAGGACCCCTTTTGCTCACTCTCTCAAAATGAAGCATTTGTAGCTTTGTTTTACCCTATTACAACAAACACCAATCCACTGTAAACACTGTAAAAGTTTTGAATCAAGCTAATACACAAGCTGTAAGGATTGAGAAGCAGCAGTTCCCAGGCTAGAGACCTTTGACTGTTAATATATTTCATGGCCTCCTAAGGGTATCAAGAAAGCAATCAAATATCTCCTAGCTTCAAAGGGCAGACAGAAAAAGTTAAGAGTTTAAACTCCGGAGCAATATATACAGTATTTATGAAGGCTCGACTTCTTGACTTTGTGGTGGGTAATCAACTATTGTGTTCAGACCTCCTCGTCTGCAATAATAATTATGTCTTAGCTGAGTCACATCTAAGCATCTTCTGCCAAGTTCTGAATAAGATATTAAAAGTTTGAAGAGCAGTGATTTACTGCTGAAGCATGGTGTGAAGTGTAAAGAAGTGAATTGGCCTTTCTTATAAACAAACAGGTAAATTCTTGCATACAGAACTCATTGTATGTTAAAACATACTAATAATAGAACCATATAAATAGCCTCATCCAGAGCATTTGTATTTTGAGATGCATTTCTTTTAGTTTAGCCCTTCACTGTTTTTGTAGCACTTTCAATAATGCAAGTGAGTCTGGGGGTTTTCAAGTAAATGGCATATGTCCTCAAAGAAAATGTCTGAATGAAATAGTTTTGAAAGGATAAATGAGATCTCACTGATACTGAAGAATGACCATGCATTAATAGATAGGTTCCTGACTAAAGGAAACCACAATAGTTGCAGCTGTGCACATCTAACCAAAAAAGCAGCAGCAGAGAAAAAATTACAACTGCCCTGTGCGCAAAAATATTAAGATAGTGACACGGGGACTCTTGTCATAGGCAGATCAATGAGCAATCTGTGCCAGATAAAAGCAGTTCTAAAATGAAATGAACATGGAGCAAGGCAGTTGAAAAGAAACACCTCCTGGAATGTGGCCTACAGGTCAGAATTTGGCAACTGGACTTGCCTATTCCACATTCCATAGACTTATCATCATTATAAAAAGGTTCCTATTTGCATACAGGGGAAAAGCATGCGCGCACGCGCGTGTGTACACACACACACACACACACACACACAGAGAGAGAGAGAGAGAGAGAGAGAGAGAGAGAGAGAGAGAGAAGTTACTTAAGGGACTGGTTCTACTAGCAGCTCAAAATCAATGGGTTTCTAAGTAAATTGCACTTGGCCTATTTAAATGAAACATGACTACAGTAGTCACAGTTTTGAAAAAAAACCTGTGGGGCAGAGTGGGAAGGTTTAACAAATTATTTTCTTGGCAAAAACCACGTTAAGTAGTATTTACATAAATACTGGAACAGTATTTCCTCTATCACCAGTCTGGTACCATATATTTTCTGCTTAGGAGTCAAAGACAACCTGCAATCTCCGTGTCCTGCAAAATAATGAATGCCAGGCTAAATATCAAAAGTTTACAATGAGCTGTAAATGAATCTGAATTGATGCATCGCTGTAGTGAAATACAATCCTAATAAGTGAATAGAAAGAGCTGCCAATTCTATTTATGGTTAGATCCCACAGATGAAGGAGACCATCTTCTTGAAAAAACAGATGAAGGATGACAAACAGTTTATACATTTAGTTATTGCAATTAACTTGCAATTAACTCTCAGGCCAGTTTGTAAAGAACAAAAATAGTGCCAACAGTGTAAACCACGTTGCAACTATAGAGATTCCTATGAAATGAAACTTAAAATCCTCTCACTTTTGAGACTTGGCCTCCTGGTATTTTTCCACCAGACTGATTTCAGTAGGTTACTAGATGGTATAACTGGAAGCAGTTGTTGAGTCCAACATTGCTAGCAAACTGATGGCAAATGGAGGAATCCAGATATGCATCCTCATTTCTATCATGGACCAAAAGGAGTAAACAGCAAATTTTTGCTGCTGCGGATAACAATGACTCTTTCTCATGAAAAAAAAAATCTTTTGTCTCCCCCAACCCCCCCCCATCCATACAAAAGCCCAAAACTATCTAAAAAGTGGGTGAAAACAGACAACTGAGTTGAGAGACAAGAGAAATGAAACTATTACAGATAGGCAGATCGTATTTTGCAGAAGGATTTATCCTAAAAGTTACGAATGAAAGCTGCTTTAGCTGTAGCAGGGCAGTGGACATAACAACAATCTTTGAACCATCAAGGACATTCAAAGAAAGCTATAGATAAATGGAAAAACCCCATCAGACTAACTTTGTGCCATGCTCAAGGGCATCTTTTAATATTGTGAACTTTTCAGAGTTACCCCGTGGTAAGAAGGGCAGTCAATAAATTTGATAAATAAAAAAAATCAGTAAATCTACACTAGTACTGAAGGAAGTACTAGAAATCTCATTTTGGGGAAGTCATGCACAGAAGCCAGAAACGTTCTTCTGAGAAAGAAGAACGTTCATAAACAGAATATTTTGCAGCTATCTATAGTGCCAAAGTGGTAGGAGAAATTAATTAAAATAAAAACAGTGATAACATAAAACACTTCATTTGAGGAGCAGTTGTATGCCCTTAATTTTTCTGCCAGACTATGGAAAGTATCTTTGCAAATCAGTGTATATGAAGTGTGTCTTAAAGTTGATACTTTTGTCACTGATTTAATAATAATAATAATAATAATAATAATAAGAAGAAGAAGAAGAAGAAGAAGAAGAAGAAGAAGAAGAAGAAGAGGAAGAGGAAGAGGAAGAGGAAGAGGAAGAAGAAGAAGAAGAAGAAGAAGAAGAAGAAGGAAGAAGAAGAAGAAGAAGAAGAAGAAGAAGAAGAAGAAGAAGAAGAAGAAGAAGAAGAAGAAGAAGAAGAAGAAGAAGTAGTTGGAAGGGACCTTGGAGATCATCATCGGACAAATGGCTGTCCAGTCTCTTCTTAAAAACTTCCAGTGTTGGAGTATTCACCGTTTCTGGAGGCAGGTTGTTCCATTGGTTAATTGTTCTAACTGTCAGGAAGTTTCTCTTTAGTTCTAGGTTGCTTCTCTCCTTGATTAGTTTCCATCCGTTGCTTCTTGTCTTGCCTCCAGGCGCTTTGGGGAATAGCCTGACTCACCTTTCTACAAAATCTTTCTGCAAAAGTTTTCAAAAACATTTTATTTCCAACTTTGACCCCAGAAGAAGATCACATATTGCCTTGGGTATTTTATAGTCCGTTCCAAAATCAGAGGAACAGAATCTAAGATGTATATACTCTGTGGTCAGACCTTTGGACAGGAATATTATTTGAATCAAGCATTGGCTTAATTAATTAATTCTTCAATTGGCTGAGGAATTCAAGGCCTTGAAGTCCACATATCTTAAAGTTGCTGAGGTTGAGAAACACTGGTCTACATAATACTCATCACTAGGCCAAGAAGCAACATGTATGTGTATATGAAGATTTCGTTGTAGAGCCTGACAAAGAAATGGAAAGCTTAAAGTTTCCTCCCATGCAGGTAGTTTAAAAAAAGAACCCATTCCATATGCAGTCCATAGAGCCACAATGGAATCATCTATACTACTGCCCAAGGTAAAAAATAGATCCAGAGGATAATTCAGTGTGAAAGGTTTGAAATAATCAATTAATCAACACATCATTGGTACTCAAGAAAAATGGAAGTGTTTGTATTTGCATTCCTGAAAGCATCTTTTTTGCAAGTTTGCAAAGAATTCTGAAATAATGGCCCTCATAAAACAAATGGCAAAAAAATGCTTGCACAAGGTTCAGAGCACTTTTTCTGAATCATTTCAAATCACATTTATACTGTACATAACTCAGACCAGAAAGAGCAGAACAAGTTTGTCAAAAAAGAAATGCGTATCCTTTTCTTTACAACTGATGTTCTTCCACAGTTTGCAGGTGTTTGGATACTCTCAGTACTTGATGCAGCTAGTGGGTTTTGGCAGATCCAGTTACACTCAGACAATGCCAAATGAACCATGTTTACTAAGCCATTTGGTGTATTTTTCTGTAAAAGATCTCCGCTTGGGATTTTTAGCACTTTTGAGTTCTTTCAGAGAGAAATGTGCATTCCTACAACATCTGGAGGCTGTTTTGGTATTTATAATCTTGAAAATATTCTGGATTAAAGTCATCGTAGATATGAACATGATCAGTAACCGTTTTAAATCCTATAAAATCCATATACTGCAAAGTGAACTAAAGCAAATGAACCTTATGGCTGAAAAAGAAACCCAACCACAATTCTGGGACATCATATAAATGAAATCAACTTTAGATTCAAAGAAAGTGGAACTATTTTAGGAAATAACCTTCTGGAACATAGATTTTACAAAGGAGATTTGGAATTAACAAGATGTAAAAGAAAGAGGAGGACTGAGTTTAATAGATTTGAGATTTATTTTGCAACTTGTCGTTGGTCTGGGTGAAAGAATGGATGCTGCTGAGAAACATAAGATATTTAGAATTAGAGGATCATCACCTGCGGTTTGGATAGCATGGATACCTATGATATGATGAAGTTAAAATGTGGATTTTTAAAAACAATTTAATTAGCTATACCACACTGAGAATATAGTATAGATATATAGCTAAGTCATGTCCCAAAATACCTCTGTGGATCTCAGCTCAAGAAGTATGCCACAGAAGAGAAACAGCAGGTAAAGACAAATGGTTGACATACCAGAAATTATTGGAAAATCATCAAGGGAAATTTAAAATTCAATCAAAAGAGCAGTGAATAGCTAAAGGAAATAGTTGTTAATGGTTTTCTCATTTACAGTTATCAAAAAGATCCAGAATGGACAAAAAGAATGGTATGGAACAAATAGAATTTGAGGTACAATTGTATACTGACAATGAAGAACATGTAATTGCCAAAATGTATAAACTTTTGTTGAAAATTGAAAGAAAGGAAAACCAGATTAAAGAATGTAGGACAGGGGTGTCAAACTCAATTTCATTGAGGGCCGCATCAGCATTGTGATTGCCCTTGGTGGGCCAGGTGGGTGTGGCCGGGGGGGGTGCAACCTACTGGGTGCGCATGGATGGAGTGTGTGTGGCCTACTGGGTGGGCATGGCCAGCTCTACATCGTTCGCGCCAAGGGTGCCTGTGGGTGCCTGGGCAGGAGTGGGACAGATCTGAGGGTCTCTGGCAGAAGGGGATGGGACCAGGGCAAGCGCCAAGGCATGGTCCATTTCTTCATTCCTCACAAAGGGTGACACCTCCACAGCATGCACCCAGGGGGTAGGGCCAATGTGGCAGGAACTGGTTCCTTGCTGTTTCTGGATGGCCTTGTGGAGCGAAGACTGAATGCATTTCAGCATAGATGGCCACCACAAAATTGTACATTGGCTCCCGGCCGGCCAGGGCCAGGGCCAAGGCAGGGGGACCGTTCCCTCACTGTTTCCAGGATGGCTTCGCGGGCCACATGAAACCACTTCTCAGGCCGCATCCGCCCCCCAGGCCTTGTGTTTGACATGTCTGATGTAGGATAAAGCAGGATAAGAAGTTTGGTTATACCATAGAGATGGATCAATGGGAAAATGTGTGATTAAAATGGCTGAAAGTTACGTTGTATTAAAGAGAATTTTTATAAAATGATGTATAATTAGTACATGATGCCAGAGAAATTATGTAGAAAACGACCTGTTTTCCTTGCTACCTTCTGAGAGGAGGCTTCATGGTATCCGAAGCAGAACATCCAGATTCAGCCAGAGTTTCATTCCATACAGCATTAATCTTGCGAACTCTCAAGCTTCCTCCTTCCATTATATATTCAAGATGGACAATATTTAATATTTATTTGCTATGTATATGTAGGGATGTGGGTCTATACATATGATGTTCATAGTATGTTTAGGTGTGTGTCATGTATGTGTTTCACTTTGAGAGCTGGCAACTAAATTTCATTTTTGATGTGTGCCATTGTGCCCACAGTATAAAAATGACAATAAAGGTTATCTTCTCTTCTCTTATTTTATCTTATCTTATCTTAATATATGTTGGAAATATGAACATGAATGAACATTGTGATATTCTTGGTGGACATATAATAAAGCTTTAAAAAACAGTTTCAAATACATACACTGATATAGATTAATCTTAAAGATGAATATTAAAATGAAAGCAGAACTTTTCTTTTTAAGATTGATGGATACACAGAACAGTCATGTAAGATGGGATTACTCAATCAATATATGATTACTGTGGCAAGATTATATAGGCAGTCCTTGATGTAAGACCAATTGCTAAATGACTGTTCAAAACCTTGATGGACTCAAAGTTACTTATGACCTGTCCTTAAAGTTACAACTGCCATACCATCCCAACCCCTCAGTCATGTGATTACATTTTGGGAACTTGGCAACCAGCTTGCATTTACAACTTGTCAGCACAAGCAACCAGAGCCTATATTACAAGAATCTCCTGAGGCAGCTTTCCTTTCCCTGGGAACAACCAGATAAGACTTCAGGGATCCTGGGGGAGGTCAAGCTTATGCCTTTTGCAGCTGTGCAACAATTCCAAGTTGGGTCCCTGCTTCACTCCTCCTTCCAACTTAGATGGCTGTTTCCCAAAACAACCTGTTGCAGTCAGTGATGGGATTCAGCCAGTTCGCACCAGTTTGGCAGAACCAGTAGCTACTTTTTTGTTGCCCAGGCCCAGAATGGACTTCCGGAAGTGGCATCCACCCAGAGAACCGGTTGTTCACATATTTGAATCCCATCACTGTTTGCAGTGTCACATGATTACATGATCATTTTTTTCAACAGGTGGAATAGAAGGGGAACTCATGAAATTTGCAGACAACATCAAGCTGGCAGGAATAATCAATACTCCAAAAGATAGGCTCAAGATACAGAAGGATCTTGAGATATTTGAACACTGGGTCCTAGCTAACAAAATGAAATTCAATGGTGAGAAAAGTAAGGTTAACAACAACAACAACCCAAATGCACAGGTATAAAATAGGTGGTACCTGGCTCAACACTAGCAACTATGAGAGGAATCTGGGAGTCCTAGCGGATAATCACTTAAATATGAGCCAGCAGTGTGCTGCAATCACCAAAAAGTTATCTCAGTCCTAGGTTGCATTAACATAGAAATAGAATCAAGATCATGCAAAGTGTTAGTACGACTTTATAATGCCTTGGTAAGACCATACGGGAGTATTGCATTCAGTTTTGGTTGTTACAATATAAAAAAAAATTGAGACTCTAGAAAGAGTGCAGAGAAGAGCAATAAAGATGATTAGAGGGCTGGAGGCTAAAACAGATAGAAAACAGTTGAAGGAATTGGGTATGTCTAGTTTAATGAAAAGAAGGCCTAGGGTTGACATGATAGCAGTGTTCCAATATCTAAGAGTCTGCCACAAAGAACTTGTTCTCCAAAGCACCTGAAGGCGGGACAAGAAGCAATGGATGGAAACTAATCAAAGAGAGAACCAACCTAGAACTAAGGAGAAATTTCCTGACAGAACAATTAATCAATGGAACGGTTTGCCTTCCGAAGCTGTGGATACTCCATCACTGGAGGTTTTAAAAAGAGATTGGACAGTCACTTGTTTGAAATGGTATAGGGTCTCCTGCTTGAGCAGAGGGTTGGACTAGAAGACCTCCAAGTTCCTATCTGTTTGTTTAACGATGAGGTGACTTACTTAACAACCTTTGTAAAAGCAATTGTTCGGTCAGGTAGTGCCTCAGCTTACAATCACAACAACTTATGACCAAAATTCTGGTCCTAATTGTAACTCAAGAACTACTTGTAAGATGGAAAGATCCAACATTGTCCACAATAGAGGAGTGGTTGGTGAAATTGACAGATCTTGCTCAGATGGATAAACTAACCTCTTTGATTAGAAAAAAAGACAATGTCTGCATTTATTGGTGAGTAGAAATTTCATACAGGATACATTTTGGAAAGATGACAATCATGATATAAATTTAGAGGATGTAGGATTTGCAGAACTTGGGGACAGAGTGAAATGGGGGATCAGCCTAGAATTGTTACACAGCCACAAATGAATTAAGTCCAACAGCCCTTGAGTTCCATTGCCTGTTTTCTAATTCTAACCAGGTGGTGACTGTTAATTGAATCCTGTGCTTAGGCTTTAGCAATAAATCAATTTAACTGAACCTTCACATCTGGACCTGTTTTTTTACACCTGACAGAGAGGTTAAAATATAATTGTATTATAATTGCTATGAAGAATATGAATCTCTTCTTGTCTTTGCTCTTTTTCTTCTTTATATAATTTTTATTAAAACTTTTAAACAAGAAGGGTTTTTTTTTTCATTTTTATACAACAAAATCCTTAAGAGGCTTCCAATCACCAATAATGTAGATAATATCTTTTCTCTAATTGAAGAAATTATCTAGTTCAGTAAATTCTATCACTTTCAGTAATTATTTCTCCATAGCTGAATCTTTCCATTTCTATGCATATAGTATTCTTGACACAGTATCATATATTGAAATAATCTTCCATAGTCTTTCTTTCCTGTTTATTTATTAATCCTAAAAAAAAAAATTCTGGCTTCTTTTGAATATTGGTCTTTAAAATCCTGTAAGTTTATTTGGACCACATTTTAACTTTTTGACTTGTTTGCCAAGCTAATTGTTCACATTTTCAGCATACATTTGAAGTGCCTTTATACATCTAGGTCAGAGGTGTCAAACTCGCAATGTCGCGTGACGTGTTGCGACATATCGTGATTTTTTTTGCCATTGCTGGCAATGAGGTGGGCACGGTTTTACTATGATGCATCCAGCCTGCAGGCCAGCAGTTTGACATCACTGATCTAGGTAGTTTCTCTGATTTCATGTATAATATACACAAGATAATCAAGTAGTGGATTTGCAAGCATCTAGAAACAAGCAAAGTGATAACTAGAAGCCAATCTAGATTTGTTAAAAAACAGATCATGCCACACAAACCTTACTGCCTTATTTTACAAGGTGACTAAATTAGGGAAATGTTGTAGATGTAGTTCACTTTGACTTTATTAAGGCATTTGACAGAGTAGACCACAATCTTGGTAAGATAGAAAACTGTGGGATAGACACCACCAGATGGGTTTGTAACTGGCTGACCAACCACACTCAATGTGTCATCCTCAGTGGATCTACATCTAAATGGAGGAAAGCATGCTGTGGAGTACCTCAAGGTTCTGTCTTAGGCCCAGTTCTTTTTAATATCTTCATAAATGATATAGACAAGGGAATAGAAAGGGATCTAATCAAATTTGCAGACAACACCAATATGGGAGAAATAGTCAACACTTTAAAAGAAAGATTCAAGATACAGAAGGCTCTTGATAGACTTGAACATTGGGCCCTATCCAACAAAACACAATTCAGTGTGATGAAAGTAAAATCTTACACTTAGGGAAGAAAAGTAGTATAATATAGTAGTATAGTATAGAATGGGCTGTACCCGGCTCAACAATAGTGACTGTGAGAGATCTAAGTTTCCTAGTAGATAATCACTTAAGTATGAGCCAGCTGTGTGTTACAGCTGCCAACCCCCCTCCCCCACAGTCTAGCAACAGGATTATGCGATAATATTGCTTTATACTGCATTAGTAAGACCATAACTGGAATATTATATCCAAGTCTGGTCACGACGATACAAAAAAAGACACTAGGTCCTAGAAATGATCTAGAAATAGTGCAGGAAAGTGCAATAAAGATGTTAAGGGGTCTGGAGGCTAAACAAGGGATGATTTGTTGCAGGAATTAGGAATGCTCTAGTCTATCAAAGAAGACTAGGGTGATATAATATGTACTTGAGGGGCTGTCACAGAGAAGGGGGAGTCAATCTAGTATCCAAAGCAGCTGACAGACAAGAAGTAACAGATGGAAGATCATTAAAGAGAGATCCCAACTAGAACTAAGGAGAAATTTCCTGATAGTGAGAACAATTAATCAACTGAACAGCTTGCCTCCAAAAGTTGTGGGTGCTCAGTCACTGGAGTTCTCAAGAAGAGATTGGACAGCCATTGTTTGGAATGGTATAGGGCGGGGTGTCAAACTCGCAACATCACGTGACCTGTTGCAACGTATTGCAACTTTTTTTCTATTACCGGCAAGGGGTGGGCATGGTTTCGGCATGACACATCCAGCCCGTGGGCCGCAAGTTTGACATCCCTGATATAGCATCTGCTGTTCAAGCAGCAGGCTGGACTAGATCTCCAAGGTCCCTTCCAACTTTGTTATTCTATAATACATCTTTTTATAAAACTTCTCTTGAGATTGTAACATGTGTGTTATATATATGTACAATGTGTGTTATGTATGTGTACACTTTTGAGAGCAGGAAACAGAATTTCATTTTTAATGTATGCCAGTGTGTCCACAGTAAAAAATTGACAATAAAAGTTAAAAAAATGTAATATTTCTTGTTGGTTAATTTTTTCTATTTACATCTATCTTCTTATTGCACTTTTATTTATTTATTTATTTTATTTTTCACTTTTTCTGCTCCAATTTAGTTTGTTATAGTTCATATTATTGTTCTTAAGACTTTTAATAACATTTGTATTAAAATATATATTGAATTACTTAAATTTTAATTACACTAAATGATATCAAATTTAGTTTCTTGGTTGAAGGAGAAAGGATCACTGACAATATATTTCATGTTTGTCAACAATGTGACAAATACCGCCTCCAGCAGTATACCACAACTCAGCCGTTGACACCAAGTTTTGGGGAAGTGAAAGTGTAGTCTCATCATTAGGTGTCAGTCGCCAGAAATAGTCATAGGCCTTCTAGGGACCTGGGGAAGTTTACATATATTTATATCATTATCATTACTGCATGGAGAAAGGGTTGGGATTAAGCCAAACATACTGAGGTCATGAGATGTAACATAAGTTCTTGTTAAAGGAATATAGATAAGGGGAACTTCCACAATATTACTCTACCATTTCCACTCTCTGAAGTAGTTTGAAGTCAACCCCAAATCATTTTTACTTCTGCTGGCCTTAAAACACTGAGATTAGCCAGAGAGCAGCATAACTCAATTAGTTGATCAGTAGGGGGATGCATAGAACATAATTCAACATCATGCTTGAAATTGCCACTATTAACAAAAATGTCATCTCTTACTCTAGCCAAAGAGGTACTGCTACTCCTTCTATACGTTTCATTCATATCCTGTCCATGCTTCATCTGCTTGAAAAAAATCCAGTGGCTGTTAAGATGCAAAGAATCCTAGTACTGAAGCCTCTAGTCTAGTCAATTACACAATCTGTTAAAAAAAATCTGCCCATTTTGATTTCTTCTGTTTATATAAATAACCAGCTTTGAATGCTTGCCTCACTGCTCCTCTCAAATAGCAAATTATTTTTCGCTTTTGGACAGATTGGAACCAAGTGGGTTTGGTTTTGGTTTAACAACATTCTAAGACAGTTGTTAAAGGGATGGAAATAAAGTGAAAAACTGCTATGAGAATGTGTCTTAAAATGATGGATATAGAACAAGACATGGAAAAACCTTGACATTTTGCTTCTGATGGTGAGGAAATAGAGAAGGATGGGAAAGAATGGTTCTCCTGTACTGCCTTTGGAGTCAGAGGAAGCACTGAAACAAGAATATACATGATAAACAATCTTCTCTTAAGGTATATGGGGAATCTAAAGGTCTACCAGTGGTTGATACATGTTATTTTCCACTAGTACAGCAGTTCTCAACCTGTGGGTTGCGACCCCTTTGGGGGTCGAACGACCCTTTCATAGGAGTTGCCTAAGACCATCGGAAGGGGCATTGGTCTTACCTGAACGCCTTTTCTCAGTACGGAGATGGATAATCCATGGATGGGTTTTCTCTGTCTGCCTGCTCTTGAGACCAAGTAGCCAAAGCTTGACACGCCCCCACTTCCTGTGGAGTCCATTCTTAACGAGGGCGAATTGGCTGATGATTGACGAGGTATTGGCTCTCAGCTCCCTACTAGCGGCCTGCTGGCCTTGGGGTGGGTGTGGATTATCCATCTCCGTACTGAGAAAAGGCGTTCAGGTAAGACCAACGCCCCTTCTCCAGTACAGGAGATGGATAATCCATGGATGGGACGTACCAAAGCCTCACTGTCCCAAGGGGTGGGAAACAGATAAGGCCGGTAGATTGATCTCTGAGACAACTTGCTGGAGGACCCTCCTACCAAAGGAGGCATCCGCCGATGCAAAGCGGTCTATCTTGTAGTGTCGTATAAACGGGGAAGGCGAGGACCATGTCGCGGCCCTGCAAACTTCCTCGATTGACGCCTGGGTAGCCCATGCCGCCGAAGTTGCAGCGCTTCGGGTGGAATGGGCTGTGAGATGACTTGGGGGCGGCAGGGATGATACATTGTAAGCTTCTGCGATACAGCTTCGGATCCACCTTCCAATGGTGCCCGCGGAAACTTTCCGCCCCAAGGTGCCCGCTTGGAAGGACACAAATAGGGCCTCCGATTTGCGGAAGGGTTCTGTACGCTTTATATAACGCCGCAAGGCTCTGCGGACGTCCAATGTATGCCACTGCCGCTCCCGGTCATGTGTTGGATTTGGACAGAAGTTTGGGAGAATTACTTCCTGTGTCCTGTGAAAGAGTGAATTCACCTTCGGTATGAAGGCAGGATCTAACCTAAGGACCACCCTGTCCTTGTGGAAAATGCATAGGTCGTTTCTGACTGACAGTGCGGCCAGTTCCGAAATTCGTCTGGCCGATGTGATGGCAATCAGGAACGCCACCTTTAGCGACAGGTGTCGCAAGGAAACGGTCGCCAATGGTTCAAATGGTGACCGAGTGAGTGCGTGAAGGACTCGCGGTAGTTCCCAGGACGGGTACCTGTGAATTACTGGAGGTCTGGTGTTATAGGCGCCCTTGATAAAGGCGCGGATCCTGGGGTGGTGAGCTAAGGGAACCGAATCCGTGCAGGTGAGGAGGGTGGACAAGGCCGCCACTTGCCTGCGGATGGTCGCGGGGGCGAGGCCTCTGTCTAGTCCCTCCAAGAGGTAATCTACTATCTGAGGGATGTAGAGTTTGTGTAAGTCAAACTGCCGTTCCCTGCACCAAAGGCAAAAATTTTTCCAAGTGGAGTCCTAAATGCGGTTTGTTGCCGGACGGCGTGAAGCTTGAATTATGGTAATGGCCCCGGGAGAGAATAGTTCCTGTGCCATTATCTGGCGCTCAAGTGCCAGGCGGTCAGTTGTAACCATTGGGGTTCCGGGTGACTGATGGTTCCCTGGTGTAGGGACACTTGATGAGGGGGAATGATCCATGGGGGCGACTGAGACAGGTTCATCAGGTCGGCGAACCACGGTCTCTGTGGCCAATATGGTGCTACTAGGATCACTTCTGCCCGCTCCTGAATCAGCTTTCGGATGACCGCCGGTATGAGTGGTAGTGGGGGAAAGGCATAAAGCAGACCCTGAGGCCACTGAGTTCTCAGAGCGTCCGTCCCCTCTGCTCGCGGGTTGAAGTAACGAGAGTAAAATCTGGGGAGCTGGGCATTGTCTGATGATGCGAACAGATCGAGGATCGGGTACCCGAACTTGCGGGAGATGTCTAGGAACAAGTTCGGGTGTAGCCCCCACTCCGAAGGGTCCACTGTGGTGCGGCTTAGGAAGTCCGCTTGCTGGTTGTTGACCCCCGATATGTGTTCCGCTTTTAGTGACTTCAGATTGGGCTCTACCCAGCTGAATAGGAGTCGTGACTCTGTCATCAGGGTTTTTGATCTGGTCCCCCCCTGCCGATTGATGTGCGCCTTGGCTGCTACGTTGTCTGTTAGGACTAGAACGTGGTGGCCTCTGATTCTGTCTTTGAATTGTTGCAAGGCTAGGTGGATAGCCCTGAGTTCTAGCCAGTTGATGTTATTTCTCAGATCCGTGGCGGACCAACGTCCCTGTACAAACCGGGAGTCCAGATGGGCTCCCCAACCATACAGACTGGTTTCTGTAGTGATGGTAACTCTGACTGGTTCCTTGAAGGGTGACCCCTTGGTCACGGCCCGAGAGCACCACCAGCGTAGCGCCCTGCGGATTTGTGCCGTGACCCTGACTAGGTGGTTGGATGCGCTGGTGTTCTGCCGTTGGTACGGGAGCAGAAACCACTGTAGTTCCCGTAGGTGGAGCCTGGCCCAGGGTACAATGGCTATGGCCGATACCATCTTGCCCAATAATTGGGAAAGTGTTAGTATCGGAACTGAACGTTGCCTGTGAACCCAGCGAGCCAGTTCCCTGATGCCGGCCACCCGGTCTTGGGAGAGATAGACCATACAGTTGGTTGTGTCTATCATGGCCCCCAGATGCAGCAGCCTGGACGAGGGAACTGTCTGGCTCTTCTGAAAGTTTACTGAGAATCCGTGTAATTGGAGGACGCGAATGACGGTCCTTACGTCCGCCTGAGCTGTCTGTAGGGATGTTGCTTGGATTAGTATGTCGTCTAGGTAACATTGGACGCGTATTGGGATTTTTCTCAGTTTGGCGGCTACCGCTGCTAGTATCTTGGTAAATACCCTGGGTGCCGAAGATAGACCGAAGGGGAGAGCTCTGTATTGGAAGTGTTTTCCCCCGTAACAGAAACGTAGGAACCGGCGGTGGTTTGGGTGGATGGGGATGTGAAGGTAGGCTTCCGTGAGGTCTATCGATGCCAGGAAGTCTCCTTCTCTGATGCTTCCCAGGATGGACTGAAGGGATTGCATCTTGAATTTTTTGTATGTGATGTAGCGGTTGAGGTTTTTTAGGTCCAGGATTGCCCTCCATCCTCCTGAAGTCTTTGGAACCACAAAGAGGATGGAGTAAAATCCTCTGCCTCTGTATTCCGCTGGGACCGGTTCTATGGCTTGAATGTCCAACAGGTGTTGGATGGCCTCCTGCATGAGTTTGCGTTTGGTGGGGTTCCTGGAGACCGAGCAGTTGATGAGTCGGTCTGGGGGTGTGACCAGGAACTCCAGGGACAGCCCGGACTGGATGGTTTGTAGTACCCAGTTGTCCGTGGAGGTCTGCTCCCACTGGTGGAAGAAGTGAGCTAGTCTTCCTCCAATGGGTAGGTCTATGTAGGAATCATTTTGTCTTCCGGTACGGACGACCCGTTCCACGAAAGGGTCGTCTCGACTGGTTTTGTTGTCTGGGCTGGAACCCCGGTCTGTCGTAGGGGCGGCCGTACGGTTTGTTCTGCCTGGGAGTGAATGGCTTGGGTGCCTGACTGATAGGCGTGGTTGTCGGTTGACGAAAGGACTGCCTACGAAAGTAAGGTGTGGTACGTTTGTCTGACCTTTTGTTCAAGTGTGCCATGACCTTCCGCTTGTCTTTGTTCTCTACAAGATAGGGGTCCAAGGCCTCCCCAAACAGACCGTTGCTTGAGTAAGGGGCGGTCGCTAGCCGCCACTTAGCCTTGGTGTCAGCTTGCCAGTGTTTTAGCCATAGCATTCTCCTGGCAATTATGTTGGATGCTATGGATCTGGATGAAAAAATGGCCGATTGGAACGTTGCGTCTGCAGCGTATTCCGTGGCTGCTACCATCTTAGCCAGGTCCTGGTGTGTTCGTATGTCCTCCATAGGAACTATGGTTTGTAGTTGTTGCAACCAGATGAGGGTGGCCCGGACAAAAAAGGAGGCCGAGGTGGCTGCTTTGATGGCCCATGCCGCTGTCTGGTGGGTTTTGCGAAAGGCTTGTTCCCACTTTTTGTCATCTGCCTTAAGGGCCTCCACTAGGTCCCCAGCCATGGCTGTCTGGGAGACCAAGGGGGTCCAGGCTTCATCTACTTTAGGAATTTCTAAGGCCTCATTGAGGTCTGTGGCAGTGCTGTATAATTTTTTGTCCGTACCACTCACTGATGGGAAGGAAGCGGGAGAGTCCCATGGCTTCTTGATCCCTTTCAGGAAAATGGCGGGGCAAGGTATATGGTGTTGCGTTGTCACCTTTTCTACGAATACGGGTCTGGATGTGGTGGCCGGTGTCGCTTGCGGCTGAGAAAACTGATCCGTCCCCATGTCCGCAATGGCTGTGGCCTTGCGTAGTATCGTGAGGAAGCGGTTGGGATTAAATAATCCCCCTGAGGGGGGCTCAGGGGGAAGTTCCTCATCCTCTGACATAGAGATCCCAGGTTGATCCTCCTCTTGTGGTGAAGAATAACCACTCATGGAGGACTGGGCCGGGGAGACGGGTTCCTGAATGCCTGAGGACTCTGAGGGGAGTTCCGAGTGTGGCATGGCTGAGATGGAGGGCCCCTGGTCGTGGTGGGCGGAGCGCTGTGCTAGGGCTCGGTCCACCACTTTGGTTAATAGGGCCTCTAGCCGTCCATCTGCCCAGATGTCCCCTATGTCATTACCTTTGGGTGTGGTGACCGCAGGTGGAGAGTTGGACTCAGTGGTTGTGCCTGCCGCCGTGGTTGTTTGTTGGGCTGATGTAGATGGCGGATCCAGTGGTTGCGGTGTTCCTGGAATGGACCACGCGCTCTGGGTTGATGTGGATGGACCCAATGGTAATTCCATCTCGGTGGCCGCTATTTGAATCAATTCCAATTGGGCCTGCCTCTGCGCTCTGGAGAACTCCTTCTCCAGGGCCTGGTGCCTACGGCTGGCTTGCTTTTCCGCCAACTTGGAGGGCCTCTTGAGCGAGTGTTTTGTCTTCGCTTTGCACTTGCCTGCCGCCTTCTGGTCAGAAGGTGTGTTGCAGCCGTAATTGGGAGGTGGAGGGGTCGTGCTCATGGATTGAGGCAACGAGGGTCCCTCCATTCCGCTTGAGCAGTCCCAGAAAAACTGAGAAGACGCTCAGGCAGGCAAGTATTGGCGGGAGCGAAATTGGAACAAGTACCAGGACTGTTCCCCTGATCACCCGACCACAACAAAAATATTCTCTCTGGGCTAAGGTCACGGTAGCTGAGGGAGGTACCGAAGGCACGTTTGGAACCACTCTTTGGGTTCCGCCCGGAGGCCTTAGGTGACCAGGCAACGTGCACCAGTAGAAAAAGGAAAAGGGAGGCAAAAAATATCAGTGGCGACCTCAAAAGGGTCTGTAGGCCTGACTTAATACACAGCAGGTATCAAATGGCGGTCACCTAGAGCGGAATTTATTCTTATTAATACTATTACTATTATACTAATAATAGGAACAACAATAATAGTAAAATAATAATAACAACAACAACAATAATGGTGATGATGATAATATTGTGTGTTCTGTCTTTAGGCCTGTTGGCCCTGCAGTCGCTTAATTTTTAGCTTTAAAAAAAATTTTTTTTTTAATTATTATTATTATTATTTTTAAAATTTATGTATCTATTTTTATTATTATTATATTTTGTCCTATTATTATATGTGTGTATCGGGGGTGGAGCGCTGGTTGTGTGCTCCTATTCCGCCTCTATCAGTGATTCCAGATATGATGTAGAGCTTCCTTAAGCTCGGTTTGCCTTTCTCTGCAAGAGATGGCAGCCACAGCTCGTTTCTCCCTGAAAAAGGGCTTTGCAGATCCCAGGAGGGTTCTCTAGCCTCCGTTTCTTGGTTGGGGCTTACTCCCTTCCTGTGCTTCGTTTCCCTCTGAAGATAAGCTCCGCAGCCTCCCAGAAGCTGCTTGTGCCCGGGGATTTAAATTTGGCGCGCTGTGACGTTTTAAGGGAATCCCAGCCAGGGATTGCCTTTGTTGTCTGAAAACGGCAACTAAAATGGCGCCCGCGGTTGCCCTGGGCTGCTAGGGAATCTCCGATGATCCGAATTCAAGTTTGAATCCGGACCTGGAGATTGTTATTTTTTCCCCCAATTTGAGGAAAAAATCCCTTGGAAGGTTGGGGAGAAAAGCTCAGCAAGTGGTCTCTGCTGATGCCTTTGTTCCCCCCCCCCCTTTTTCACCTCCAGAGCCCTGGGGCTGACTGGGATCCGTGGGGAGTTTCCCCCCCCCACACCCCCTTTTTCAATTTTAATATAGGATCAGGGATGATCCCAAGGAAAACTTAGTGGTTGGGGAAAAGGTTCAGCAAGTAGTCTCTGCTGATGCCTTCTTCCCCCCCTTTTCACCCCCCAGAGCCCTGGGGCTGGCTGATATCTGTGGGGAAATTTCCCTCCCCACCAATCCCCTTTTTAATTTTAGGTTTGAGATCAGGACTGATCCCCAGAAAATTTTGTGGTTAAATTCCTATAGGTGGAAAATTTTTTTGGGAAGGGGAAGCCAATTATCAAGGGATAATCAATCAATGGATTTCTTGTCTAACCTGATAAGCTGAGAGCCACGCCAAAACGAGTCTTCTCCGAACAGAGACCAAGTTAAGAATGGGCTCCACAGGAAGTGGGGGCGTGTCAAGCTTTGGCTACTTGGTCTCAAGAGCAGGCAGACAGAGAAAACCCATCCATGGATTATCCATCTCCTGTACTGGAGAAAACACATATTTCCAATGGTCTTAGGAACTGAGACACACTCAGCTCTAGCTCTGTTCCCCTTTCCTAAATAAAGATCTCTTTCGCCTCCTTGGATTGGCTCGCAGCTCCCTACTCCAACTTCGAGTCTAAAAGAAGAGAGCCTTTTGCCCAGTGCCGGCAACAGTCTCACCTTCTACGCATGTGCACCTTTTTCCTCCCTTCCCTGAAAAAGCTGTTTTGCGCCTCCGTGCTTGGGAGAACCTCTGGCCTGGAGACCATGTGAGTGATGGGGGTTGGGAGAGAAGGGGAGGGCTCATTTCGGGGTGGGAGTGGCTCCCCATTTTCCTGTGACTTCGAGCTGGAGGACCGGAATAACTAAGATTAGGACGGTGCTTCATGCTACTGATGGGAAAGAAGTTAGGCCGTGTGGGGCGGTCGTATATGCAGATTCTTTTGTGGGCAAGCCCACGAATTTGTGTGAGGCTCACTTCTAAACCCCATAGTTGAGGAGAGCTCTCCTTTTGGAAAGTTTGGAGAGAAGTTGAAATGGGAGGCAGGTAACAAAAGAGTGTAGGACAGACATGTCAAACACAAGGCCCGGGGGCCGGATGCGGCCCACGAAGTGGTTTTACGTGGCCCGCGAAGCCATCCTGGAAAGTGAGGGAATGGCCCCCTCTGCCTTGGCCCTGGCCCAGGCCAGCCAGGAGCCAATGTACAATTTTGTGGTGGCCATCTATGCTGAAACGCATTCAGTCTTAGCTCCATAAGCCCCCCCCCCCCCGCATGGCCTGAGAGGAACAGTGAGGTTCCTCCAGTGTACCATGCCTTGTTGAGGGTCACCACAACATGAGGAACTGTATTAAAGGGTCGCGGCATTAGGAAGGTTGAGAACCACTGCACTAGGAATTTCTTTCTTCCTCACTCTTTTCATGTTGGACATGACAGGATTGAACAGGTACACTTCCTCATGTTTATAAGGCTTATTGAATACTTTCATGACTTAGACATGAAACAAGTCCAAGCATACAAAACTGTAATTCAAATGGAGACACGCAAAGGTTAAAATTGATACCCCTGCTCTGACAAAATAGCTGGCAAATCAGCACCTTCCAGATCAAAACATTTATCATTTGAACCAAGTCTTATCCATTTGACTAATTAGCCAATATGTAACCATGCCCATCACTAGATTGCCACTGTTAGTTCTAGAAAAAGATGTTGTTTATCTGCCTTCTGACCTAGATAAACAAAATGTCTATGTGTGGGAGGGCAAGGAAGCAGGAAATAAGATTCTTGGGATCAGTAAAGTTACACAACCAAGCTATGAGAGGTTACCAGGTTACTCCTTTAGTGCCCTTTCCTGTTCTGAGCCTCTAATTCAAATCTCTCTGCTTAGCTTTTTGCTGTTAATGAGCAATTAACTGAAAAGAATGATTGTATTTCTTATGTCAATATTTTAGTTCCAACAGAAGACATTTGCAAGGGAATTCCCCAAATTTGAACCAAGTATTATTTCAGGCATAGAAAATGATCTTTACTGGATTTTGAATCCCCTTCACATTGAATCAATTATGTTAGAATAATGCTGTGTCAAGTACTTCTATGTCAAGTGGAAAATTTCACTGGCTGGAGGTACCTGCCTTTTTCAACAGTCTTTCCCTTGTGCCATGTAACCCTTTGTCTTAAAATAATTCTTTGCAACCTTTGCAAGGTGTAGAATAAAATAAAAATCGATACCTTTTAAAAAGTAATTCCAGAAAAAAATGTGAAAGGAAATGAACAAAAACAGCAGAAACACATTAAATACAATCTATATTATCTCTATATCTTTATTTGTCATATTTGCATGTTTCCCCAAAGCAGTATAACATCAAATAACAAAATAGAGACAACAGCTTGTCTCTGAACTCACATCAGTTATTACATGGTAGGTACAAAACTAGGTAACTCTGTCTCATTATACAGTTCCCCCCCCCCATTTATATACAAATAACTGAACTATATGGAAAAATAGTAAAAACAGAACTTGCAGTTATGCTACATGGCAAAAAAAAAAAAAAAAAAACAAGGAGAGAGAGAGAGGAAAGAAACTGAACAGGAAGCAGGCAGCGCCAATATTATTTTGATGGGACTCATGTATAATCACGTGTATTAAATGGTCAGTCTCCCAGGAACCCTAACTGGAATGGGCAATCATTGAGCAAGCCCTTTCATCTCTTTCCTGTATGGATGGATATACAATAAACTCTTCCCATCACACAGCACTGGTGCTTTCATATGGCTCTACTTTTTAAACAGTCACACTATTATTGGACCCAGGGTACTTGCTTAAACTATTTAAAACTTCTTATAAGTTGCTTCAATGTAATCAGTCTGTACACATAGTATACATATATATGGTATACATTAATACAAATAAAAAATAGAGCTCTCCCCAACACTGAAATATCTGCAAGTCAGTCACATTATTCACCCATTCTATTAAAAAAGGAGGCTAATGCTGAAAACTTTTCACACGTGCAAGTATTAGCAAGGTATACTGAGTTAGGAAAATTATTTGGAAGCAAAGTAGCACTGAAATAAATAGAAAGACTGTGCACGTGTGAAAACTTTTCACACGTGCAAGTATTAGCAAGGTATACTGAGTTAGGAAAATTATTTGGAAGCAAAGTAGCACTGAAATAAATAGAAAGACTCTGCATGCTTCAAACATTATTTGGAAGTGCATGAGGCCTGAAAAAACGATGTTGCTACTTTGTAAAAGTCACCTTAACTTCAGTGAGTGTATTCCTTAAAGCAACAGCAGCACTTTTCCTGGCTCCTACACAAGCTAAACGCTGGAAAAAGGTCCAGCTTCTTTAATAGCTAGCAGAAAAATGCTAATTTCAATGTCTCTTTGAAATATTGACATCCTATGTCATCTTATTCAATAAAAATTTCCTACTGCTGGCACTAAAAGATAATTGAACTGACCTTACTCCCCAGTTGCAGGGAGCTGAACTCCATAATTTATGCAAGAACAGTGTTCAACCATCCTTTACTAAGAGTTGCAAAGAACTTAGAATCATAGTTCTGCTGCCACTGGTCTGTTATTTTAATTGGTTAAAAGGATTTTAAAAGTTAGTGCATATGAATATATTGTAAAAGTCATATGAAGCAAGGCTGATGATTGTGTGTTTACAGAAATGTGTTCTTGTTCTGTCTTCATTTCTTCATATCCCAAGTTATCTAGCTATTTCAAGCAGAAAATGTGAATGGAGCTTTTGTCCTCTATTATCCAAATTCTCTCCAATGTCTTCTGGAAAAAGGGAAGTGCAAATCATAATAACAGCAGCCATAGCCTCACTATCTCTCCAGGAAAAATAAAACAAATTTCAGCAAACTTCCCAAGCTCCACACAAACACATTTTGCCCAAACAAATACAATTTGGACAAAGGATGCTTGCCCAAATAAGTACAGCTTGGCTAAAGAATACTAATAATTGCTGTAGAAATCTGTCTTTGTTATAATGTGGTGTGTGTATGTCTCAGGTGAGAATATTAAGGCACAGAGAAAAGGAGCAATAGAGTCAACCCCCCTGAGATCCTCATATTTAGACTCTCCAGTGAAGGGGTTAAAAAGCACCATAAGAAAAAGTGCCAAATAACCACCACAGTAGCTTAGAACAGAACCAGCATGCAGGAGACTCAGGAGGGGCCTAATGTTATCCCCCTTTTATGCAGCAATGTGTTAAACAGGCACAGTTACCACAACCACAACAGCAACAAAGACGTGCAATATATTGCAATTAATCTGATTGCGCTTCTCAACTTTAAAATGTGTCTGGCAAAACCAGTGGCAGCAGATTTTACTGCTTGCAAAGGAAGCCTGTGATTCTTAGATAAAAGATACAACATGCCTAATGAGACCAACCTGTTTTAATCTTATGGGTTGTAGAAAATAATGGCAAAGATAATACCTACACACCACATAGATATGTTTAAATCTCTTGGCCAGAATGGAACAGAACTAAGGGAAGGGAAGATGGAATGTTCTCCATCTTAGGCAAATTCCATTCCACTGCACTTAAATTAATTATTAACATAGGTAAAATATTTACAGCAGAAAGGACAAATGGTAACTTTGCCATAAATGTATTATAGAATTTAAAATCCAGGAGATGCACAGTTCAAAAACAGACAAGGCAAAGGAGATTTCTGTATCGCTGCTTGTACAATTGCTCCTGCAGAAAAAAACACGAATGACAAAGGGGCAAATGACGAAGGATTCTAACAGTGCATACAATAACTAATTAAATCAATGGAGGGAAGCAGGCTTGCACATTTGCATCTGGTATGTAGGAAGATCAGATGAGGTCTGAAGAAAAATAATTCAACATGACCCTCACCCATAATGAAACATGTATATGGGATCCATGCTTCTATTTATTGAGCAACTTTTTAGGGAATATGCATCCGGATAGATACATTTGTATCCTGGACAGCTTTCCTTGAAATTCTGGATCATTAGGTTCTTACAGAGATGTCTTTCTCTACAAATGGGAGAAATCTTGTTTTGCAGAAAATATCTTGCACATTCTCTTGAAATACTGGGCAACAAAAAATACCCACAAGTGCTATATTTCACTTCTACATCAGGAAAAAGATACGATGGATTGTTTCAATCCAGAGTTTCTTGTCTTCTCCCATTCAAATTTTGGATCCTTTGCAAAGGCTAATTGCACATATATTATGGAATATTAATTAAAATAAATCCTGGCCACTATTAAAAACTTAATAGAACAAATTAACAGGGGAATAGCTAAGGATGAGATTCTATCCTCAAATAATCAGAATGATAATAGATTGCAAAAAGGAAATTTTCTGCTAGTTTCATTTCAAATAATTTAACAGATATAGCCTCATTTCTCGGGAATCATTTGTCTGATTTTTGTATTACCAGCCCTTTGCCTTACAAATCACATAAAAACTATGAAAACAAAGTATGTTTTACTCATCTTATACCTCCGTTCTAGGCTACAATTTAGTGTTTAATTTTTTTCTTTATTAAGTGAAATGCGCACTAGTTAAGCTTTTAAAAAAGGAAGTCCATACCACCCGCATTAGCCATAACGGTCCTTGCTTACAATTGGCCTCAGAAGGTGCCCAATCCTGACCTGAGCACCATGTAAAAAAGAAATATAACCTGTTTTCTGAATCAATAAATAAAGGAAAGTTCCAGGCTATGGCATGATCCACCAACCCCTTAAAACTCATCATCCGAGCTCAAAAGCAGGGTCTTCTCATTGTCACGGACACCAGAGATGCTATGAGAACGTGAAATTATGTGACTGCCATTCCGCCATGGTGGTCCATGTTCCAGGGTGGACTGCTGTGTATATTGCTGGTAGGCTGGGGAGAAATTATGGATAGCATCCTGGACAATGTCATGGGGGTTCATGGTCTCCTTAAGGCTGCTAGAGATGCTCTTCATTGGGGCGCACCGTCCTAGAAAGAAACACAGTATATGAAAAATGGAAGCGTTTCTCCAGTTATCCCATAAACCTGGTCAAAAGCTACCTACAACAAGTTTTCCTGGTGCCCATATATTAACAAGGGCATGAATTAGCCAGGAATTAATTTTGACAAGTAAAGAAATTTGGATACTACCTCAAATTAGGAATGAATGTATTTTAAGTATATTTTGTTCTTTTCAGTTCTTTCATAAAAATATCAACTCCAACTCTAAATCTTATCTTTGTAAGCTGACCAGAGTCAATTTTCTTAAATAAAAATATACAACTGTAAAACTTTATTTATTTAGCATATAACTTGAAGTCAGTGGGTCATTTTGCTGTTGCTCCTGTTTAAAAAAAAAAAGGAATCTGTAAATTGTGAATCAGAAATTAGAAAATCTGTATTTGCCTACCAATGGTGTAGTTCAGGGGTCCCCAACCCCAAGGCGGTGCACCAGCACTGGTCTGCAGCGCATTGGAAACCAGGCCACGCAAACCAGCAAAGGCCCCACCTGCGGACGTGCGGGAGGTGGGCATGGTGCAAAACCATGTCCCCCCCGGTCCATGGAAAAATCTCTTTCCATGGAGCCAGTTGCTAGTGCCCAAAAAGGTTAGGGACCGCTAGTGTAGATCCCATACAGTTACAGAAAAAAATAATAGTACCTTTGCTACTTTTATTCACAATATGTCTATTATGATTGAACTAAAATATTAAAATAAAAAGATCATCAGATTATTTTGGACAGTACACTTTATCAATTAAAGAAACAAAAGCAGTTATAACCTATAGTATAGATAATTTCCAGAGGTGTGGGCATATTACAGGTGGTCCTTGCTTAGCACTCATAATTGAGACCAGCAAGTCTATTTGTAAGTGAAACAGCAAATGACAACTTAATGATTTTACTTCAATGTTCTCCCTTAATCCGTGGGAAGTACACAAATGGCAATCAAGTGACTGCAGGATGCTATGATGATCATAAATTGATTGCAAAGCTGTTTTGTTTTATACCAGCATAAATTTAATGGTCACTAAATGAGGCAGTTAGTAAGTGAGGACTACCTGTAATCTACTGCAGCAAAAGCAACAGAGTTTCATATTGTTTTATATATTAATACTTCGTTACTGAAGGCAGTGAGTCATATTGTGTACAAACCCATTAGAGACACTGAACTGCAGCTGTAGGTTTTTTAAAGTTTTCATTACAGCTGTTCCTATTAGGCAGAATTTTTGTAGTGTTCAGGAAATATATTTAATGAGGCCTCCCACTTTATTGATGATTTCCCCAAAGTGAAAATATTTGCTGTTTCTAACATATGATTTAGGAGAAATAGTGCAGGAAGCTAAAGTGTCTCAACAACGAAGAAACAAACAAGTGCAGAAAGAGCTTGGCACCTACCATATGGACCATATGATGGAACAGCTGCGCCAGATACCAGAGCCCAAAGCAAGGGAAAGAGAAAAGGAGGAGAAAAAAAAGAGGAAGATATGGGAAACAACAGTCTGAAATGGCAAGCAATTCTCAGGCAGTATAGCAAGCTGAATTCTTTACTCTCACCCGCCATCCAATTTCACCAATGATCTTGACCCAAAACTCTTACTCAAGCAATACAGAAAAAAACCCCTATACAATCAGTTCTGAACAGCACAATAGAAATACCAATAAAAGAGAATATTTGTAGTTCGAGGTTGAAATGAGGGAGGTCCTTGGTGCTCTCTTGAGCTTGATTGTTTTCTTGCAGATGCTTCATTACCCAAACTAAGTAACATCATCAGTGCTAGTAAGGAATGGGGTTTGTTGTCAATTTATATTCTAGTGCAGTGGTTCTCAACCTGTGGGTCGGGACCCCATTTGGGGTCGAATGACCATTTCACGGGGGTCGCCAAACAACGCAGTCCGCCATTTTTTTCCCCTTTTCCTTAGCTGTGCTACTCCCTTTTATTCTATTGGCTTTTGAAAGCCAATAGAATAGACTCTCTTGAATAGAGTCTAATTCTATTGGCTTTCAAAAGCCAATAGGAATTGTCCAGGCTGTCTCTGCCCTGCTGAGCCCACCAAAAGTCCCATTCTACAAACGGTGCTGCACAAGTTGAGTAGTCCTCGACTTACAACCGGTTGGGGGGGTCACGGCATTAAAAAGATTGAGAACCACTGTTCTAGTGGCTTGCCCTGTCAACGTTGGTGGGAGTGGTCTTGGTTATTCTTTGATTAGCCCGTTTAGTATTAGTTTGTTTGGCAGTTCCTTGATAGGGGTACTGTTTAGTTCTTTGACACCAAGATTAATATCAGACTAACAATCAAGAAGTAAACAATACTGCAATCAAGACACTGACAAACATACTAACAACAAATAAACCAATTAAAGAACCACCAAAACCATTCCCATCAACACTGACAGGACAATGTAAACTGAGAGCAAACCCCACTCCCTACTAGCACTGATGATGTTACCTAGTTTGGGTAATTAAACTGTTGCAAGAAAACAACCAAGCAAAGAGTGTACCAAGGAGCCTTCACAATAGAAATAAAAGCACTCAGCCCTCTTTTAATATTAAAAAAGAAAGTGAACACAAGACTTGTAATGCTGACTGTATCCACATCCTTGGAGGTGAGTTCTAGTGGTCAAAATACCATTTGGCTTTCCTGTGCCTTCAATATTTCTACTCTCTTCATTTTAAGACTGTTATTCCAAAACTACTTCTCTTATTTTACACAGATGCACAATTCAACAGGGATATGCCTTTTAGTTGCCTTTTGCTCATTTCATAATCTATGCAGAAGAGTCCTTATAAATCTAGAAAATTGCTGGTGCAGTTCATAGGACAGTGACCTATATAAAATTGTCTTTCATCTCTATATAGCCATGTTCACACACAAAAAAAACCCTCAAATCTGGTACTAATCTATGTACAAATACGACAAAAGGAAAATGCATTCTACTTTTCAAATGAAGTATTCAGAGAGTGAATTAAGCCAGCTTTTTATTGCAGATTCAGTAATGACCTCCATACCTTGCGCATCAAGGTGCTTGTCTGCATAGACCCTATAAGTGAATGCATGCCGCAGAGCAATAGCTGCAAAGAACATTTCCACACAGATGATGAAATCCTGATAGCCAGCTGCTACGGTCCCCACAGATACATTGGCTGAGCGGATCTTAGGAATTGCACCACACTTCTCCAAAATGGCCAATAGCATCCCTGAAATGAAAGAAATATTCTCAGACTCCTTCCCTCACATGTTCATTTTTACCTGTTTTACTGTGGATTATTATTAATTGCTTATATATTAGTACAAACATTTCTCACTAAGATTATTACTGATTTTGGTTCATGTTTCCATTCATTTTGTTAAGTCTTTTTGCTTAATTTGCTTAATTGCTTATTTTGTTTCTCTCTCTGTCTCTCTCTTTTGGAAGGCCATGTCGTTTCTTTCATCTTGAAGACATGGAGTAATGGTTTTAAGGTATAGAAAAACAGATTCCCACTGAAAAACAAAAGGTAAGAATACTTTAACAATGAAGCCAATTATCTAGAAAGCTATTCTTCATTTGAAGTTCTCAAGAAAACCCTGGATAACTACCTTATGTAGATGATTTAATTTGGATTACTGCATGGAGCAAGGAGTTGGACTCTATGATTTAAATGTCTCTGTGTTTTTATTCTAATACAGTTTATTCCAGATCTCAAAATAGAATATAACAATATAAAATAGCGTAAAATATATTTAGTGTTGAACTTTGTTTTTAACTTCTGAGTGCTATTAGTAAACACTGAAAATGAAAATAAAGTAGTTAACTGTTAAATGTTTGGTGAAGGAGGTATACTTTTACTTCTTCCTAAATGATGGAAGCCAAATGCAGCTCCTTAGGACAGTCACTGCATACAATCAGCTAAAAGAAAGTTGCAGTTGACACATTAGCCAGAATTGTGCAAAAATGCTCCTCACTTCAGTTGCAAAATCAGTGATAGTTGGGGGTCATGAAGAACTCCCAAACTGTAAACTTACTCTTTCTCAACCCAATCCAGAGATAATTTCAATCCCAGAGGCCAACTTTTTCCTTATCAAGAGCACCTCTGTTTTCTCTGGGTTTAATATCAGAGTTTTTTTTTCCACATGCAGCTCATTATTGAAATTTAGTCTGTATTAAAAGATAATTATTTCTTCTTTGGAGTTAGAACATAGAGAGCAGTTGAGCTGAATAGCATCCTATTCCAAAGAGCCAAATGACCTCTTCCAGTAATTTCATGTAGCATAGGAAATAAGACAGAATCCATGCCCTATTTTATTGAATTACAGTTCTCTAGAACCAACTGCCTTCTATACTTCAGATAACATTAAGGATCTGAACCACTGCAAATAAACCTCCCTTAGTCCATGTCTGATGGTCTAAAACAGTAAACTAAAAAAAATTCAGTTCATATCAGAATCTGTTTAGAAAAGACACTGCTGATGGTATATCTTTAAAAAGTTTAAAAAACGCTTTTATGCCTGTTTACACCATCCAAAGGTTGGAATGATGACTAATCAGACTCAGAAAAGTAATTATTTATATTATACAAGACATGTCAAGTTTTCCCTAGCCAATCCAGGTTTTCATTTCTTATGTTTTTATGCTAATTTGAACATAAAGCACAGATATACTAACCAGTGGTTGATTATATATAGTGTACTGATCCAGAAGGGATACTAAATTCAAATGGGGGATTTATTGCATAAACTACAGTGAATAAATTCAAGTATATAATTCTAAAAACTGCTGGATTGATTTGTTTATTTAGCACTTTCTATTTATGACAATTGGAAATAATCTGATTCTCTAACTGCCTGGCACTTGACTGAATGAATTGCCTTATTACACCAGAGTGGAATCAACATGCATACAAAATGACGTCAGAAAAAAAAATCAAATGTAAAATTATTCAATTATAATGAGCTACTAAATATTCTCAATTATTTGTGCTTGCGAGTTGTAAACATGTGCATTAATACCTCACCTTGCCAGAAGGACAGGAAAATAACAGACTTGACCATGAAAAATTTTAGGACAGGACTATAAGGACTGAGAAGTTCACGGGTGGCAAAATAGAAGAGGAAGAGGGCATATAAAGCCAAGCTGACTGAAATATTGTAAATAATTGTTACATAGAGATATCCACTTGTGACACTGAAAAAGAAAAAAAAAGATGTCATATATTTTTAGTATTGTTTATCTTAAGGAAATTTACAGTATAGGTTTTCTCTTACCCAAGTATATCCTCCAGTCGCTAAACAATGGGCATTGCAAAGAGGCACACACAGATTAATTATTTCTATAATATTATAGTAAGTCCAATTAAAAATATTTTGAATTGTCCTAAACAGAGTAAGTGGTGTTTTACAGTGAAAATGAAAATTAGGGAAATGGCTTTATGACTGAATCTGCATATAACTATTATATTCCAAGAGATTGTATTACAGCAGCTACATTCAATTCAATGGCTACTAGGTTATGCCAAAAGGCTCTTTTTTGTCCTGCTCATTAGTTACATCTCTATGAACTGGATGATTCCATCATGCCTTAGGATATGGATGACATCAGGATGCTAATAATGCTTAACTGTTATTTCTCTCTGATGCCAAAATCAGGTGGAACTGTGCAGATGCTGGGACAGTGTCTGGAGACAACAAGAAGTCTGCAGAGTTATCACAGAATGGACAGCTAGGTTATTGGAAGAAATATGATTTAGGAATTACATTATATTGGTTTTAAAGTAATAATATTGATAGGCATCCAACCCAAAATCAAGATGTTGGTGATAATGCTCAAATCTGTAATGCTATGAGGCTTCGGTATCTGAGATAGTACTAGATTCTATATGCATTTGACTTAAACTCTGCTAAGTGGTTTTGCTCTGTATATCATCACTGGGTGCAGTACAACGTGTGAAGTTTCTGACTTTGGCATTCTATTTCTGTAATGTAATTCCCTTTCCAGAATTTATGTCGCTACCAACACTTCTTTTGTTCTGAAGTCAAATGAAGATCATATGATACTCATCTAAGGTTTTGAATTTAAGATCAACTCCATCTATATTCTGGCTTATTGTCTTTTCTTTTATTCTGTCTGGAGACTTCTAATATAAGGCACTTATTTGCAAATAAGTGCAAATAAGTGCACTTATTTGCAAATACATACATACACACAGTGTTTTCTCAAAAATAAGATCTACCCCGAAAATAAACCCTAGCTTGATTTTTACATGTGTATTTAATATAAGCCCTATCCCCAAAATAAGCCCTAGTTAAGATCCCGCCCACTCCGTCCCACCATCTGGATGTACAAGGTGGGGTGAAGCGAAGTAAGCCCCGCATCTGCTTACCTTAGGGCCCCCACAGCCAGACTCCCATGCCCCGACACCTGCCTTGCCTTGTGGCGGTAGCACCAGCTACAGCAGCCCCGTCCAGCAGGAACCTGCATGGCTGCTGGCCCACTTCTTGTTACTGGCGGCTGCTTATGGTAAGAGGCCACATGGCATATTGCCCTGTTGCTGCTGCTCTCAGGACGTCATGTGGTGCATTGTGCCGGTGCTGCCACTCACGGCAGGTGGCCAAGTGGTGTGTCACATCAGTGCCACCTCTAGTATCAGGACACCACGTGTGCGTTGCACTGGTGCTGCCGCTCATGTGTGCCACGGCCCAACATACCACGTGGTGTCCTGCCGCAAGTGGTGGCACTGACGCAAGGCGCCACATGGTGTCCCGCTGTGAGGGGCACCAGCACAATGTGCCATGCGGCGTCCTGCCACAAGTGGCCGCAAAACAAGTCGGGTAGCGGTGCAACAGGTGCCGGGGCATGGGAGGTCTGGCTGCAGCAGTCCTGAGGTAAGCGGGTAAGACATTCCCCGAAAATAGACCTAGTGCCTCTTTTGGAAGCCTATATATATATATGTGTGTGTGTGTATGTATGTATATGTATATGTATATGTATATGTATGTATATATATATATATATATATATATATATATATATATATATATATATATATATATATCTCAAATTTCTTTTTCTGACAAAGAATTAAAGAATTAAATTGGGAGACTAAGAGATTGTAAAAAGTAAAACTGCAGTATAGCAGTTAAAAAATGTCAAGGTGTAATCAATTAGACATCTGTCTGACCATTTCACGGGGATCACCAAACAATGCAGTCCGCCATTTTTTCCCCCTTTTCCTTAGCTATGCTACTCCCTTGTATTCTATTGGCTTTTGAAAGCCAATAGAATAGACTCTCTTGAATAGAGTCTAATTCTATTGGCTTTCAAAAGCCAATAGGAATTGTCCAGGCTGTCTCTGCCCTGCTGAGCCCGCCAAAAGTCCCATTCTGCAAACGGTGCTGCACCAGTTGAGTAGTCCTTGACTTACAACTGGTTGAGTAGTCCTCGACTTACGACCGATTGGGGGGTCGCGGCATTAAAAAGGTTGAGAACCACTGGCCTAGAAGTATCTGAAGAAATACTAATTACAGGGGGGAAAATATGTATGCTTTACCATATACAGAACCAATATACTGTTTTTTTCCCTATCTTGTGCCCATCCAGTCTCCAATCATTTAAAATATAATGCCAGAAGAATTATTTGGCTCTGATCTTCCACCTCTACATCTAATAATATTATTATTATGCTATTCTCTTTTATGCATATAGTCCTCTTTTGTTCTCCCAGTTCTTATGGCAAGCATTCATTTTTACAAAAACTAGTTCCCATTCAAAGCTCTACTTTGCTGGTCAGTGACTGAAATAAAGACTTGACTTGACTTGTTTCCGCATGTCAGGTTTGCATTATTTAACAAAGAATATCTTTACAATCAAACTATTTACTTACTCAAAGTCTCCATCCTGGTACTTTCCAAATGCCTGAAGAACAACTGTAATAATTGCCATGAGGGGCTTCACCACACAGAACTGCAGTGTGGCCTGGAGGAAAGAAAAACAGAAAGGCAGACAAAAGGAGGATAAGAAAAAAATATACAGATGTAGACTTCCTTAATCTTTTCAGGATTGGGAATTCTGAAAGCTGAGGTCTCAACACATCTCAATGACACCAACCTGAGTTCTTTAACCAGCTCTGATCATCTACTTTCTTTCATTCTTCTGTTTGAGCATATGGACTGAATACTAATTAACTGTACTTAAGATAAATTTATGACTTATTTGACTTGAGTTCTAGAAAAGACAATCAGACTTTGCTCCACATTTGATTCCCAAGGTGGAAAAGGGTCCACCTTGGAGGAGCAGAACTATAGGCTATTAGACAGTTCAAGAAATGTCTCAGAAACCATTTCTATATCATATATTCATGTAAGTTATTAGGAGCTGAGTTCAATTCAAAGTCAAATTTTGTGTATAAAGTATACAAAAAACTTCCTTGAATTCAAAAAAGCCTTGATTAGACGTAAAAATATATACACTTCACAGCAACCTAGACTCTGAAATCATTCTTTTACAAATGTAGATTCAATTAATACAGTACTTAAAAAACAGTGGCCTAAATTCATAAATAGATCAAGAAAAAAACCTTGCCAGATTCATACATAACTTCATACTCCTGTCCTATTTATTATCAGATGCATAAACCTAGCAATAGGCAGGATCATGCACTATATAGTTTTTATTGGATTTCTTGTATACTAGCTTCTTTGGTTACAGATTTTTAAAATTATTTCTAATTTTTAAACTGCTAATAATCATCATTGCCAAGGGTGTTCCAGCCCTTTATTTATTAAATTTGTTTGCTACTGCTTATGAAGTATAAACCAGTGGTTCTGTTTACTTTTGAAAGGCAGGGAAGAATACTAGCGAATGGTGGCCTAAGTGACTGCCTAAACAACACCTTAGAAATGTTTTAGCTATGTAATATGCTATCTTATGCAGCTGAATGTAAACTAGGCCTAACAATCACAGAACAATACAAGGATGAGCAGGACTACCATTTCTAGGCTGCAAAACCCAGACAACCTCTGGATAGTATCTCAGAAATATAGAAAAGTTTATTTATTTGTCGCCATTTTGTGTCATCCCAATGTTTTGCAGCCCAGATATAATGGCCCTAGTGAAACCACAAGATAGTTTCAAAAGAAATATTTTTTATAATATACTCACTAGAAGCTGCCCATTTAGACAGAAAAGAAAGTCAAAGAAAAGGAAAAGTTTGTTTTTGATCATTCTTGAGGGACGATCATAAGACTTAAAGAGATTAAAATCCAAACCCAGTCCAAACAATGAGTCATAACCAACTTGTGAACTGGAAAATGTCAAGCTAATTGTTAAACTGTACATTTGAGCTTCTTCTTCTTCAGTCTGGGGACTGTTTAATCATTTTCCTGTAGCCCAATCCCACAAGTGTTTATTTTTAAACACTTCCTCGTGAAAAAAAGTATTAAGACATACTGGAAGAACAAGTGGGAGCAAATGACCTACACAACTACCCAGTCATCAGGCAGATGTCTGAGAAAGAGACAAATCAAAGCCTATGGTGGCTCTTCAGAATCTCATCACCTATCACTTTCTGAGACCAAAGAATGCCATTTTTGCCCTAGGCAAACAGAATGCCAGAAGCAAGCACACAGCAGCTCCTTCTTCCTAGAAATGAATGGTTTGATAATCTAGTCAAACCTGTTGTTTCATCGTTGTTAAAGAAATCCTTTGTTATCCATGTAAGCAATGTACATACTTTTCTTCATGCCAATCTTTTGAGTTGTAAACAAAAATTAAAGGATCACAACCTTTTTGTTATGATTTGTCTTAAGCACATACTGCTCATCATACATAAACATTAAACATATTCATTTTAATATTTACAAATTACTATTTAAACTATTAAATTCTTCAGAAATTTGTCAGGAGTAGCTAGATGTGGAAGAAGAGAGAACTCAAAATAATTACAGCACTAAAAGTTATGCATGCTTAAATCATACATTGTTTCTATATTGTATATAGAAACACTGCAGTGTTCCAATATCTCAGGGGTTGCCACAAGAAGAGGGAGTCGAGCTATTCTCCAAAGCACCTGAAGGCAGGACAAGAAGCAATGGATGGAAACTGATCAAAGAGAGAAGCAACCTAGAACTAAGGAGAAATTTCCTGACAGTTAGAACAATTAATCAGTGGAACAACCTGCCTCCAGAAGCTGTGAATGATCCAGCACTGGAAGTTTTAAGAAGAGATTGGACAGCCATTTGTTTGAAATGGCATAGGGTCTTCTGCTTGAGCAGAGGGTTGGATTAGAAGACCTCAAAGGTCCATTCCAACACTACTACTACTACTACTACTACTACTACTACTACTACTACTACTACTACTACTACTGATCATCGCACAGTCAGCCAGATGTTCAGACTGGATTTGGCATTTTTGTCTACCTATCGAGTCCTTACCAAGGATTTAGGATAGGCAGATGTGGATGTTTGAATTGATGGTATTACAGATATTGTTGCAGGATGGAAGCTGTTCCTAGTAAGGCCGCCTTTTGCAATTGAGTGATGGTGAATTTGTCAATGCCAATGGTGTCCAAGTAGCACTCCAGTTGTTTTGGGATTGCACCAAAGGCATCTATTACTATTGGTACTACCCTTGCTTGCCTTCACCACAGTCATTCTATTTCTCTTTGTAGGTCTTTGTATTTTGTATTTCTTCTCCAATTCTTTCTCTTCTATTCTGCTGTCTCCAGGCACTGCAGGCATTATATTATTATTATTATTATTGTTGTTGTTGTTGTTGTTATTATTATTATTATTATTTTGGAATGGATGTCTGTCAATATCATTTGGTTAAAATAAACCATTACTTCAGAACAAACATCCTGATATTTAGTTCACTTATTGTTCCTGCACAAGTCTCTTTATTTTTTCAGTGAAATAGCAAGTCAGCTTCTTCTATTGCTAGAAGCTTCCAGAGGAGGTAGAGCAAACTGAAGATGTCTCTACAAAAGTGAAGCCAACAATTGTAGAAAGGACCAAGGAAGTGGTAAGTAGACCTCTTCATTGGAACCTCTCTAGATAAGGAGAATGGGAGGTCACCACATATGCTTTGGCCGTTGCTACCCACGCTAGAGATTTCAGGATGATTTTGTATGGGCTTGGAGATGATGGGATTAGCCATCTTGCTTACAAGTGCACAGAGACATTGCAAACCTCACTTTCTAATCACTTTTAAAAATCACTCATTAACTATTTCTAAGTTATTAGTGACTTTCAGAATAAGTTTGAACATGCCAGATGAATCTACCTTTAATCCTGAATGAAACAAAACTTTAATTATAAGCTTAAGAAATTAAAGAGTTTGAAATAAACGATAAAAAGCTAAATTTATATCTTAGAGAGTTTTAAATAGACCAAAAGTCCAAATATAATTGGAACACTGAAACATTTACAATATGATTTGGAAATAATTATAAGATACAAGTTGCTCCTTGTGGGAAATAGATCCTGCTTTGATTTTTATAAGATATAGGCAGAAATAAACAATTTCATAATTTCAAAAAGAGAACACTAGAAGAGTCTAAGGTAGAGGAAAGATATATAGGTTTGAAAAATGGTTATGACAATAAAAGTACTGAAGAGATTTTTGAAGAATGAAATCAGAAAACAGTACCTACAATATCAATAATGCCAGTATTAATGTCCCTTTTATGGATGGATTATGTCCAAAAATATTATTGAAGAAATGTCAGATGTGAAACAAATTTTATCTGATAAAACAAGAGATGGTATCAATACTGGATTTATAACTGACAGGCAAAGAGAATGATTCAGAAAAGGATGTTTCACGGGATCTACAAAAGAAACTAAAAAGTTCTGTGCAATGGGACAAATAAGAAATGAAAAGGAATCAAATCCTACAGCAAAGTTTGAATGAACTAAAGATTAAGACTGCTAAAAGCAAAAGGAAAGAATAGAATGTTGGTTTACTGAACATAAAATAAGATATGCTGTAGTCAGTCGTATTCAGCGTACCGGCTGTACTCAGCGTGTGGTCTTCAATGGAAATGCATCTACATGGAGGGAAATGTGTAGTGGGGCACCAGGTCTTATTTTTTGGGGATGTCTTACTCACTTCTGGCACCAACAGCCCCACCCAGCCGGTCCACTTCTTCTGGGGCCAAAGGAGCAGCTTTCTGCAGCTGCATTCTGGCCTGCATTTTACAGTCAGGACTTTCTGGATTGACTATGCAACCGAGTACCGAGCTATGTCTTGAATCCATAGCTCGGTCCTCGGCTGCAGAAGTCTTGCAGAACTGAGCTATGGATTGAATTCATAGCTCGGTTCTTGGCTGCACAGGCCTTCTGGAAAGGCCTGTGACTGAGAAATGCAGGCCTGGCTGCAGAAGATGCCGCAGAAGAAGTGGGCCGGCAAGGTAAGGCCTGTGAGGCAGATCCACACAATAGCCCCGCCCTAGTTTGATTTTTAGGTGTCCCAAAATTCTCTATTATATTCTTACTTTTCCCTTTCTTCTTTTTTCTTTTTCCATGAACTTTTTACTTTCTTTTAAGTTTAGTTTGTATTAGTTTGTATTATTATAATCAAAATTCTTAATAAAATTATATACCAAAAGTTTCTTCAATTGCAAAGCTCTTGGCTGAAAACTGAAGTGATAACTCACATCAGTGGAGCTAGTGAGATTTCAATTTATAATTTCCTGTTCCGTAACTCGCACTTCATTGCCACAATGGTTTAAATGGGAACTACATAATTTTGTTTTTTCCTAGTTCTAATTTTTAAAGTTGTCACAAATGGAGGACTAATTCCCATAACTATTTGTATGATTTGAAATTAAAATGTTATGAGAGAAAAAGAAAAAAATTTCCTGGATACAGCCACTCATATTAATCAACACTGACGTCAAACCTCTTGCAATGAGATAAATTTTAAAGAATCTCAAGAGATCCCCCTTTGAAATATGCCATGGAGGGGGAAAGAAAATCACTGTGATAGTACTCAGTTTTTCAGTCTGATATTTTCAATCCATACCTGTTTACAAAATCTCAGAAAACCAATCGAGTATGTCTTTCCCCATAAGCAACAAGTCCCATACATGCAGCTGGACCTAAAAGCAACAGAGCAGTATGTCAAATTAGAACAAAATAAAATTTTATGTGGAATTTGGTTTAATAAAATAAATATATGTTATGCATATAACAAGGGAATGACAATATGGTACCTCTTTTAAGTAAAATCTGTCAAAGCAACAAATAAAACAGGCACACAAACATTTCTTTCACCATGCTTTTCACGTCAAATTAAATCTGGAAGATTCAATACTCCTTTCACTGCTCTAAGAGAGAACTCTCACTAATTTCAACAGAGCTACACTATATTATTTGTATCTCTGGAGTACTGCAAATTCCACAAATTCTCTGTGTGGAACCTGTTAATTTCAACGTTAATTTGAAATAGAAACAGAGACAGAGACAGAAATAGTGTTGGATACTGAATGCTTAAAATTAAATTCTGGATGGGTTAAGAACAAAAAGGCTACTAATATTACAATTCAATTCAATTAATCAACCAGCTGAATGCAAATATTGATATGGTAAACCAATCTTATTCAATATCAGTTTTTAGTTTTAGTTTTTATTATTAGTTTCTTTTCATTTTGGATTCCTTATATATTTTATACTTTCTATATATCACAAGAGTTGCAATTATAAATATAAATCACTATCTTCTTGTAGAGTGCTCCTTGTAGAAGAGATAGAACAAATGCTATAATTGATATCTGTCTAGTCTTTCTCCCACCAAATATAGAATAATTATATTGCAAAGCATCTGAAAGAAGTGCTTTAGAAAACATGGAAATATAAATGAAGTATCTCTCTTCAAATCATTGAAGCAACTGCATCCTTTGCAAGAGTTGGAACAATTTTCAGTTGTACAAGCCTTGCAAAAGACAAACATTCTTCAACCATTCAAAGTGAGTGCTTCATTCATAATCCATATGGCACAAAGCATCTCTTTCAAATCTTCTGCAGTTGTAAAACAAAGTATGTATATGTATATATTTAGATACCAAATACTCACTCTATAGGCTTTCCTCTAATCTCAGACATGATGGAACTCTCTCCACCTAGGTATTCATAGCAGAGGCTAAGGAAGTTATAGATGACAAAAGCTGCAAAGAGAGAGAGGGGGGGGAAGAGGGAGGAAGGAAGGAAGGAAGGAAGGAAGGAAGGAAGGAAGGAAGGAAGGAAGGAAGGAAGGAAAGAAAGAAAGAAAGAAAGAAAGAAAGAAAGAAAGAAAGAAAGAAAGAAAGAAAGAAAAGCACATATTAAGCTAGTAAAATATTACTCAGTATAAGCAAAATGTCATTGTAAGAAGAGGTCACTGTAAGAATGAGTGTTTGAAAAATGCCCTTGATGATTTTTGCATGGGCTTGTGATTTTTTAAAATCTGCTGTTTCAATAATGGGATGTGCTTTTTTAAATGGTCCATTAAAATGATTTAGAGATATGATGGATGCAGCTAAAAACAGAAAAGCCATTATTGGCAGCTACGGCAAATAAATTGTTCAAGAAAAAATTATTTGCTTGTTGCCAGAGCTAGCAGAGTAAACAGAAATGGTGGGAAAAGAGCAGTAAGGAAACCAATACAGCATTTCATAATACATACATCCATGTATGTAATGATCTTTAAATGAAATTAGAAAACAATTAACTAATTCTTCCATTAGACAAAATTTATCTCAAAGTTATTCCGACTGAAGCACCTTCAGCAAGCAAGTCAGATTCTACAGACAGTGATCTCTCTAAAAAGAAATCCAGATCAAAATTTTAGATAACTGGTACTTAACTATTCAAGCAAGGATATACATTATACTCATGATACAACGTTACACTGTCAAACCATCCATTTTGAAATTAGTTATGAATTCTGAGCATTGATTTGTTCTTTTAGAAAGTTCTCTATAGCCAAAAGAAAAACTGCAGCATTTAACAAGTCACATGTTCAGATGTCTTTTTCAGTGCAATCTAAACATATTTTTAGAATCATAGTGCTCCCTAGTGTCTGTGAAATTGTTAGTAAGTTCAGTGAAGAAGTGACTTAACAAGGTTTCTTATCCAAATACTAACCAGCTATTACATGGGTAATCTCGCTCATAAAAATAATAAAAATCTATCTTTAAGATAAAATAGTGTATTTTAGCCCAATTATCACATTCTAAATAACACAGAATGCATAGCCTCTGCTATGCATTTAAAAGTTCTTATAAAGAGAACAGTACAAGTTACTGCTTACATAGAACAATAGTAGTTTCACACCACTCATAATATAATTCAAATCTGTTTCTCATCCAAAGGGAGTAGATGCTACCACCTACCCATTATAACAGCTTGCATGTCTATTTTTAAAATTATTAAGAATACATACATGAGGCCTTTCAGCATCTGAAATGTCACATAGTGCTATCAACAGTATAATTTGCTTTAGACTTAGTTTACTGAATAAACTGTTACGAAATAATAAACTTCTAACAACATATGCTAATTTAACACGATACCTTCTCAAATAATCCAAAACAAAGATAAAGTCATTCCTGTTTTGGAGTCTATTTTATTTGTCCAATATTTAAGTGATGGTAATTTTCCCAATGTATTTTTGGGCAATTTACTATTTGCCAACAGACTATTGCTAAATATTTCAACTATCATATAGCATATTGAATTGCAGATAAAACAGATCATGCCAGACATGATAAAGACACTTCTTTGATAAAGTGACTAAATTAGGGAAATGCTGCAGGTATAGTTTACTAAGACTTCAGTGAGGCATTCAACAAAGTAGACCACAGCCTACTTCTTGGTAAGATAGAATAATATGGGATACATAATACCATCACCAAATGGATTCACACTTGGCTGACCAAGCATTCTCAGCATGTAGTTGTTAATGGAATTATGTCTACATGGAGGGACTGCTGCAGTGGAGTACCTCAAGTAAATAAATGTGTTGGGCCAAGTGTTGAAGAACATCTTTATAAATGATGTGGATGAAGGTAGAGAAGGGGAACTCATCGAATTTGCAGATGACACCAAACTGGGAGGAATTGCCAATATTTTAGTAGTAGACTTAAGATTCAGAAGGATCTTGAGCACTGGGCTCTAACAAGGTTCTGCACTTAGGTAGGAAAAACCAAATGAACAGGCATAGGATGGGTGGCATCTGGCTTAACCATAGTAACTGTGACAGTGTGCTGCCCCACTCACTCACAAATGCACAAAGTGTGGTTTTGGAGAGTTTATTACTGTTCCCCAGCAATTCCCTTCACCCAGCCTCAGAACTGTCCCCAATAAATCCAGGCCAAGGTTAATCCACCAGCAATGGACAATAGTCCACAAAACAAATGGAATGTTGCTCCAACAAATAAGTCCACCAACAAAACTTAACTCCACCAGAACTGAAATACACCCACAAGAGCTCACTTGGCAAGAGAAGTTCAGAGTCTCCAAGGCACAAAGTCAAGCTGGAAGCACAAAGAACACACAACCATAAACCAAACACGTTGTTCCCAGCAATGCCTCCCTCTGCCTGCCTTGATAAATAGCTTTCCCCAGCTTTCCAGGGGTCTTCTCCTGAGTAATCTGGCAGATCTCCGCTGCTCCTCTTTGCTCTATGTGCTCTTGGATCTACCATGGAAGGCAGCTCCTCCTCTTCTTCACTGACCACTCACCCCTGAAAGCTGTCCTCAGATGAAATCTCCTATAAATCTCTTTCGGCTGACCGTTCAGGGTCATTAATTAACCCAGTCCCTGAGATGCCAGGAATGAGCTCTTCCACCCTTGAGCCAGCCTCTGAGGAAAAGTCAGAGGAGTTGTCCAAGGGAGACATCATAAACAGGAATCTTGGTGTCCTAGTTGTCTATCACTTAGGTATGAGCCAGCAGTATGCTGCAACTGCCAAAAAAGCCAATACAGTCCTAGGTTGCATTAACAGAGGAATAGCAACAAGATAATGTGAAGTGATAGTACCACTCTATATTACATTAGTGAGGCCACACTTGGAATACTGCATCCAGTTCTACTTGCCATAATACAAAAAGGTGCTGAGACTCTAGAAAGAGTGAAGAGAAGAGCAACAAAGATGATAAAGAGTCTAGAAGCTAAACTATATGATGAACAGTAAAGAGAACTAAGTATGTCTAGCCTAATGAAAACAGGAATTAAGAGTGACATGATGGCTGTCTTCCAGTATTTGAGGGACTGTCACAAGGAGGAGGAGGTCAACTTATTCTCCAAAACATCTAAGGGCAGGACAAGAAGCAACGGTTAAAGAAAGATCCAATCTGGAACTAAGGAAAAATTCCCTGACAGCAAGAACAATTAATGAATAGCTTTTCATCCAGAGTTGTGGGTGTTCTATCCCTGGAGATCTTCAAGAAAAGACTGGACAACCACTTAATAAGGTCTCCTGCCTCTTGCAGGGGATTGGACTAGAAGAACTTTAAGGTGCCTTCCAGCCTTATGATTCTATATCTATGTCTAAAAATATTCTTTAAGAGGTTTATGTGTCATGCTTGCAATATCTGCAGTGATAACATCTCATTTTTTTTCCTTCAAAAAATTAATAATAGAACTATAGGGGCAGGCATATAGGTGATTTTTATTAAGATAGCAGAAGAAATATTCTTTCCTCAAACTAGCAATAGCAAGGAGAAAAGTATTTTCTTGGGGACGATAAAAGATTTAACGCTTGTATGCCTGCACATTTGGCTCAGAGAACCCACCTAATATAATTATTGTATTGTTGTACAATAAATGAAGAATAAAGCAAGGCACTTTTTAAAAATTCAACATTCAATGCCTGTTACTGCCATAAAGATATATTCTTCTAAGTTTCAAGTTATACTAATCCAAATAATTCTAATGTTTATTCTGAGCAGCCAATTCATTATTGGGGAATTCTGTATGATTTAATAGATTGTAAATGTCTTCTAATTGTGACCCAAACCTTCTCTCAACCTAGAAAATTCATCTACAGATATCAAGAAATCATGCTGTCCAGGAGCCTATCTCCTTTATCCTCCTATAAAGTAGAAATTACTTACAATAATGTATTTATTTATTTATAAATAACAAACAATATAAAAGCAGTAATCCATCACAAGGTGTTTACAACAGGATACAACAATTGTTATGTCCATTTTATCCAGAAAGGAATTAAGTTCCAAGAATATATATATAAGATTGCATGGAAATGTCTGCAAGTAGCTTGGCCGCAATATTTTTATTATCAAATATGCTTATTATTTACAAATTCTAGAAAATATTTGTCATCAAATCACTATCATCAGACCAGGTTAACCAAATTAAGAAAAAAAGAAAAAAGTGATGGGGAGGAAGGTGGTATGAAGAACAGAATACATTTGGTTTGTGTAAATATTATGAATATTAAGTACTAAATGTGTTCATTAACACTTGTATAAGGGCAGTCTTTCCATGGCAAAATAAAAAAATCTCCTTTGAAATGAAGATAGATTCTTCTCGTCTGCTCTTGCTTTTTCTAGTAATAGTTCTGAACAGTTCATGAGCAGAAAATATAGAAAGGGAGGGGAAATAAAACACCATTAACACACAGGATATTGAACTGGACAAAATGGCAAGTTTTAGAATGTAAACTGACCCTCCAAACAGATGTTATGATGTTTGCAATCTCCCTAAGCGAAGCAAAGGGAATAATAGCTGTTGCTAAGAGACGAGATCTACAGAACAACAGGCTTCTTCCTATGACTTTGTATTTATACATACAGTAATGGATAGGTATGGGAATACTTAACCAAACAAAAATAATAATTTCACGTGATATTCTGCTCCAGAATTTAGAGAAAGGCCCAACAGGATTCTTGGTCTAAAATTAATCATTAAGGAAGAGCTAGTTAAGGACACTTGAGTTAAGTACATTCAAGGGAGATTTTGACTTTAAGGGAAACTAAAACTGACCGCCATCTAATATGTATCATGGACTTCCAAAACGTGAATTTTATTTAATTCAGACAAATGATAAGTAGGAATCTATGATAGGAGAAGCTGGTGGGAAAAGGAGTCCTACAATGGGTAGAAGTTCCTAAAGAAAGAGGCATTAAAAGCACAATTATAAATAACTTGAATAACAGAGGAGAACATAAAGAAGCTGGAGTCGCTGTACAAAAAGCTTACGGCAGACTTGAAAGCAAGAAACAATAGGGACTGAAAAGAGGATGACATTTTTTTGGTCATAAAGGAAGATAGGAAACCTAGAATTGTAGAGCTGGAAAGAGAAAGCTCATAATGAGCTCAGCTTAGCAAAGGAGGCAGTGAATATAAAAAAGGTGAACACTTGTAGTTATGTTCAAAATAAAACAAGAATGAATTAGTATATTAGTTGCTCAATGATGACAGCAAAAGGTTAAAGAAACAAAGAAAAGATAGAGTTGTTGGTTGCTATTTAATTCAATCTTCTACAAACAAATCACACATGATCCACTATGATATTACAACAGAAAGAAAGGGCAGGCCTGAAGTTTGAGTTAATACAAACACGGTTAGGGAATGCTTATTTATTTTCAATTACTTAAAATTTCCAGATTTACTGGATTCCTGAAATACTGAAAAAAACTAGCTGATGCTCTGGTTCAATGTTTTCTAGAACAGTTTTTTTTTTTTTAGCCCAACTTAGAAAAAAAAAACGTATATAAATCCTTAAAACGTATATAAATAATTGCAATCTTTCTCCTTTGACTACAGTGTTGGCCATAGGGTGACCAAAAGGCAGGATGTAAACCAAATAAGTAAATACAATGTTAATGGAGAAAATGCTCATAACATTTGCAGATACGGGAATATCTAAAACCCTGTTATTGTTGCTCTGTGAGTGAGATGGATGGTCTTCAAATTTAATAAATAAATAATTCACATTCGTCGGAGAAATGTCCTAAAAAGTATGAAATTTTGTAAAATTCTTCATTTAGGAAACCAAACATTAAATGTAAAGATATAGGATTGGGTTATCTTGTTAATAATGGTACTTATGAAAAAGATCTTGGAATATAAGCCAGCAATGTGCTAAGATTGCAAAGAAGGGGGAAAAAAATCACTTTTACACTGTATCAATATATTTCTAAATTAGGAAAGAATTGTTCCCCTTTATTCTGCTCTAATTTGGCACATAGTTTTAAGAAGGATTCAGAGTCTTTGGAACAAATTTTCAGAAAGGCAGAAGGAATGATTGGGGATTAGAGCTAGGATCCACAAAGAGAACTGGAAAGAATTGGATATGTTTAGTCTCAAGAAAAGATGATTAAAGGAGTATGATAGCATTCTTAAATACTCAAAAGAATGTTACATATAAGAACAGATAGTCCTCACTTAAAGACCATTCAAGATCAAAACACTTGGCAACCGATTTGCACTTACAATGGGTTGCTAAATGCCCCACAATCATGTGATTATTATTTGAAATCTTACCTGATGGCTTTCCCAGAAAGTCAATGGGGAAGCTAGCAGGGAACTCCCAAGTTGCTACCGCCTACTGAGAGAACTCCTTCTGATTTCTCGTTGAAAAAGGTCTATGTTGAAAACCAAGCAGATTTTTGGCACAAACTGTTTGTAGCATGGGGTATTTGCAGCCGAACCCCAGAGACAACAGAACTCTTTCTAGTTTCTGTGGGTTAGCTGAAAAAGTTTACCCTGAAATCCAAGCAGGAATTTGGCATGTAATGTTTGCAACATGAGGTATTTGCAGCCAGCCTCCAGAAACCTTTCAACAATATGTACAATGGGATTCTGTCCTGTACCAGAGAAACTAGAATATCTGTCAGTTTATATCCAGCTTCCTTTTCTACTTACATCTCTTTCTCTACTATAGAATACCATAAATTTCATCTGTAAAGAAGGACTTTTCTTCCACTGTTCCAACCGGCTACTTCAGAGAACTTCAACTCTGGAACCCAGAAATTTATTGGCAATATGTGATACACTCAGGAAAGCTTATGGATATCTTATTATCATGGTCAGAAACTGCATGTACTTTTACAGAGTCAAATGTAAGAGAAACAACATCATATCATTTTTAATATGGTTACCATCCCTTCCTTTTCCCCACTTTCCATGCTTACAAGCACCTTACCTTCATAACAATCCCGTATTGTCCCAAAGTAAACATAGTACTGGTCATTGGTGAAGAAAAGAAGACTGAGCCATGAGTCAACAGCATAAATGGGAACAATGAAAAGGATCCTGACAATATAGCGTTGCTCATTGGGGCAACTGTAGCAGCGAAGATGCATGTAGATCTAAATAAGAGAAAATGGAGGTTGTGATCAGAATCCAATCATGGAGTAAAGAAAATCAAACTCAAAGAACTGGACACCCCAAAGAAGAGTATTTCCCCTAGTTTTCTTATTTTGAAATATAATAATTTAGTCAGATGTGGTCACTGAAAGTTGTATCTTCATTGATTATAGTTAGATTCTGTTTTTTCTCCAGGAACTGAAGTTGACATACATCATTTTATCTTTCTAATGTTATTCTAGAAAATAATCTGTGAGATTGACTTACAAAACTAATTAGTAAATGTACAACATACTTCAAAATTATTTCAATTATATTCTCCATAATACCTTTAATCTAATTTAAAAAAACAAGTCCTGCAGTTCATATAACATGAAGATGTAAATTTTATTTTCAGTGAAATTCCAGTGATACCACAAAACAGGAATTTTGCCAATTCAATGTTACAAAAAAAGAATTGGGAATTTTAATGAGATTCTTTTCCAATGGGGTTAATTACCCTCTTGTGCACATATTTTAATCTAATAGGATGCAATCTATGATTAGTCACAAAATTCTGACTTCTAATACAAGATAAGGATACTAAAGTCAAAAAGCTTCACTATCAGACTATTTAGATACAGCCTACAACCTGATCAATCACTATACAATGCATAATTTCAATACAGTACTAACACACAAATGCACATTGCATACAGGCTTCCGATTTGCGATCGTGCCGCCAGCGGACATGCGAAGACAGCATTCTCTCTTCCATCCGATTTCCTTTCGTCAGAAGACCCTAGAAAGGGTCAAAAATCGCCCTGGAAGGGCGACCACCACTGAGGAGGACCCTCGACAGATTGCGGAAGGGCAGCTCCTTTGGATCGACGAAGAAAAGATCGGCCATTAACATGGCCGATCACTAAGCCATTCCAGCCAAAAGCCAAAGCACTACCAAGCACAACAAAAGCAACGTGGAGGAATTGGGTGAGACCGTACCTTACCTTTCCTGCTTCCCAACTACTTTCCTGTAAAAGCCTTTGGAAATTATTTTACCCCCCCCCCCTTCTTAATTTGGCAGCTTCTGCCTACTCTGGAAATATAAAACTATGGAAAACAAAAAAAGAACGACTAAACTAAATGACTAAATAATTGGACTTGTAATTTTTGGATATCTGGGGGTCCCAAAAGGTTTCTATTCCTACAGAGAGTTATCATCTTACCTATCTGTTAAGCAGAGGGAAAAAAGAATATTTCTTTTTAAAAAAAAAAACGGATAAAAGCCTAACTTGAGTTTGGGAAAAGATTTTACATGTTACCGGGGACATCTTGTGGTGAAATTTGGTACAGCAAGTGAATTTTTTTTCTGACTGAGAGACCTATGAGATTAAGATTTGTTTTTGACACTATCAAAATAGATAAGAACTTGAAACAGCTGGGTGGTGAAAACAACTCTCTACAGTGGAGGTGGACATTTATTGACTTTGATCAAAAATAGCCTCCATTAAAGGACTATCTGTAAATATCACAGAAATGGAGGAATACTACCCACAACCTAACTACAAACTTATACCTGAAAAAATCCTAGAGGATACTGAGCTAATGAATTCCAGACTGAAAGATAAAGGTGCCACCTTAAAGCTACAAAATACAGCCCAGATTTCAACTGATGAACTTACAACAAAAAAAGGCAACAGAAGAAGGAATTAACACTAAAGTGGACTTTAAAGAATACCAGCCACAACCTACTGAGAACCCTGATAACCAAACCTTGATTTCAACTAAAATATCTGCAATTCTAACAGTAACAGAAACTGAAGAAAGCAACACTAAGACGGAAGGTGCTAAAGACCTACATATACAGCACATTGAGAATTTAGATAACTCAGACAACCAAATAACAACTACAACATTGAATAAGACTTTTTACTTAAATCAGCTGAAACTGGAAAAAGACCAGTCTGAACTGATGACAAATATACTAAGCCAAACATGGAGACTCAAATTATTAGGCCAACAATCTAATGACTATGAAGGGACCAGCTTCCTTGAAAAACTGATAACTGGATGGTCTCCTTTGATTCAAATGATATGTGTAGGAATGAAGGGAGATCCACCTGAGGATTTAAAGACACTGTTATGGAAAACTGTTTGGCACAAAAGGAAAGCCAGAGTCAGACTTAAAAAATGGGATTTTTTTATGTGACTTTTAATGGAAGAGCCTAAAATCTCATTTAATGGGCTAAGGAGATTTTAAAAGACATTAACTGATTTAATATTTAGGATTTAGATTTATTAGGGAGCTAAAAACTAGTTACTAGAGTAATAGTTTTGAATTATATTATAGAAGATGGATTGAGATGATAAAGGTTATTTTATTAGTAAGTGATGATATTAGAATGAGAAATAGAATATGATTGTGAAATAAAGTAAGAATTTATCTGAGTAAATAATAAGTGTATCTTAGATATCATAACTATTTTGTAATAAACTAAGGGAACTGTGGGCTATCCGAAACCTAAATACTATGGACATTAAGCTAACTGGAATAATGTAACTGAAATTAGATAAAAGTTAAAAACAGGACATAGAGGTGTATAAGTCAAAATATATTGATAAATGTTTTAACCGATTGAGTTATAACTAGCAATGTATTTCCAGTGCAAGTTAATATTTGGACTTGTTGAAAAACATTGATTATTAATTATAATTCTGAAATAGGCTTTTCCTGAGCTGAATGTTTTTCTAGATAGCAAAATACCAAGTATTTCAATACAGGAACTACTGAAAAAAGAAAAAGAGGTTTGAGTGCACAAAACAACCATTCTGTGAAACTTCATGTTACTTTCCATTAAAAGTACAAAACTAGGTATATGTGAACATGTTGTGTTTCATATTCAAAATAGAAAGATTTTCAAGATGAAATATCCAATTATTGCCTCATACAGCTCAAATCAAAACTTTGCTACAACCCTTTAATTAGAATATAATTAATATAACACTATCATGCAAAATAATTGCACAGAAATGTTACTTTGCTTGATTAAAAGTTTCATCTTGCTTCCATGGGCAGCCAACAAAATACTTTGGAAAACTTACAAACTAGAAGCAAATAGGGTTTTTTTGCTTATTCCTAGCATCTGGCTATCAGAAAGTACATAACTTTATAGACTTATTTAACTATAAGATCACATCTGTAATCTATAGACAGATCCATGAATGTCTTTAAAAACTGTTAATCAGTGCCCATGACAATCTTTTGTAGCAATTCTATAACAGATAATGGAACAGGAATTCCCCCTTCCTGTACTCTAGAATTCCATTAAGAGTCATGTTTACCTAATCCAAAGACCAGATCAAATTTTGAAGTAGAATTAACAAGATGAATTACTTCTGCCTCAATAAATGACAGCTTCTTATTAATAAATAGATGTGATGGAATTTAGCGAGAAGATGAATCCCCAGAAGGGAAGAGGTACATTCCAGAGGAGTAAATGGCAACTCAGTTCAGATATCATAGTAAGCTCCTCCCTAATAATTTACAGAGTATATTGTAAATGTAGATAGTAAAGTCATCGGTTTGGCAAGACTTTGCCTATAGGTGTGAAATAATAAATAACTCATCTTGGAAGAATTACCATGAGTCGGTCTTGGTTTTGGGTCTGAAAGTAATCCACTTCTGAATCCTAATCTACCAGTTGATTCAATATCATGAAAATGTTCTACAATTAATAATCACTATCTAATAATTAAAAAGTGTCAAACAAGATTGATATATGGCAGAGTCTAGCTATGTAAGTATAATAGTAGGAATGTTGCAAAAGAGAAAGTTACATCTATCTGATAAAAGTCAGCAGCTAGACTTTCTAGTAAAAAGGCTAAGGTGGGAGAAAAGTAGATATATCTCTTCTTCTCACTGCAGTGAAATTAGTCATAACAATGATGACAGTTAGAATGGGGAGAAAGAATCAAACACTGCTATTTATTCCATGTACTAAGACCAAACAGAGGTACAAAGCGGGAAGATGATGCCAAGGGGTTATTAAACATTATGAATCACAGCTTTTTATCATCATCTCATCCTCCCACCTATCCCTATATAATTAAATGTATAATATTCTTAAATTAGCCAAATATATTATCATCAGCAAAGTGCATTCCTTATATACAGAAATAATGAAGAATTCTGAAATAGAATCAAGGGTGTGTGTGTGTGTGTGAGAGAGAGAGAGACAGACATACAGAGATACAGACAGATAGACAGAGTCAGACAGAGAGAGAGACAGACAGAGAGACTAGAGAATATGTATATACATATGTGTATGGATACACATTCACACACACACACGTGTGTGTGCCAGTGTGTTTGAAGAAAAAAGTGACAATAAAGGTTATCTTATCCTATCCTACCTTACCTTATCTAAATGTCTCCAGCCTGAAATGACTATTTGCCTCATCATTTTAAAAGCTAAAAGTGACATTTGATTTTCTGTAAATTTCATATTCCTCTACTTTTCCCTATAAATTACTGTCTAGATTCGATTTTTGTAAAGAAGTAGGCATAATCAGTTAAAAAGCAAGTTGAAAAAAAATATACATAGCTTCCTAGCAATTTCAATTCCCATTTGCATATCTGGAAAATTTTAAGCCTTATTTATCTTATACACCACTGATTTATATTGTACTGAAATTTTCAGTAACCTTGTTTTTAAGAAATTATCAATTTGTATTGTAATTAGAGGGGGAAAAAGTCCCGTGCTCTTTTTAAATACTTTTTTTGGTTTCTCCCAAAATAAGGAATTAAAGAATTATCATACCTGTATGTTAAGGGAAATAATACTGGAAACAAGACCAGTTTAAAAGAATTTAGAGACTCAATGCATGCCAGATTTGCAGTTTCCCCACCTTTAAACTATAAATTTAATGGTTACTATAAAATAAAGTATTATGCATTCAAAGTATGCATTCAATCTCAAAGTATGCATTCAATCAATAGAATACTCACAAAATCTGAATTAAAAATCAAAGATTCTGAAAAATCTGAAAAAAACCCTCCTAGATATAAAATCAAAATATAAACCATTTTCATTTTAAAACATTCAAATTCTTCTTTAAAAAATCATACTTCCATTAACAGAGAAAATTATTTTAAAAAAAATTGTCCTACAATTATTGCCATGAGTCTATCAGTGTTCAAAGTCAAGTTATATCACTCTGAATTACAGTGACCTACTTTTTCTTAAAAATGCAGAGGATTTGGAACAACATAAAAGCAGTAACCCTTCCATACTGTCAGGAAAATTATTCAACCAAAATATAATTCAGAATCCAAATCATATAAAACATATTTATGAAGCAATTTCTTTGCTTTAAAATGCACATAGAACAGCTTGGGAAAGAATGCAAAACAAAACCACAATGGAGGAAAGGAGGAAAGAGAAACAGCATGCTTTGTAGCCCTTTGTTCTGACAAGATATCTGTGAGTAGAATAGAACCAGTCACTATGCAGTAAAATCCTGCTTAAAAGGCTGATCTATCAGTTTCACCTACTTGCTTGCTAAAATGGAAGCTGTTATCCAACGGTGGACATGGTCTTTTAAAAATCCCCTCAGCCCAATGTAATAATTCGCTAACACAGAACTGTGCTAATCCCTAGGTAGCCATGCCTGCCCTAAATCCACACCGGAAGTGGTGCCATAGAAAATCCTGCCAAATGTGAAGATGCCAAAGGAGTACTGCTAGTGAAGTTCATGGAGTATGGTTCGACCATCAATTCAGAAGTCTACTGTGAAACATTATGAAAACTCAGACGAATCATCCATAACGAGCATCAGGGCATGCTGACTTCCGGGATGGTGTTGGTTCATGATAATGCTCACCCGCACACCGTTAGACGCACCCAAGAACTTTTGAAGCAGTTCCGTTGGGATGTTTTTGATCACTATAGCACAGATTTGGCACTGAGCGATTACTACTAAGAAATTTCAAACCTTGTAAGATTTTATGGCAAGTGCCTCAATCTGAATGGCGATTATGTCGAAAAATAATGTAATGTTGTAGTTTTCTAATGTGTATAATAAAAGTTCTGTCTGTCATTGATAACCAAATGGAGGTTTATTTCTGAATTGCGCCCGTATATGCTGCAGGTCATTACATCATGCAAAACAGCAGTGCTTATAGTTAAAAAGAGACTGGGATATGTTAATGGAATAATAACATTTAGGAAAACAAGCTTCTTCTCTACTAGATAATAAAGTTGATGGAGAGCAATTCAAAATGTTAAATTGTTTGTTTTACCTGGTGGCAGGTGATCAGCACAGCTATCCACACAAAGAAACCTGAGATGGCCTGGGCAGCAGTTGTCATTAGAAATATTGGCTGCTCCACTGCAGTGAGGCTGCCATCATCAGGCATCCTGGATAAATTAGGGGCTGTAGCAGGGGTGCTGGCTGGGAAATCTGACTCAGGCACTGACATGGCTCCAGTTACTACAATCATCATTATTTTTTGTTGTTCAAACCTATAGGAAAATTAAAAGAGGAGGAAAAAATCAGCAGAATGACTTGAAATAATGTAGACATAATCCAAAAATGCTAGGACAAAACTACATGAATTTTGGAAAAAAATTGCCATCCATGCTAAACATACAGAGGAAATAGTTGATACAACTTATTTATGTATTTATGATACACACAGCATGGTTATCCTTGAGTTAAAAAAACACAGAAGGACAGAAGAAACTAATCTGTAGAAATGTAATTTGCATTGTTTGTTTTTATAAAATATTGAGATGTGAACTGCTCAGAACTGGCTTCAATTTATGTGGCTTATAAGCACAGTAAATAATTAAATAAATAAATACATAAATCCATTTCTGAAATTGATACAACCTTTGCTCCAAAAAACAAACAGCAGCAATTCAAAACAGAACATATAAATGAGATTATGATGTGATACTAAAGAAAAACTGGATGTTTTTACAACTACAGTACATAGTAATCTAACGTAGTCAGTTCATTTTAAAAAGAAGATATAAAGTTCTGATACTTGACAGACCTCGCTAGAGGTCAGCCTTTCAAAACAAGTATGTATGTAATCAGCAAACATGCTATTAAAATATCCTTCAGGTAGTTATTGTATTTTCTTTGACAACATTAGCCTGTTGACGTTTATTCTGGACAAAATAATGTCATCAAAATCCAGCAATACCATTTAGTTTTAAAAACCTGAAATTATACTCTACAATACTTACAATCATAACTGGGCATGGAACTCCTGTCACTAAGTTATGTGGTTGTTAAGTGAACCATACCCAATTTTACAACCTTTTTTTCATAGACATTAAACAAATCATTAAGAGAATCCTGCTTCTCCCATTTACTTGTGTGTCTGAAGCTAAGTTGGGAAGATCACAAATGACAATGATTTCACCCCAGGATGCTCCAAGCATGTAAACACATGCTGTGTGCCAAATGCCTGAATCCCATGACTGCAGGGATGCTGCAACAGTGTGAGCAGTGCTTGAAAACAACTTTTTTCCATCACTGTCATATCTTTAAACCCTCATTAAACAAATGGTGTCAGGGACTACCTGTCTCCTTATGATCATAACTGGGACCAGAACTTCATAACTAAGTGATGCAATCATTAAGTGAAACTCGCTCCATTTTACAACTTTTTTTTGCCATAGTCATATCAAACAGCAGTTAAGCAAATCTGACTTCCTCCACTGAGTTTGCTTGTGGGCAGCCCCCTGGGAAGTCTGCAAAGGGTAATAATGTGACCTTGGGATCCTGCAACGATTGCAAATGCATATCAGTTGCCAGGTGCTGAAATTTTGATCACACGATTACAGGTAAATCAGTCAATAAAAGGCAAATGTATGAATAATGTTAATTATTTTAGAACCATATATTGGAGGGTGTCTTCTTTGCAAAGTATATTTTACTTTCACCTAAAAGCAAAAAAACAGTCTTGGGAATCTTCCTACTTATTTTCCTAAACAATGTTCTGCACTTTGTCCCAAAGTTGTATCTGTGCTTCTTCACTGATCCTGAGTATGTCAAAGATAGATAAACCTGAATGGAATAGTGCAATTACTTTTTTTTTTTAGCCTTCAGTGTTTAATAACAGAAATTAGCAAAACAGGAGTATTTTTCCTTTGTTACCTGGTTCAAATAAGCATTACAGGTAGTCCTCAACTTACGGCTACAACTGAGCCCAAAATTTATGTTTCTAAGCGAGACATTATTTTGCCCCATTTTTTGTGACCTTCCTTGTCCAGTTGTTGAGTGAATCACTGCAGTTGTCAAATTAGTAACATGGTTAAGTGAATCTGGTTTCCCCATTGACTTTGGTTTTCAGGAAAGTTGCCAAATGGGATCACATGACCCTGGGACACGGCATCCATATAAATATGAAACAGTTGCCAAGCTTCCACATTTTGATCACGTGACCAGTTGTGTGAAAAACAGCCATAAGTCACTTTTTTCAGTGCCACTGTTAACTTCAGTCACTAAAGAACGGTTGTAAGTGGAGGACTACCTGTATAGACATTGGATTGATATAGATGTAGTAGTTGTTTTTGAGTGAATGGAGTATCTATCTATGTCAGCTGTTGAGTCCGTGGCGGGAAAACAGACACGAGAAGCAGCTGGAGTTCTCAGTTTCATTTATTCAGCGTTCAGCTTACAGGAAGATGGCTTCAGCCTCGCCCAAACGCCTCGCAGCCTCTTATATAGGCAACTCCCGGGTAAATGGGTTACTTTTCCCGCGCCAGCACCCGCGCATGCGCACGGCGCTGGCGACAGCCTGTCTGGTCCCGGGCAGCTTTGCACCTGCCCGGGACTGCCTGCAAACGCCCGAGCCGTTTGCAAAGGCTCGGGACATAACACCCCTTTCCCCCGGGCTAAAACTACTACCAACATACAACATTTATTTTATATGACATTTTGCTCCCCAGTGCTCCCACTGATTACTGGCTTTTGCCTTGCCAGCAATGTTATGTAATCTTCTAGATACTTAGGAGATTTCTTTGCTCTCTGTGACCTTCTTAGCTCTGGGTTACTGGCATAAGTCCCCTGACTGGAGGGAGGCGTGAGCCTGTTCTCTCTATTGTGCCCTGGTGTCTTCCAAGGACTGTGCCCCGATGCCTGGCCTGCTTGCTTGCCCACCGGGCTCGTCAGGCCAGGGCTTCTGTTACTTTGTGACCTGGTTGACCTACCTAGCTGTAGACCCTCAGGCCCCTTGAAGTGATAGCCGCTGCTGGGCGTCTCTGTAGAACCTCCTAGGTCAGTCCAAGACCTGTCAGGAGGCTGTCCATTCCCTGAACCCCATTCTGTGTTCGGGCTCGTGTGGGTTTCTGTACTTTCCCAAAACTCAGGTGTTCCCTGATTTGTGCTAGGGTTGTTGTAGTCGGGACTTGGTTCCTCGACTAGCTCTGTGTATGTTTGACCCCCTGTAGGATTTGGGGTAAGGTCAGGCCAACCTTGGGAATTGTGTGCCAGCTCTCTTGCGGGGAATGATTTGTTGGGATGCCCCCGGGTATCCTCCGTTGCTGGAGTGCTGTGTGATGTGTGTGGAAAGTGAGTATGCCCCCGGGGTGACTCCCTGGCTGGAGTAGGCGTGAGTGCCTGTTGTGTGGGTAAGCTCCATGACTTTCTTTTCGGAGCAATTGCAGAACCTTGGGACGAGCCGTTTGTGGCTCCCTCAGTGGAGATGGGCAGTAGCTCTTGCCCTTCCCTTTGCTCCAAAGGGTCCCCCTCCCCCCCTGGAAAAGACCCAGGAGTCTCAGCAGAAAAGTCTCGCCTAGAGTGAAGTTGGTCGATGTGCCGACGCAGGACACGACCGTTGTCCAGGGCAACCTCGTAGGAGAGAGGACCTGTGATCCTGGACACAGAAGCGGGGACCCATGTATGACCAGGCCCGTAATTGCGAGCCCAAACCGGGGCACCCACAAGTAGTTGTCTAGGTGCCCTAGGATGTGAGGTAGATGAAGGCAGTCTGTCCGGATGCAACCGGTCAAGTCTAGTAGTAAGTTGGCGCCCCCAACGAAGTTCAGCTGGACTTCTCCCTGTAGAAGTGGACGGTGTGGTGCGATAAGAAAGGAGAAAGTCAGCCAACCTGTGATGCCAGTCCCCGTAGGTGAGTCTCTTCAAGGCGTCCTTTGCGATGCGCACCATGCGTTCAGCCATACCGTTGGTGGACGGGTGAAAAGGCGCAGACGTGGCATGACGAATCAGGTTTGCCTGTAAGAAAGCTTGGAATTCGGAGGAGGTGAATTGAGGGCCGTTGTCGGACACAATGACATCTGGCAGCCCGTGTGCAGCAAAAATCCCCCTCAGTACCTGAATAGTCTTTGCAGTGGTGGTGGATGAGACAGGCACAACCTCAAGCCATTTTGAATGGCTGTCAACAAGGACCAAGAAGAACTGGCCCTGAAAGGGCCCAGCGTAGTCAATGTGCACCCTAGACCATGGGGACTGTGTTTCCTCCCATCTATGCACAGGAGCTTGGGGCATCTCTGGGCGAGATCGTTGGCACAGGTGGCATGCGTGTACCTTAGCCTCAATATCTTTATCTAAAGCAGGCCACCACAAGTGGCTGCGTGCAAGAGCCTTCATACGAACAATGCCAGGATGACCCTCGTGGAGGGATTCTAAGACCCTAGTCCTCATTGAGGTGGGAATGACAACTCTGTTTCCCCAAAGCAGACAACCCTGAGAAAGGGACAGTTCGTTTCTTTTGGACCAGAAACTCTGAAACTCAGGACTAGGGCAGTGCTCAGGCCACCCGGACAGGACCCAGGAGCGGACACGTGAAAGTGTGTGATCTGTACCTGTTTCAGCGGTAACATCCCTGGCACTAAGAGGGAGCTCGGGCAAGGCTTGGATTGATAGAATGTTGACAGCTGGCGCGGGGTCAGCTTCTACTACTGGCAGAGGCAACCTACTGAGGCCATCAGCATGGCCCATTTCTTTCCCAGGCTTGTGGAGTAATGAAAAATCATATGCAGACAAGAAAATAGACCACCTAAGCATTCTAGGGGAAATGATGTGGGGAGTCTGCTTACGTGTGGTAAACAGTCCCAGCAGAGGCTTATGGTCAGTGAAGACCGTGAAATGCCTGCCATATAGAAAATCGTGGAATTTTTTAATTCCAGCAACAACAGCCAGAGCCTCCCTGTCTATCTGAGCGTAGTTGCGCTCGGCAGAAGACAGTGTTCTGGAGTAGTATGCAATAGGAACCTGAGTTCCATCAGACCTGAGGTGACTCAGGACAGCTCCAACCCCGTAGGGGGACGCATCACAAGCGATGCACACAGGGAGAGACTCGTTGAAATGTGCAAGAACACTGTTAGAAGTGAGCAAGGCCTTGACTTCTTTAAAGCAAGCCTCATGCGCTTGTGACCACAGCCACACAGCCTGTTTGTCTAGTAGCCTGTGAAGAGGCTCAGCTACACTAGCTTTATGTGGAAGAAAAGAATTGTAGAAATTCAGGAGGCCTAGAAAGGCCTGAAGTTCGGCCTTAGACTTTGGCCTGGGTGCATCTAAAATAGCAGTTAGTTTGGATTCAGCAGGATGAATCCCAGCAGCATCAATTTTGAATCCCAGAAATTCAGTAGAAGGCACCCCAATCTGGCATTTGTCTTTTCTGAGCTTGAGGCCTGATTTCCTGAATCTTAACAGGACAGCCCTAAGCCTTTCAGCTAGAATGTGTGTGGAGTCTCCTGCAATCAAGACATCGTCAAAGTAGGGGCAGACCCCTGGTATACCTCGTAGTGTGTTTTCCATAACGCTTTGGAAAATCCCAGGAGCGACATTCACTCCAAACTGTAGCCTTTTTACTTTAAAGGCTCCCCTGTGGGTCACAATGGTCTGAGCTATGGCAGCATCATCATCAACAGGCAGCTGTTGATATGCTTGAGCTAGGTCAAGCTTTGCAAAAACACGCCCCCCCTTGAGAGAGGCCAGGATGTGACTGACCACAGGAACAGGATAGGCATGTTGCTGCAATGCCTTATTGAGTGTGCATTTGTAATCAGCACAAATGCGAATGTCCCCATTTGCCTTTAGAGGCGTGACAATGGGGGTCTCCCACGGGCTGGAATCAACAGGTTCTAGGATTCCCTGTTGGATTAGTTTGTCTAGTTCAGTGTCAATCTTACTTTTTAAAGCAAAAGGGACCCTTCTTGCTTTAATCCTAATGGGAGTGACAGTGGGGTCTAGCTTTAAGGACACAGGTGGTCCTTTGAATGTGCCCAGCTGGGGGCTGAAAACATCTGCAAATTCTGTGCAGACTTCCTGTAGGTCGAGTGTTTGTAAGCTATTGAGTCCTGTGACGTGTATCCCCAGGGCCTCAAACCAATCGAGTCCTATGAGACTCGTTCGTTCACCCCCTACTACTAATAAGTCTAGTGGACCTTCAAAACTCTTGTATTGCACGTTAAGGGTGGCCTCCCCCTTAACACACACTCTTGAGTTCTGAAAATCTGTTAATACAATATCAGAAGGCCTTAACTTGGCCTTAGACCCACTTCTGGAACAAATCTTCCTAAATGTATGCAATGAAATGATGGACAGGGCAGACCCTGTGTCTAGTTCCATAGATAATGGAACCCCTTGTAGCTTCACGTTGAGTGACAGCTTTTTCTTCATGGGCTTGTGTGTGCCTGTTCTACAGATGCTTCTTCGCGAAGCGCAAAAACCTACCCTATTCTGGCTGGGGAATCTGGTACCCTTCAGGCGTTCTTCTTGGGGTTGTGCCTTTCGTCGGCCCAGGCACACAGCTGCAATGTGCCCTTGTTTACCGCATGCCCGGCAGGTAGCGGAGCGGAACTTGCAGTCGGTTCTCCTGTGGCGACCTCCACAGCCGATGCACTTGAGCGGAGCCGAAGAGCTTCCCTTCTGGTTCTCTTCCTTCGCGGGGTGTAGACGGTCGACTTCCTCGTCCGGATCCTCCTCGGAGTTTCGTCGGACGTCTTCCTGGTGCACGGACGCACCCTCTGCACTGTTTCTGATCGGCCGCATGTTTTTGACGGCGCCGCCTGCTGCTTCTTCTGCGGTGACTTCCCTTAAGGCGTCTTGGAAGGATAATTCTTCCTTTGCGAAAAGTCTCTGTTGTAGCTCGCGATGCCTTAACCCGCACACGAATCGGTCCCTCAGTCGTTCCTCGAGGTCCTTGAACTCGCAGGGCTTGGCGGCCTTCCGTAACGCGGCGATGTATTCCTTGGCTGACTCACCGGACCGTTGATCCCTTTGTTCGAAGGTGTGGCGCCATGAGATAACGGACACCTTGGGATGGAAATGCTCCTTCAGCAGCTTCTTCAGGTCTGCGTAGCTTACAGACTCTACTGGGACAGGTGCTGCAAGGTTTTCTGCGATTTCGAAGGCGTCTTGGCCGCAAACGCAAAGCAGGGTGGCCGCCTTCAAGCTATCTTCCCTCACTTGGTTTGCCTTGAAGTAGTTCTCCATTCTGGATACATAGGACTCCCACCGCTCTGGATGTGAGATGTCGAATTCCGAAAGCCTTCCGATTTTCGCCATCTTCGGATCTTCAGGAGACGGGTCTATCAGCCAGCCTACCCCCGAATGCGCACCGGACTGGCGGGCAGCTGCCGAGTCAACGCCGTTCCTCTTTCGCCGCTCAGGACTCCTTGGGTAAGCTTACACTTCTTCCTTTCCAGGTAGTGCAAGGCATCCCACCTTCGTCGCCAGTGTTGAGTCCGTGGCGGGAAAACAGACACGAGAAGCAGCTGGAGTTCTCAGTTTCATTTATTCAGCGTTCAGCTTACAGGAAGATGGCTTCAGCCTCGCCCAAACGCCTCGCAGCCTCTTATATAGGCAACTCCCGGGTAAATGGGTTACTTTTCCCGCGCCAGCACCCGCGCATGCGCACGGCGCTGGCGACAGCCTGTCTGGTCCCGGGCAGCTTTGCACCTGCCCGGGACTGCCTGCAAACGCCCGAGCCGTTTGCAAGGCTCGGGACATAACACCAGCGGTTCTCAACCTTTTTATACGGTGACCCCCGGGCGGCGCCCCCTGAGGGGGAAAAATGGTGGATCGTGTTGTTTGGCGACCCCCGTAAAATGGTTGTTTGACCCCAAATGGGGTCGCGACCCATAGGTTGAGAACCGCTGATCTATGTAGTAGTACTGAATAGCAGATAGAATTGACTTTTCTTCTCCATCTGGACAGGTAGGAGGTTTAAAACGTCTATTTTTGAATTCTTGCGTGTCTATAACTAAATACGTAATAACAAATGTTTTAAGCTTGTAATTTATTTCCCACAAACTAATTACTACAACATGCTTTATTGTTGATAAATAATCTGTATAACTAAAACTAGAAATTTAATTATTCAAAATAACCTCAGATGCAAATCCATTTACTTGACGCACCTCAAAAATAACTGGATATTATTTTGAAGGATTAGGGGGGAAACTATGCCCATTTATCAGTTTATGAAAATGAATCTCTACTTGCGGGATCAGTTTCTTGTTTCATTTCTTCTTAATATTCTGAATATAGATTGTCATAATGATGCTAGGAAATAGACACACCCTACAGTAGCCTTCGTCCCGATATATTCAAAGGAAAAGTAACTAGACTACTCCCTTTTGACTTATTTCCTGTCTCTTTCCAAAAAAGAGAATGTCCTGACTATATTACATACATACATTTTACAAACCCACACACACACATGCATTAAAGAAAAATATAAGTTAATAGAGGAGAAAAACTATCTTGAAAAAGAATTTCACCGTAAAAGGCTTTCACTGTTGATCTGCATAACTGACTTAACATAGAAGATATAAAATAACTTGATTGCTTGCATATGAAACAGTGCAAGAATGTTAGACAAAAAAACCCAAACAAACTAATATGGATAGAAGGAGCTACTCCAAATAAAAGAAAGTTAGACAGGTGTGTATGTGAACAAATATACATTGAGAAATAATATTATAAACTTTAAATTTTCAATATATACAGTACTTAATTAAAAATCTTTATATAGAAAGTGAGCCTTCCATGCAAGAAACTGAATATATGAACTGCTGCAGAACAAAATAGCTGGAAACATGCCTTATAGCATTTCAGGTAGTCTCAACTTATGACTGTTCATTTAACAATGGTTTGAAGTTATGATGGCTTCAGAAAAAGTTACAACCAGTAGTTGATGTGCACTTGTATGACTGTCATACTACCAGCTAATATTTACCTCAGTTGCAGCATCTTGTGGTCATGTGATCACAATTTACAACCTTCCCAGTTGGCTTCCAACAACAAGTCAACTGAGGAAGCCAGATTTGCTACAGTAAAATGGTCATAAATTCAGGTCCAATCACACGATGTCTTGTTTGACAACTGCATCGTTTAGTGACTGATGTTCAGGTCCCAACTGTGATTGTAAGTGGAGGACTACTTGTACAACTTCTTTTATTTCCATAACATAGTTTCATATATAATAGTTTCCATCATAAATGCTCTTAATCTGCAATACATGACCAAAGCTAAATGTTACTGTATAATATGAGCAACAATAGTTAATATACATATTTTAAGAAAATATTATACAGCAGATAGAATTTGGTTTTTAATTCACCCCTCCCCTATTTGTTTCCAGTAAATTGCATCCCACAGGGGTGATTAAAATGATCACCATGCTGCATTACATGTTCAAGTTGTCATGTTCTTACTCCCTGGATACAAGCTAATCCGTTGCCTTCTCATTCAGCATTTGCACTGACAAACAAAACTAACCTGCAGTGAATACTTTTGCTATTGTTTGTCTTTTTAAAAAAATGAAACTCCAAGTCAGAAAAACTTGAGTCACATTACATCAGACACTAATATTCTAATTAAAACATACAATACAGCTTTGATAAGTTGATAATATAAATGCAAAGTGCTATTCTTTCATAAAAAAATCTGCCATGTATTGAAAACTGTTATTTTCAAGATCGATCCTATCTTAAAAGTTGCTTTGTTTTTTTTAATCATTGTGTTACAGATTAGTTTTTAAAAAGACTCCCATGGGGTTAAACAGGATTAAATGTCTTGATAGAAATCTGAGTGTAATTCTATGGAAGAACAAAATAGGAAAGCATAAATAATTTTAAAAATAAGTTAATGCAGACTTAAATCCTATCTTCCTTCAATAGTTCATTATTGTTCTCTTTCTCCTGGGCATCCTATGATACCATTGGCAGCAATTTTAAAGAATTGCTGCTGTTGACCATTAGAGTTATTTCTAAGATATAAAAAGTAATTGATCACTATATACAGTAATATACAGTAGTATCTATTTACTCTTTTCAGAAGACTGACTTACATTTAGCTGATAATGAAAATTAGAAAAAAACTGAAGATATGCCGCTGAGTTATGAAATACACTGTATACACAATACTTTACATACTATTTATTAAGGGTATTAGCAGGCATTTCTGTATTTTGAAATATGGGGTTGTAAATTCAAAGTATGTCACGATTCCCATTGTCAAGCAACAGGAAATAACAGCACTGAAACTGTAGAAGATGAGAAAGGTAGGAGATTCAACTAAATTAGCATGCTTAAGTTATATAAATATTCTTCATTTTTTAAAAAAATAATGACCCTTCAAATACTGGTATTTGCATGCAAGTTCTCAGATGGAAAGAACAAAGTATGTCCTATGTGAAGTGTACATAATTAGTCAGGTAATCCCCACAAGCCATTGAGTAATGTGGCACTAAATGTGCCATTTCTCCTACAACCATTGATATCAGAATTTAGTTTTGTTTCACTGCACACAGTACCCATATTTAACCCCACACTATGTACTTAAGAACCATGCTGCACCACTGAAAAATCATGGGGTTATCATTCTATACTATAAATATTTAAATTGCTTTGATTACTCTGAAAATAAACTGGGCTGTCAATTTATATAGATAAAAGGCTTCCTACAGAAGTCATACTTTATTATCACAACCAGAGTCCAGACCAAGCCGCTGAATTTTGTATTTATAATTTTCAATGGTGCCACGTTGCTCCCCTTAGACCTAGGCTGAGCTGCTCACCACCCACGGCTATTTCTACTGCCGCTCCACCCAAGTGGGCAACACCAACGTGTATCCCAGGACCACCCATCCTCCTGCGCCATCAATCCCGAGCAGGAGTTTGCTGCCGTTCACCTTTTCACATCTTTCTCACTCACTCTTAAGCATCATCGCGGCCAGACGCTCGTCAACACCACGCCAAGTGCCAGGCAACAAACTCCCCACCCCACCTGGGGAGTCAGGTCACCGCTCTCAGGCTTTGCCGCTATGTTCATCATCTCAGCACGGAGCCCTCCTCCCCATCCATCCACCTTCCCACTGTGCCCTCACCGCCACGAGGCACTGCAAACACCAGCCACCGCTCCCCTTCTCTGCCAGGGACCCGACCCTCCGGGGCTCAAGGGAACGGGCAGGGAGAAAGGCCCTCAGGACCCCATGGCCGGGCCAAGGCTTCCCCAGTCAGCTCCGTGGCTTCGCAGCTCCTCTACGTCCCGTCGCAGAGACACTTGTAAATCCTCCACCGGGACTCACCGCCACGGCCCTAACGGGCTTGGAAGAAGAAAAGGGGAGGGCGAGAGAACGATAAATTGCACAGAAGACACGAAAATAATGCTGCGCAGGCGCGAAAGCTCTGGCTTCCCTTCTCGAGCACCTCTTCGTTCACTGCTTCCCTCCCCCCTGAGGGGAGAGGGAGGAGCCACAAGCGGGTGACATAACCAGTGGCCTCTCAGGAGATGGTACCGTCTTCTCCCCCGCCTTCGAGAGAGACTCTTCTGTGGGCCTCAGCGGGATGGACGCGGCTGCTTAAAGATGTAGCGTCGTGTTTTTCTCGCTATCCATCTTTCAACAGTTTGTTCTTGGAGCGAAAGTCCAAGAACAGTTTCAATTATTTAACATCCGTATAAGGTATGAAAATATGAGAGACGTTCCTCTCATTAGATCATAGGGTGCAGGCAATCTGATAACGGAGCGTGTTCTTAAATTAGATCTAACGTCTTTAAATTATAATGGTCACCAACTATGCTTCATGTAATCTTCAAACCCAACTGGAGGACTAAAAATTTGTTGTCTACTTAGTAACATTTTGGAGAAATTCTAGAATTTAGGCATCTTATGTTTGGGAGAAGTCTTCTTGTTGGCAAATGAAGTTACATATCTGTGCTTTCACTGAGTCGTGTTGTTAGATTATTTTTGGTTCCAGGTATAGTATGGTAAAGACAAAAATCTAGAGATATTATTCATCTAGAATAGGGGTTCTAAAAACACTTTGTTTTCACACTTTCCTGTAGTGTAATCTTAATGTACACACCTCCCTTAAAAATCCAAACACCAAACTCAATGAATAATGAAAGCATTACTGTACAATGAAACTGTTTGGGAATCCCTAATCTAGAGAGTTTTGGTTAAGGTCAGTAAACCAGACTGAAAAGTGCAAATTGGAAAGGAAGAAAAAAAGACATTGTTTAACGAATACAAAATTATAGGTTTTTCACACAATCACTATTCCTATTTTTGCTTGATAATATGAGAAAAATATTTCTTGATGATCTTTTGCAAGACGACACTAGGGGATGCTCTTGAAGCCAGAGACAAAGAAATATCTGAGGCAAGGATTTGTGGAAAAAAAAAATGTTAATATGGAAACCCATGGGATGGTACCTTGTCTCTTTCCCTCTCTCTCACAGAGTCATGCATAAACACAAACTTAAATATATGGATACACATTGCAATACCCTTTTGCTATATTTATTTAAAGCCTTTGCTCTTCTCAAAATTGATCTCTTTGCTACAAATTTTGTCCAGAGTTTTTGAGATCCAGATATGGTGGACCAACTTTCTTTATATATTTGAAAATAGAGATAGATAGATAGATAGACAGACAGACAGACAGACAGATAGACAGACAGACAGACAGACAGACAGACAGATGGAAATACAAGCTTCCACTCAATATGAGCATTAAACACTATAGCATATCTTTATACCTTGAGGCTGTTGAATCACAAAGCTAATGTCAAGAGATAAATGAGAGGAGAGTCTTCATCCAAAGAGATGGTTCTCTTGAGGCCAAATCCCAATCAAGGAACTTGGGAATAAGGCAAATTTATCCAAAGAATGGCCTTCCAACACACATTCATGCAACACTGAACAAAAGAAAACAATGGAGCCTAGAAGAAGTGTTCATCCATAAGAGAATAGAAGGAAAAAGTAGCCGTGCAGACATACGTCCCTAGCCCTTCCTCTTGAGACAATGAAAACCTCTACCTATCTTTCCAGGAATCAAAATCATGTGAAATATTAGTAAGCCTTGGTAAAGTAAATCTTTAGTAAGTCCACATCTGGAATACTGCATCCAGTTTTGGTCAGTACATTACAAAAAAAATGTTGAGACTTTGGGAAAAGTGCAAAGAAGAGCAATTAAAATGATTAAACAGGCCTGGAGACTAAAATATATGAAGAACAATTGCAGGATTTGGGTTTGGCTAGTCTAGAGAAAAGAAGGACTAGGGGGGACATGATAACAGTATTCCAGTATTTGAAAAGCTGCCACAAAGAGGGGGGGGACCAATTTATTTTCCAAAGCACCAGAGGGCAGGTCAAGAAATGATGGAAACTAATCAAGGAGAGAAGCAACCTGGAATTAAGGAGAAACTTCCTAACAGTGAGGACAATTAACCAGTGGAACAGCTTGCCTTCAGAAGTTGTGGGTGCTCCATCACTGGAGGTTTGTAAGAAGAGACTGAACAGTCACTTGTCTGAAATGGTATAGGGTCTCCTACTTGATCAGGGGGCTGGACTAGAAGACCTCCAGCTCTATTCTGATTGATTGATTGATTGATTGATTGATTAATAAAGTAACATCAACTGGTGTCAAAGTGAGCATGTGAGACCTGGATGATAAAGACATTGGCTGGAATCTTCAGTTCTTCAGAAGTATCTTCATCTATTCCCCTCAGTCCTTTACAAGTATAGCTTGTCTCTACCAAGAGGAGATTCTTCTATCTATAATCTGATGAAGAAAGGGGAAGACATGGGAGGAAACTACAAAACATGGAAGTACAACTTTAAGTCCAATCTTGATATCAAGGGGGGGGGGAACTAACTTCTAATCTCAAATGGGTCATCCATTTCTGTGACAATAGCCTTGCTATCTTCTCTGGATCATGCGGCATCCTGAAAGAATGACATCCAGACTATGTCCTCTATATCCCACAGCAGCAATTTTTCAACCACAGTTGAACAACCATCATAGCAGAACTAACTTTTGATTATATGATGGCAAGGTAATATGAATACAACATCCCTGAAGTAAATCTGAATTTAGCTTCAGATGTGATTCCTGCATCTTACATTTTTCAGAATGTCTGTTAAGATCCATGGGGATTTATTTCTTAGAATTACATCCTGCTTTTTCATTTACTAGCTCAAAGCAACATCTATAGTATTCCATCCTCTTTCCCTACAATAACCTGTGTGAGACAGGTTGGACTGAAAGAGTAACTAAAGTCTCTCCTGAAGCTCTCCTGAAGCTGGAGTACCAGCCCAACATCTGGATTGCTAATACTACATTGACTTTCATGGCATGTGTTGGTTGCTAATGCTTCTGTTCTGCCTTCTGAAGGTGCTATGGCAGATGCCATCCCAAAGCAAGTCCCACCCCAACCTTTCTTAGGCTAATAGCGCCATCTGTCAGAAGGCACAAGGTGCTCTATTCAGTCCATTTAGGAGGACCACTCACATGTTATCTAGGAGTAGGGTTGTGGGTCTACTGGCCTGTTTTATGAGGCTTCCCAATTCTATCTTTGTCTCCTGGATGCCAGGGATGGATTCAGAATCATTGATGTATGTTTCTGTTTTTACTTCCCCTCCCCACCATCAGTTGCTCCAGGGCTTATGAAGCTTATGGTCTGACCCTGTTTAAAATCTTTGTTCCCTTTCAAGGAGTGTTGGAGAGTCTGTTCTCCACAGTCCATTTGTATGGATAGTTGCCTTAGGGTGCTCAAGGAGAGGGTGCTTCTGGGAAAGGATCAGAGATTTAAAGGGCAGAGTTTGAGTAATTATTAGAAGGGAAGATAATCAAAGTCACAGAGGAAATTGTGTCGTATGTGTGGAAATCTTAGTGTTTCTGCTAGAAGCAGTGCTGGTCCTTGGGCTTTTTTGTTCTTGTTTTTTGCTTTCCTTCTCTCCTTTTGTTTCTATGTTCCTGTACAGACGTGTGCTTCCTCTCCAACCAATGAGGAAGGAATTGGTGATATCATAAAGCCTTGCCAGCACCTCCCCAGTAACTGAGTCCCCCAGCTTCTGGGAAACTTCCTAATGAATTCCAACCCCAAAGCCAAATTATATCTTTTTAAACTGATCCTAACTCCATTTATATTTCACGCAACAAGTGAAGGTTGTATTTATGCAGGATAGCTGGTAGAACAGATTTTTTTTCCCTGGAAAATCTAGTCTCCAAAGATCTATTGCCTGCCTTATACTGCAGCACGTTTCCCAAACCACTGGTTTTCCACTTGCTAGCAAATATGAATTGAGACTTTAGCTCCTTTTCTTTCTCATCTTATTCTTTCTATCTTTTGTCATGTCCTTAATAACTTCTCATGGGGATCTCAGTTCCATCCTTCCCTTATTATAGTATGTGTGTGCTATTACTGAGTGGTGTAGGTAGATAATTTTCAGTTCTGGATATAGTATAGTAAAGAAAAAAATCTAGAGATATTATTTATCTAAGGACAGTGGTGGGATTCAAATATGTGGACAACTGGTTCTCTGTGTGGATGCCGCTTCCTAAAGTCCATTCTGGGCCTGGGCAACACAAAATTAGCTACCGGTTTTGCCGAAGTGGTATCAACCAGCTGAATCCCACCACTGGTTGGGCTGTGAGAGAGTAACTGGCCCAAAGTCACCTGGCCAACTTTCATGGCTAAGGTGGGACTTGAACTCACAGTCTCCTATTTTCTTACCTGGTGCCTTAAACACTAGATCAAACTGGTTCTAGTAGTCTTTAGTGTAATCTTAATGTACACATTTCCCTTAAAAATCCAAATACCATTTTAAAAAATATTTCCCTTGTGACTCTATTTTATTCAGATTTCCCTCTAAACCACATCTCCTTTGATCGCTGTCACAACCTTAGAGTTCTCCGATTTAATTAGCTCTTAGTCTTACAATTTCATTGGGCCTTCTGCTTATTAACAGACCACTTTCTGCATATATAGTAGTTAGTTTTTGAATCAATTGCCAACTGACTGAAATTAAGTTTTAAGTGCTCTGAACATAAAGATAAGTATCTCCGCCATATCCAGTATATTCTTTCCTTAGCATAAAACTCTTGCACATAAATGACATTTGCACATTATTAAGTAATATCATTATCAGGTGATTTGGAGGGGGGAGTTCAAATTATGTCTTAACTCTGGCAAGTACCTGGACAAGTCCATTGATATTTTGGGAAGTAGTTTGCCATTGCCTGTATCAAGCACAGGAAATCAAGAGTCCAGGTAGTTCAAATGAATATAGAGTTAAAGACATTGAGTTTGTCAGCTGGAAAGCTAACAACTCAGGTTCAGGACCCAAGCATCGTAATGGGGTGAACTTCCTATTACTTTGTCCAGTTTCTGCCATCCTAGCAGTTTGAAAGCATGCAAATGTGAGTAGATAAATAGGTATCACTTTGGTGGGAAGGTAATAGGCTTCCATTTGCCTCGGCATATAGTCATGCTTGTCACATGACCATGGAAGTGTCTTTGGACAATTGGCTCCGTCAGCTAAGAAATGGAGATGATCATCGCCCCATAGAATCAGATACAACTGAATGGGAGAAATCTTTACCTTTATCTTTAATGCTCTCTACAACAATCTGAGCTATTAATAATCAAAGCAAATTGGTAATAGATAAAAGTCAACGGAATTCAAGGTGGGTTGAATTTAAATCTCTTGTGGGTGTGGAAGAGACTCAAGACTGTCAATGTGTTTGACTCCTCCCTTGGGCTCAGGCTGGTCATTTCCTACAGCCTCCTTCTTAGGGCTGAGAGAGAGTGGCTGGTCCAAAGTCACCCAGCTGGCTTTCATGGCTTTCTAGCTTTCATGGCTAGAACTCCCACTTAGATGATTTAGTAAATTATATTCTGATCACAAAATATACTAAAAATTAATTTGAACAAGGATAACAAAATCAACCTGCCACATTGTTATTTAATGTGAGCTTCTAATCTTTGATTAAGCTTTTTAAAAAATAGACTTCGGGTATTTATATACACTCTGTTATTCTTGTCATGGGGAGATATAAGCTGGGCACTGAAACTTCCACCCCAGCGAGGGCTTCACATTTGTATCTGAGGTTGCACCATTTAGGTGGTCCATATCCTGAATGCTCTACCTGATACTCAGTTGCCCCAATTTGGGAATCTATAATTTACAAACTGCTGGTATATAACACCTCCCACAAGTATATTTGTATGTGATTTATCAGTTTATTGCCACATTTACTATATTATGAACATTATATCTGCAAAAATATTGTACTCTGTTAAAACAGAAACCTATAAAAAGACTGATTTACATTCAAATTCAGCTGTTATAAAATATATTTTTCAGTGTTAGTATCCTGTTATCAAATAAGAACAGTCACTGTTACTGTGAAGACAAACAAAATTAAGTTTTGAGGAGCACCTTGCAAGTTATAAATTATATAAATAGAATTTGAAGAATAACAGATAGATGGCATTAAAGCTGTTAAGGTCTAGTAGATAATCAGATTCAATATCAACAAACATAATATTGTTTCTGCTATTTCCGGTAAACATTTACAATCCACAAATAATGCCTCTGAATATGCGTGTGTATGTTCATACCTTTTAGAGTAAAATTCAGTTTTGCTCTGGACAAACAGACATAAGCAGATTTAGCTGCTTTGAATAGTTTTATAGAAATAGACAAGATACATAAGGAACAACTTCTGTGCAAATGTCTGAAAATTAATCTTTTCTGCTTTTCTATTAAGAAAACTATCCAGGATGACCACATTCTTAAGCAGTGCTACTTTCAGTGCAGATCTCTGAAGACCTCCACTCCTACTTCCATTGGGTAAATTTTTCATCAGTGTAAGATTATTGGCAAAGAACTTGACATGAATTTTTGAAATACAGCATTAAATATTTCATTTATCAATACTCCAATCTTTCACAAAGGCTAGGCCTGCCAGGTTTCCTATGAAACTATATAAATTGGAGTTGGGTGGCTATAACAAATTTAAATATAAGCAAACAAACAAACAAATAAATATTCCTTCCCATAATCCTCTTTTTCTCTTTCCCTACATCTAAATGGACCTTTTCCCCTCCTCATATGCTGCAGTCCCTTGAACATCTTCTTTCTCTCAGTTCTATACTTAGGCTTAAGAATAAACTTCCGTTCATTTGAGTAATGTTTTTTCTTTTCTACCCAAGCTTAATTTTGTGTGATACAGATGAAGAACTGATGCTGCAGGCTGGAATCAAAGACTCTACAGGCCATGTTCGATCTCTGAGCAAGAGTTTCCCGCACTATAACCTAACATTTTGGCTTTCAGATTTTTTTCTACATATTGACATTAGACAATGGGTCTACAATTACTTAGATTGTCACAGGATAACTTTTTAAAGGTTGTAGGTAAGGTTATCTACTTCCCGGTTCTCCAACAAAGAGGATGCTTTCATGTGGTAAGCATTTTTGATACTACAAAATTTAGTAGTTCAGTAATTCATTCATATTCATCATTCATATTCATTCTTTAAGAATTCTTCAGTACTATTGTTCAGACTGGTGGGTTATTTTTCATATTTCACAGAAAGTATCACCTCTATTCAGCTTCCAAAATGAAAAGCTTTCACTTACAGCAGTGTTTTTCAACCTTGACAATTTTAAGGCATGTGGACTTCAACTCCCAGAATTCCACAGCAATGCTGGCTGTGGAATTCTGGGAGTTGAAGTCCACATGCCTTAAAATTGTCAAGGTTGAAAAACACTGATTTACAGTATGATCTTATACACGTGGAGTCCTTGGTGCTCTCTGAGCTTGAAATGCTTGCAGACATTTCAGTACCTAACTAGATAACATTAGCAGTGTTGGTGAGTATGGGATATGCTTCCTGTTTATACACAGTAGTTTGCTCTGCCAGTGTTTGCGGGGAAGTGGTTTTCTCCACGGTAATTCTTAGATTAGGGTATTGTTTTTACTTGATTGCTTGTCTAGTATTAATCCCTGCTTATCTAGGTGTCGGTTGCTGGAGAGGATGTGTTCTGATGTTTTTGTTTCCTTCCTGTTATCTTTTTGCGGTAATGGAAACTGACAAGAGCTTCCTCAATTTACATCACTTTGAAGGGGATTAATGGGTATAGAAGAGGCAGGCTGCTTGGGTTTTTAAAAAGTCATTTTCTTTCCCTTTTATGTGGAGTTGAAAATTCCTTACTCCAATAGAATGGAAATATTAGAATGTGAGAAAGTGTGCTTAACAGTGATTTCCAGTTCCTACATTTTTGTTTACATCTTTGAACCTTTTCCCCTACTTAGGCACTTTCTGTGACCATGGTCAGAGGCTTTGAGAAAAGCATCTAATTGCAAAGGAGGTGACTGAATTTCATGCTATCTTAATCATGCTACTTTAATCATGCTTATTACAGTATTCTTATTACAATATGAATATTGGTTCAATAACTGGGCAGCTGCATTTTACAACAAATTCTTAGATTTTCAATCTTTTTTTGTGTGGGGTAAATAATACAACTTTATTTTATTCAGGGCCACCACTAGCTTATGAGATGTGCAGTTCTGGGTGAATTCGTTGTTGCTTGGTTGAACAGAACATTAACTGATGCATTAGGTTCTCAGCATCCCACAATTGTTGGGATGATGATCAGCAAATTCTCTTCAAACTGATCCAGAAGGACTAGAAGTTGTGCGACATAGAAATGTGTATAATATTATTCCAACAGTTTTCTTGACATGCTTTTCCTGCTTTTGAATGGTTTTGCTTAATTATTTTAAATCATGTGCTACTCAATCTTTCAATAATGCTATTTAAAAATGTATTAGTGGTGTAGGTATGTTATATCTAAAAATTTTAATAAAAAAACCAGAATATTTCCGATAATGCACTTGAGGAATATTCTACCAGCTATGTAATTTACGTACAAATAAATTGAAAAGATAATTATAAACATGCTCAGGCATGTCTCATGCACACAAGAGCCTCTTCCATGCTGGATGATCTGATTCACATCACCCTGCTTCCCCTGAGAAATATGTCATCAAGCCTAGCAGGTTAAGAATATTTGTGTGCTTTTTAAATGCAAACCTTTTTTGCATCTGATTAGAGAAGCTGTATTCTTAAAGAAGGGCTCCACAAAATCCTTTATCAGAAATTATGTAAGCTATGGTTAGTGAATCTCTTTCATACAGACCCTGAGTGTTGCCTCTCCTTTTGCTGCTGGTTCTAACACTTCCCATGCTAGAGTTGTTGCCATGTCTTTCAATTCTGCCAGGCTTAACCATGAGGCAGCAACTTCAGGGAGTGTAGAAAGTTGGTGTGACTTTTCATAGTCTATGTGAGACATAACAGCTGTGCTGACATCGCTCATGATTTGTGAGATAGATCAAAATGGGCTGGCTCCATACAACATGCTGAGCCAAAATCAGACAAAAGATATTAGGAGTGTAGCATGATCTGTGAACACAACCAGTTCTGTCAATTAAATGAACTTGGAAAAGACTGGATTCTCACACCAAGGTTTATAACAATGGGACTCATTCAGAGCTTGTTCAAACATTCATTTCTGAATCCCTGAAGGGATCTACTGAGGATTAAAATGTATTCAAATGAATGTTATTTTTCTTGCAAACAATGCTGGCTGTGAATTGTGGGTTTAGACCAGCAGAGTTAGAAAATGCCAAGCCGAAGAAGGCTGTGCTCAGGTTTAGCTCTTCACTTCAATAGAGAAGCTAGATTTAAATCCTCAGTTACAGCAATCATTTGTTTCCCCAAGAGAATGCTGGCTTGATGCCATTGCATGCCTGGAAAAGAAATCTCGCTAGGATGACTGACACAACTTATCAAAAGTTGAATACACTGGCTCATAGTTTGGACACCAGATCCTTTTCACTTATACATACTGCTGCCAAACTAGGTCTCCCAATATATGTGCCTTTCATTTTTCTTACCCAATATGCAACATTAATTTCTCCCTGTTAAATTCCACCCTATTCCTTTCAGTCCATTTTTCAGAGTTTCCTAGATCTTTTTGATTCTTCTACCTCTTTGTTAAAGTATATGCCATCCCTTCCAGCTTTGTCTCATCTGCACATTTATAAATATTCCCTTAGCATTATCAAGTCATTGATACAAATGCAGGTCCCTGTGGCATTCCACTCAATACTTCTCTTCAGGTTAAAGTAGAGGTGTTAGCAAGCACTTTTTAGTACAATTGTTCAGCTATTTATTAGCTCCTGTAGCCTAGTTTTTTTTCCAGACCTAGGCTCCTTGGAGCTCAGAGTTCTCTGAGATCCAAAGGCAAAGAAAAGCTCGTTAACACATTGCCAATTTACTTTTCACCACCAGTATTTATTTATTTATCAAATTTCTAAATTGCCCATCTCACTGTCTAAGTGACTCTGAGTGGTTTACAAATAAAAAAAACATTAAAAGTTCATAAAATCCTTAAAAATAGGCAAAAATATGGAGAGAACCCCTTGTCCCACCAAACATCCTCAGAGTGTGATGTACCACTTTTGGACCCCCAAACCAGTCAACAGAGTTAGGTCTTAATGCTTTTTTGAAAAGCCAGAAGAGTGGGGGTTAGCTTCACATCAGGGGACAAGATTTTCCACTGAATGGGGACAAAAGCAGATAAGACTCTCCTAGTCCCCTCCAGTTGGAATTCATTAACTGACGGGATCTATAACATCTCCTTCCTACCTGACCAGGAAGGACAGGTTAATGTAATTGGGACAATCTGGTTCCTCAGGTAACCTGGGCTAACTTCAATATGTGGCTAAAGGAGTGGTGTAAAGGGGAAGGCTTCGGATATATTAGTCACGATGTCAGTAGCTGGTCCAATCAAAAGATGTACAAAAGAGATGGTTTGCATCCATCAAAAAAAGGGACTGAGTTACTCGGCTATAAATTCACAGATTTTCTGGAGGGAAATTTAAACTAAACAGCGGGGACAGGGAGTTAATTGATACGGAACAACCCTGTCCCCGGCAATTTAAAAACTATAGGGCTATCAGTGCATGTAGCATAGATGTGTGTGTGGACAAGAATACCAACCTTGCTACCAATCAAAATGAAGCCTCTAATAGCGAGTGCCACATAAAGTGCACTAACCAAATAGGTGGTAAGACAATAGGGGAACTCAGGCACCACACAGGTTATGTAGAAAGGAAACACAGGGCCACCCACAAAGGACTCAAATGTTTATACACCAATGCACAGAGTATGAACAGCAAACAGGGTGAACTAGAAATTCAGGTTAACGAGGGCAGATACGATATTGTTGCCATTACGGAAACATGGTGGGATGAAACTCACACATGGAACACACAGCTAGAGGGATTTAAATTATTTAAAAGAAACAGACCAAATAAAAGAGGAGGTGGAGTTGCTCTCTATATAAGAAATAACTACATCTCCACAGAAATAGAGTACAACAATGATAAAAACTCTCTTGAATGCATTTGGGTCAATATAAAAGGGGGGGGGAAATGACATTGCCATAGGTGTATACTACAGACCACCCAACCAAACAGAGGAAATAGATGAACTTTTTGCTAGTCAGCTAACTAAGGTATGTAGGAAGCACATCACAATAGTAATGGGGGACTTTAACTACCCTGACATCAACTGGGAGACAAACTCCGCACCAAGTGGAAGATCAAACAGGTTCCTGGCAAACCTAGCAGACAACTTTGTCTCCCAAAAAGTAGAGAAGGGAACTAGGGGATTAGCCATTTTGGATCTAATTCTCACTAACAGAGATGAAATGATAGACGGTGTTGAAGCCATAGGAACCCTGGGAGGAAGTGATCATGCAATATTAGAATTCAACATTATAGAAGCACAACCAATAGAACACAGTCAAACTAGAGTCTTGGACTTCAAGAGAGCTAATTTCAATAAACTTAGAGAGGGCTTGGGAAGGATTCCATGGATGAGAATCCTCAAGGGGAAAACAACTCAAGAAGCTTGGGAAATTTTGAAAAATGAGATAATAAAAGCACAGTCTAGCACAATACCAACAAAGAGGAAAAATAACAGCTCTCAAAAGAAACCAGCATGGCTGCATAAAGAACTCTCTGACAAATTGAAAGATAAAAAGGACAAGTATAGAAAGTGGAAAGAGGGGAACATAACTAAGTCAGAATATCAGCAAATAGCCCGAGCCTGCAAAGATGAAGTGAAGAAAGCCAAGGCTCAAAATGAACTAAGGCTTGCGACCAAAGTCAAAAATAACAAAAAAAGCTTCTTTCAACATGTAAAAAACAAGAAAAAAGTGAAGGAAATGATTGGTCCATTAGTGGGTGGAAGTGGCAAGAAGGTGACAAGCAACAGGGAGAAAGCAGAACTATTTAACTCATTTTTTGCATCTGTCTTTACACAAAGGGAAAAAACAGACCAACCTATCAAAAATAGTGCCATAAAAAACAAAACAGAAACACAAGTTAAGATAGGCAAGAAAATGGTTAGGAGCACCTGTCCAGCCTAGATGAGTTCAAATCGCCAGGACCAGATGGATTACACCCCAGAGTTCTCAAGGAACTGGCAGATGTGATATCGGAGCCACTGAACTATATTTTTCAAAGATCCTGGAACACAGGGGAACTACCAGAGGACTGGAAAAGAGCTGATGTAGTTCCCATCCTCAAAAAAGGAAAAAAAATGGATCCAGGAAATTACAGACCTATCAGCCTGACCTCAATACCTGGGAAGATCCTGGAAAAGATAATCAAACAACGAATCAACGAACACCTAGAGGCAAACAAAGTCATTACTAAAAGCCAACATGGGTTTGTCAAAAATAGATCATGCCAGACAAATCTTATTGCATTCTTTGACCAAGTGACAAAATTAGTGGATCAGAGGAATGCTGTGGACATAATTTACTTGGACTTCAGTAAGGCATTTGATAAAGTAGATCACAACCTACTACTTGACAAGATAGAAAAATGTGGGGTAGACAGAACCACCACCAGATGGATCCGTAGCTGGCTGACCGGCCGTACTCAGCGAGTGGTCCTCAATGGAACTGCATCTATATGGAGGGAAGTGTGTAGTGGGGTGCCCCAGGGCTCTGTTCTGGGCCCAGTACTCTTCAACATCTTCATCAACGATTTGGATGAAGGGATAGATGGGGAACTCATCAAATTTGCAGATGACACCAAGCTGGCAGGAATAGCCAACACTCCAGAAGACAGGCTTCAGGTACAGAAGGATCTGGACAGACTTGAACACTGGGCACTAACTAACAAAATGAAATTCAATGGTGAAAAAAGCAAGGTTCTACATTTAGGCAAGAAAAACCAAATGCACAAGTACAGCATAGGTGGCACCATGCTCAATAGTAGTAACTGTGAGAGGGACCTCGGAGTCCTAGTAGACAATCAGTTAAATATGAGCCAGCAGTGTGCGGCAGCTGCCAAAAAGGCCAACACAGTACTAGGCTGCATTAACAGAGGGATAGAATCAAGATCACGCGAAGTATTAATACCACTCTTCAATGCCTTGGTAAGGCCACACTTGGAATACTGCATCCAGTTTTGGTCACCACGATGTAAAAAAGATGTTGAGACTCTAGAAAGAGTACAGAGAAGAGCAACAAAGATGATTAGGGGACTGGAGGCTAAAACATATAAGGAACGGTTGCGAGAATTGGGTATGTCTAGTTTAACGAAGAGAAGGACAAGGGGGGACATGATAGCAGTATTCCAATATCTCAGGGGCTGCCATAAAGAAGAGGGAATTAAGCTATTTTCCAAAGCACCTGAAGGCAGGACAAGAAGCAACGGGTGGAAACTAATCAAGGAGAGAAGCAACCTAGAACTAAGGAGAAACTTCCTGACAGTGAGAACAATTAATCAGTGGAACAGCTTGCCTCCAGAAGCAGTAAATGCTCCAACACTGGAAGTTTTTAAGAAGAGACTGGACAGCCATTTGTCCGAAATGGTGTAGGGTTTCCTGCCCGAGCAGGGGGTTGGACTAGATGACCTCCAAGGTCCCTTCCAACTTTACTATTATTATTATTATTATTATTATAACTTGAATTGGATCTGGAAGCAAACTGATATCTAATGGAGTTCATGCAGCAGAAGTGTATGCACAGTTGTAGGGGTTCCCAGACCTGGCTACATCATCACATTCTACACCTGCTGTAGCTTCCAGATACTCTTCGAAGTAGCCCCATGTAGAGCGCATTGCAGTAGTCCAGACGAGATGACCAGGGCATGAGTGAGAGAAGGGCTCCTTGATTCAGGAAAGGACACAACTGGTGACCAATACAAAGTTGAGGAAAGGCCCTCCTAGCCACAATTGCCATCTGCTCCTTAAGCAGGAGTTGGAAGTCCAGGAAAATTCCCAGATTGCATACCAGGGGCAGTGTAATCCTATCCAAGATCAAAGATGGTAAACCTCTACAGAAGAGACCCCCACCCAGTGCTTTTTTTCTTAAAAAAAAAAAAAAGGTGCCAGAACTCTCATCTTGTTAATCTTTTATTTATATATTTATTTATATAATTAATATATATATATTCAATTCTTAACATAAATTTAATTTATTGTATTAAACGCAAATTAAAGGCATATTAAAGGCGGCCTAGACGGGGAGAGGGGGGAAAGAGGGGATGGTTTTGTGGGAGGGCAAGCATGTGTGCGTACACATGTGAGTACATGAGTACCTGTTGCTTGTGTGAGTGAGGCCCCGAGTGCTTGGGTGAGTGAGGCTCCAACCGCCTGTGACACTCACACAAGTGAGGCCGCAAGTGCTGATATGAGGCCCTGAGCGTTTGTGCAAGTGAGGCCCTGAGTGCTTGCGACTCTCACAGGAGTGACGCCCTGAGCGCCCACCCACAGCTGCCTCGCCAGCACCGCCTGAAAAGTCAAAAGTTAAGATTCTTCTGGCATTCCTCTATTCTTTCAAAGAAAACACATTTTGAATGAGATTTCTCGTCTTCATCATCATCCCTCAGAGGAGACAGTTTCTTCATTCCTACTATTTCCATCTTGGGGAAAAACTTATTTTCTTTATGCTCCTCAAGAAGATCCCAGAACAGCTTGATTCATTCCATCACCTATCAGGCCAAGTGGGCTGTTCTCCCTATGAAGGACCAGGTTCCTCCTCTTCAGGAGGATCAGGGGGCACATAATAACAGCCTTCCAGTACTTGAGGGGCTATCACAAAGAAGTGGGGATTGTGTTATTCTCTAGGGACCAGAGGGCAGGCAAGAAGTAAGGGTGGAATCTTGTTACAGGGAGATCCATCCTAGAAGAAAGAAGACTTTTTTTCTGACAGTGACAGCAATTAATCAGTGGAATATCTTCCCTCCTGGGGTTGTGGGTGCTCTATCACTGGTGGTTTTAAAAAAATAGACTGGACAGCCATTGGACCGGGATGGTGTAAGTCTTCTGCCTTGAGCCAGGGATTGGATTAGAAGACCTCCAATGTCCCTTCAAAGTCTACGGTTCTATAAAATATATCACTGTTCCTTCTCAAAGGATAGATCTTTATCCTCTTCAAACATTAGGGAAACCATGCCTGCCTCTGATTTTCCATCTTTCTATCTACACTGATTTCTTTCTCCAAAGTGTTCTTGCCTTTTCTTCAGTCATTTATAACTGCAGCCGCCCTGCCAGCGCCGCCGCCCTGCACTGTGGAATGGGCCCTGTGGCTCCCAAAACAGCAGCCATGCCGGCTCTGGTTCTGCACCCCTTGCCCCACCCGCTGCCGCCCCACCGCCCCGATGTGTAGAGCAGGCCTGCGGCTCCCAAAACAGCAGCCGCGCCAGCTCCGAGGGCAGCCCGCCACTGATGCACCCCACGCCCCCGCCCACCCCACCATGTACAGTGGGCCCTACGGCTCCCAAAACAGCAGCCGCAGTGGCTCTGGCTCCAGGGGCAGCCCACCACCAATGCACCCCATGCCCCTGCTCACAGCTGCGCTACCAGTGCCGCCGCCCCGCCATGTAGAGCAGGCCCCGCAGCTCCCAAAACAGCCGCTGTGTTGGTTCTGGCTCTGGCTCCAGGGGCAGCCTGCCACTGATGCACCCTGTGCCCTCACCCACCACCCCATGTAGAGCGGGCCCTGCAGCTCCTAAAACAGCAGCCACGCCAGCTCTGGCTCCAGGGACAGCCTGCCGTCGGTGCACCCCATACCCCTGCCCACAGCTGCCCCGCCACCCCGCCGTGTAGAGTGGGCCCCGTGGCTCCCAAAACAGCAGCCGCGACGGTTCTGGCCCCAGGGGCAGCCCGCCGCTGATTCACCCCACCCACAGCTGCCCTGCCAGCGCTGCCACCCACAGCAGCCCTGCCGCCCCTGCCTCCTACACTCACAGCCATTATTGCCTTGGCAGGGCCGAAGATCAAGAGAAACTTACCATGGTGTCGCCACTCCAGTCTCCTCCAGGTATCTTCGGGACTAACTAGGAGATGGTGTAGTTGGGCAGCAGGGAGGGGTGCAAAGTTCCTGCCAACTTGCCTTTGCTGCAGACAACTTCCACGTGCAACATTTGCTGGCCTGGTCTTTTGGCGCACTCAGCAGCCATTCCTATTGGCTTTCAAAAGCCAATAGAGGGAGTAGCACAGCTCATGCAAAAGTTGAAAAAAATCCATCAAAAAAAGATGCCGGAATGCCGTTCTGAGCGTTCTATGAGAAAAAAAGCCCTGCCCCAACCACAATCACTCCATCTTAAAAGAGCTCAGTTGAAGCCTGTTGTTCCCCATCCAGACTCCTACAGAACATGAAAAACAAACACCATGAACAAACATCCATAGCATTACTTCACAGAGATGTACAATTGGATATTATCCGTATACTAATGATATCTCATCTGGTAGTGATCAGTAATCACATGTAGATGCTAAAAAGGAGTGGAGAGAACACTGAGTTCTATCAGACCTCTTGAAGCAAGGGATGGGTTGGACCTTTTGCTCCATAAGAACACCATTTGGGACCAGCCTTGGAAGAAGGAAGCAAACCAGCACAAAACTGTGTTCCATATCCCTAATTGCTGTAGCTGACACAAAGGATACCCTGGTCAATGTATCAAAGGCTGCTGATAGGTCAAGAAGAGGCAAGATGGATGCACTACCCCCATGTCACTCCTATCAGACATCAACCAAAAGCATTTCTATTCCATATTTGGGCTCCAGATAATCTGTTTCATCCAGGATCCTCTGGCACTTCTATGTCACTACCTTCTCAAAGACCTTCCTTAAAGAGAGAAGGAGAGATATTGGGTGAAAAAATTTCGAAGACAGCAGGGTCCATCAACGACTCCTTGAGGAAAAGGCAAACCAGTGCCTCTCTAAGTGGAGCTGGGAACATTCCCTCCCTGAAGGATGATTTAAGCATTCATCTACATGTCAGCTCACTTGTGGCCTTACTCAGATGGGAGGGGCATGGATTTAGCATTTTATTAAAGAAACTATCATGAAGTTCATTATTAAAGGTTTTGCTGAGGTCCAGATGCATTAAAACAAGAGCCACACTTTCTGCCTAGCACATTGCCAATGCAAACTTCTCACTACTTTAAGAGAACAGGAATGGATGATGTTCTCATCCTGCACCCATATTTTCCAATTTTGATTCAAAACTGACCATAGTCCAGACTGAGTACCAGCCCAGCAGAGTTGCCAACTCACTGCAATTCTAACTGGAATTTTTGAAGTTGGGTTAAGAAACCGAAGAAGCAACACGGGAGATAAGCTGTTTAGGATGCTGTTCGGTGGTGGGACAAGCCAGTTTGCACTGCTTTGGCAGAACTAGTAGCTAATTTTTTGTTGCCCAGGCCCAGAATGGACTTCTGGAAGCAGCATCCACACAGAGAACTGATTGTTCACATATTTGAATCCCACCACTGATGGCCGTTGCCCTATCTCTATGCCCTATGCTTTTTCTTGATCTACTAGCTAGTAATTATCAAAGAAGATGAGGTTAGTCTGGCAATAATCTGCATATGACAAATCCATGCTGACACCTGTTAATTATAGCATGCCTATCCAATCACACTGCTTAACAATCTGTTTGAGCACCTTGCCAACTATAAACGTCAGGCTGAGAAGTCTATAGTTCCAGGTCCTCCTCCTTCTTGAAGATGGAGTATTTGTTTCTCCACTCTCCTGCAATTTTAATTAACCCCCTCTAATAATGAAGCTGGAATCTTTTTTTTCAAGTTAAAAATGGGACATTTTATTGCCATTTAAAAAGGCATTAATGTAAAATTGTTATTAACTTTCCAAACTCCCCTGAAGAGCCAGGATATAAATGGCACTTTTTTGGTGCAACCAATTATGGATGCTTTAAGCTAAGTCTATTCCCTTTGGCCAGAGCCGAATACCTTTTGAGAAGCTATACCAGCAGGATGAGCAGGAGGATGTTCTGGTATACAGTCCATCAGGCTGTACCACTGGAACAGGTGATCAGAATGCCTTTGTAACTGCTGTATTGGCAGAGCTGAGAATTGATATCATTCTTGGCAAAAGGTTTGCCAGAATGTGGATCTTGCCGATTTAGTTGTTCCAGCGTCATCTTGTAATAGTGGGACCTATACTTCAAGCTTCATAAAAGAAAGACCATTGAAATGAATATATGTATAATAATCACATGAGTGTAAGTTTCTGTAGGTGTAAGTATTAAATCTGTTTCAGAATAATTAAACTTGGGAAATACTCAGCTGGCAACAGCCTATCCTTGTTTCTTGCATGGGATACTTTGTCCTTGTTGGGCATGCCTAGTTCAAGGTAATACAGCTTCCCTAATCAGTTTGTATGCACCAGGAATTCTCACCAGAACTTTAGTAATCTAAACCCTTTGTTATTTATTGTATTTCAGTATTTATATATTGTTTTATCAATAAACATTCCCATGCAGTGAACATCTTAGATAAATAGCAACCCACACAGAATTATTTGGTTGAAACTATTGACAGAATTACCGTACTGTATTTGGTTGCTATGTTTTGGTCATACAGAAGTAGCACTATATAAACATTCAGTTTTATGTAAGTCTCTTGCTCCAATCTTCTTTGCATGGGATCATGTCAACCTTTAATTTTATTTGAATACTGGCAGCATATTTTTGGTCCCTGTTCTCTATCTCTTTCTAGTCCCTGCATCATTTTATCATGTAATGCTCAGTGTTGAGGAGGTGGTGGTTTATTTTGCTCAAAGTTTAGCAATTTATGATACTATGTTGTCCAACTGAAGTTGAGTTTTACAGTAATATTTTACACCATTGCCACTAGCTGAAAGAGTAGACTAAAATACACACACAAACACACACAACAGACATATCCCCTAAAGCATATTGTCATGGATTCATGACAGTAGCGACAAACTGAGGCAGAGCACAGTGATGCCAATTCTTTGGAAAAATGTTTTTATTATAAAAGTATGTTGCCATATTATAAAAGAAGGGCTACCTCTGTTTTAAAAGGACACCCATTGCTGTCATATTTACAATAAATTTCTATCAGCCGACAACCTTCTAAGATGTAGTCAAAACTTCCAGTTTATTTCATTGTTTCCTGTCTTATTTTTCTCTTTTATGCTTTTTTCATTTATTTGATCGCTTTATCTTTCTAGCTACCTGCCTCCTGCTCTTAGCCATCTGTTTCCTTTCTATAGTTTACTAGAGTCTTCTTTTAGAGTTCCTTTCCTTACATTTTTATATTCATGTAGTACATTCTATTCGCTACCTCAGAGTCATTTTAATTCTACCTCATGTCTGGTAGGAAGAGTTGCCTGGCAATCAGCAGCCACCTCAAGACGTCCTCTCTGGAGACAAGTGGTGGACAATGAGTTGTCAACATGGGCTCAGGTGCTGTGGCATAGCATCACAAAAAGAAGTTTCAAAGAACTAAGAATGGAGAAAAGTTGAAGCAAGGGGTCTAGAAGAGGGAGGAGAGGAGAGGAGAGGAGAAGAGAAGAGAGGGGAAGGGAGGGGAAGGGAGGAGAGGATTGCTTATATAAGGTAAATGATGGCAACAATGTTCAGTCCTGTGCAGGATTTAGTGGCAAGAAGTAAAGAGCTTCAGTGAGACTGTTGGTAAACCAAGTAGCTGCAGAGTTTAGGCACAGGCATCCTTGCCTAGAGTAAAAGATAAGTGTTCTTAATGGGTTCCCACATTAGGCTAAATAATATGCCAATCCTCCTGTTTTTGGTTTAGCACTACAGTGCCTCTTAAAAATATCTTGTAAATTAACCCCCATTCTGAAAGGCCTGAATAGACAGAATTTATTTTTTTCCTACAAAAAAAATTCTTCCTATATAAACCTGATGTAGGAGAAGGACTGGCAAAGCCATGGGGAGGGGTGAAAAGAAGGATAAGCCTAGAATCACTGCATAACCATAAATGAACTAAATTCACCTGCACTTTGACTGCCATTGACCTTTACCAACTCTAACCAAGGTCAGACTTTTAGTTGAGAAGAATCCTATGCTTAGGCTTTTAGCAATGAATTAGTTAAATTGAGCCTTCATATGTGGACCTGATGCCTTTTTAATATAGGGTTGAAACAGTGAAGAGTAGTTGGTGCCTTTATCATTCCAATAATGGTCACTAGAAAGGGAGATGCAGCCACTAGAAAGGGAGATGCAGCCACTAGATAATTTTCTGATTTAATAGCCCATAACAGTAGCAGGAAGGCCTGCCTAACAACATCTGAGCAAGAGACCCAGCTGCTCTCTCTTCAATCACCTTTTTTTTCTGTAATGTGAAAAAATGTGTTGAAACCTCAGATCTTATTTCAGCAAGTAACTAAACAATAGTGTAGCAATTCTACTACTCTTATTTCAAATTCTTGAAATAAAAGAATAGCTGTTACCTTTTAATTTGTTCCTGTCATTCCTTTTCCCAAATACATTGGATGTATTTAACCTACTGATTTAACTACATTAATTAAGAAAGGGGCTTCTCATTAAAGTCTTTTCCACATACAATACAGCTGTACTTGTATTTCAGAATTGGCACCAAGTTTGTCTAGTTCTGCATTTCTGGATTTTGAGCTGGAATAACCAAGATATTTTTCTTTCTTTTTGATTGGGCTAGGTCAGTGGTTCTCAACCTTTCTAATGCCGTGACCCCATAATACAGTTCCCCATGTTGTGGTGACCCCCAAGTGGGTGTGGCCACCAATAAGAGGGAGTAGGCAGCTAGGGAAAAGGGAAAAAATGGCGGACAGAGTGGTTTGGTGACCCCCGTGAAATGGTCATTCGACCCCAAATGGGGTCCCGACCCACAGGTTAAGAAACACTGGGCTAGGTAGAAGGAAAAGTCTTCAGTACAAGAAAGAATTCAAGCCACATAAACTAGCGGATGTTGGTAGGTTCAGCCTAATAGATGGCAACCAATTATAATTATCTTTTATTAGGGAGGCCTTGAAGAAAATATTTTTAAATTATTCTGCCTCATAACAAGCCATAATGTAATAGCTTTGTTTTTATCTCCTTGTGTTGTGGGTATGAAGTCATTATGATTATAATCATTGTGTATGATTAATGTAAACTATCAGCACAACCAACAGTGGCTTTTCCAGTAAATCTTTGTATAAAAGAGCTCATGGTTGAATGTGATATGTAAATCGAGCAATAGGTTTTCTATAAGCTACTCTAGGTGTGGAGTTGAACTTCAACTAGAATTATTTTGCTTCAAAAATTAGCATACATATACCAACATTGTGTGTAATGTCACAATGAAAATACAAAAGGCTGGAGCTTGCATTGTATCTAACACAAGGCACATTTGATTCTATCTAATTCTGATCTTTATGGGAGTTATGTGTTAAGTACCATTTCTTATCTTTCACAGTGCAATCAAAAGATAGCATTGGGGAGGGAGAGAAAACATACAGGGGGCATGATTCCTTGAGCACAGATGAAAGGATACAATAAAATGCAATAAAAGTAGCAAAATCTGAAGTTGTGCTCTACGGCAGCCTTTTGCTATCACAATAACTTTAATATCCAGTGGCAGAATGGCCATTGTCATCTAAGAATCTCCTTTCTGGACCCTGCCCCAGGTATGTGCAATGTGATACTCTCTTCGTGAGGGTTGACTGTAAGAATCTGTTCAAACCTCTGCTGGCTTAACTTTCTCCCACAACCACTAGGATTTAGCAAGGCTAGAGTTCAGTGATTGTAATTGTTAGGGTGCCAGGATTTGGGTTTGAGAGTTAGTTTTTTTATATATATAATTTCGTGAGTTGCCCGGAATGATGACACAGAGAATTCTTTTGAATGAATGAATAAAGGCAGGAGCTAAACAATTTGTGATCCGACTGTCCCATTCTAGTTTTAGTACATCAGCAATAGAAAGGGAAGAGATTAACATCAATGTGTACTTCTTGCATGTCTAAAGTTATGCTAGATGTTAATTAATTCAAAGGGAATTCCATTACAAAGCTTTACTACATCAAAATATCTGCCAGCTTATAATAAAATAAAGATTGATATATCATAATATAAACTACCAAAAGAGCAGGCGAAATTACATTTTTAGAATACTACTCACATGGTTTCCCTGATACACTTAAGATTATCATCCTCAAAAAAGGTTAGACTGACTTCCGGTTCCAGAATGCGACGATGTCGGTCATGCCTAGAGACTTGTCTCCGCGCCGTTTGGAGTTTCCTTCGCCGGTAGACCCCCTAGGGGGTCGAAAGTTACCTTGGAGGGGCGACCACCGAGGAGGAGGCTTGCTGGTAGATAGGGGAGGGTGGCAGCTTCCCCCATGTCTCCAGCTATCTCCTTACGGCCAACGGAACAAAGATCAGCCTGCAAGATGGCCGACCACCTTGCTGCACTAGCCGAAAGTCACATTGACATCTAAGTGTTGTAGACTCACCACGGATGATCCGGGTGAGACCCCTTTTGTTCCTCTCTTCACTTCATGCTGTTTTTGCCTGTAAAAGCTTGTCCTTGGAATTATTTCCCCGTCTGGAGAAAGCGGCTTTTGTAATTGTGGGAACAAAGGCTTTTTATAAAAGGACAGAAAAAAAATTCTTTTAAAGACTATACTCTATCTCTATCTACGTTGAGGTACAGAAAAAATTGTTCCTTGGGTTTTTTTGTTTTTTTTTTTGGGAGCGGTATTACTTTATATTGGGAGAATATTTCTTTTTCCACTTTTCTTTAAGAAATAGAAAAGAAAAGGAAAAAAAATGGCATTTGAAACAGACTTTTCAGCTTACTGAGGACATCTACTGGTCGAAAGTTAATATTGTAATTGTTGACTATTTGGCGATGATTTTGGCCTTCAAACTATTTTTCAAGAGACAAGATAATTTGAGCCAGCTGTGAGATTTATGGGGGTGGATACTCTTCAACTGTAGCCTCCACTGAAAAAAGAAAAAAAAGAAAAAGATAAAAAGGATTGCTTTTCAACTATTGTTAAAACGGAGAAGTCTCAATCACATTTAAACTGCAAACCTATACTGGAAAAGATCTATGAGGCCAAAGAAGAAATATGTATTACAATAAAAGAGTTTACTATAGAATTAAGAGCCAGAATCTCTACTGTAAACCCCAAAATTGACTTTCAGATTACACCTGACTACTCTACAAAACAGATTATACAAGAAGAGGATTTAACTGAGAATAAAGAGAAATTTATCTTGCCTTATAAACAGTCTACTTTTGGCTTTGAGGACCAGGAAAACAAAGACTGAGTTTTGAACTTTTGAAGCAATGAGGACTTATGGATAAGAGAAACAGAGGGCCAATGCAGAGGCCAAGGTGGTTTTCATTGAATCAAAGGACACTACAAGCAACAAAAAGAGACTTATCAGCTGGAAGGGAAGCTCTGCTATGGAAACCTGCCTGGCATAAGAGGAAGGCTAGAATAAGATTGAAAAATGAAATTTAAAATTTCATGCATTGGACTAAAGGCAATCTAGAACTATGGGACTGATTTAAGGATTAAGATTATGAGTTAGAAGTAAAGAGATGTTTTAAACTTGGATTGAATTAATAATTAATTGAATGTTAATCAAATAACATTCTTGTTTCATAATATGAATGTTATTAACTATGATAACTAATTGGATAAAATTTGTATTCTGCTTAATGGATTGACATGAATTAAGGTTTGATACTATTCTGTCAGCTTAAACAGATTGATTAATTGATGGATTAGATTTGTATAGGATAGATAGATATGTACATTTAGATATATATAGGATCAATATTTTTGCTTAAAAATGAGATATTTTCTATATAATGGACTAAAGGTAATCTAGAATATTAAGAATATATATTTTTAGAATGATACATTTATTTGTATGAAAATTATTATGTAATGGAATGAAGAAAATTGAAGAGATGTTTTAGATTTGGACTGAAATTAATTAATCAAGTTAATTTAATAAGATGATGTGTGTTTATTTGATGACATGGATAGTTATGATAATTAATTGGATGAAATTTGAATTCTGTCTAATGGATTGAAATAATTTAAGGTTTGATATTATTCTGTCAGCTTAAAGAGATTGATTAATTGATGGATTATATAGGTATAGGATAGATTAATATTTTATTTTTAAATAGGGGAGATTAGTGAAAGAATAAATAAAATTCATGATAAAATTAAGGAACTAGAATATATGTGGAAGGGATACCTGAATTGATAAGGTTTTTATTTAAAGTTAACTTGATTACAGTATTCTAAATTTATAAAGCTTTAAAACAGATTCAGGCGGAATAAATTTAAGCTATAACTGGATATTTTAAATATACTCTGCTACTTGAAGGAAAAAGAGAGGGAATACCTGATGTATTGATTGTACTATGTATATATGTTTTGTTCTAGGTCAGTGGTTCTCAACCTTTCTAATGCCGTGACCCCATAATACAGTTCCCCATGTTGTGGTGACCCCAAGTGGGTGTGGCCACCAATAAGAGGGAGTAAGACAGCTAGGGAAAAGGGAAAAAAATGGCGGACAGCGTGGTTTGGCGACCCCCGTGAAATGGTCATTCGACCCCAAATGGGGTCTCGACCCACAGGTTGAGAACCACTGTTCTAGGTTGTTTGATTACCCCAGCACCAGAGTGTGTCCTGAGTACTTTGTTTTAAGAATTAAAAAAACCAATAAAATGTGTTTCAAAAAAAAAAGTTAGACCAAAAAAAAAAGTTTTATCTATATTTCTATTCTCAGCAGTAAGAAACTATTTAAAAGTAAATTATTGGAGCCAACTACTAAGCTTTCTTTTGGGTAAATAAAGTGAAAAGGTGTGCATGTACACATGCTTCTATGTATACAGCACTTTTGAATAAAAGGGGATAAAAGACTACAGATTTTCTTATAAATACGATATAAGAAATAGATTTTTCCTTGCTTTTTCATCCTTCCTGTTAAAGCCATTGACACTGTATTTTGGAAAGCAACCCCAGCCCCAGGAAACTCCCTCCCTCCTGTACACTCATATTCCAAGTCCTAATTTGGACGAGATGAGCTAGCAATAAAGGCACTGCTGTTCCTCATGGCATAGTTCTTGCCTCCACCAGCTGATCTGATGACGGCAGTTGGTAATCTACAATAGGAGACCATCGACTGTCTGTGCCAGTTAAGTACAACCAGTTCTGATCTTTCTCTGCAGAGGCTCCGTCTGACTAAGAGTAGCAAATTCAGGTTGGCTTCTGTGCCACTAAAACAATTGCTTCTCTTGCTATAAATTGGCAACAATGAAATCTGTACCTATAACAAGTCTGTTTTCTCTCTAAGTAATAGTTAATTATTCTTATACTTGAAACTGAGGATTGTTTTGCATTTTATGTGGATCAGTTGTGGATGATAAATTATTGTTCATGGTACAGCATGAAGTAAACCAAAGATTTATTCAAATCATAGCTAAGTAATTAATAATTAATACAAATAATAAAGTAGACTGGACTTTAATGTGATGCACGAAGGAGATCAATGCTTTGCTCTGTTCCAGGTCAATTGAGCAAGAATATTTGAAAAATTCAATGATGTGTATTTAATATCTCTTAATTATTTATATAATCTAATCCCTGTTCCAGTTTTTTAGATTGTTTTATTTTGAATCAGGTTCAATTGTCTATTTCACTACTGTGCCAATAATTACACTGTACTTTCACTTTCACACAGTGATGGGTCTTAGTATGGGTGAATTTTTTATACGTGTCTTAGCGTACATATAAGCATATTAATCAACTCTGTTACACAGTAGCACAAAATGGCTAAGCACATAGTGCCTACTGAGACAATACTTTTCTGGTACTACATATGCCCAATTAAGTTCCAACCATCACAATCACCCAGTTACCATTGACAAAAACAACTGCAGCAGCATGTCACTCAGAATATTTACTATTGGAAGCCAGTCTCCCTTCTCAAGGAAGACACTTTGTAGATTCTATGTAGCACTAAATTCATAGAAACAATTTTGTGGTGGTAAAGATTGAGGGGAGTGTTTTTTTGCTAGATTCTACCATTGTTAAGCAGCAATGACTCCACTAAGAGATCAAACTAAAACATTAGAAAATCTCAACTATGCTATCTGCAGGGAACAACTAAGCAGGGTAAAGAAATCTGGTACAACTTTCTCAAGTGTAGGAACAACATATCCAGGCCGAAGCAGAGAATATAGATAGCCAAGGGGAGCATTATAGCCCAACAGAGCACAAAGAGCCCCCCTCCTGCAATTTAGGTGGGCTACTGTGGAAGACATGGGGATTGCAAAGTGCAGCTCCATGAAGAGTTACCAGTACCATTACGTGTAAACAGTAGGCAGTAGAAAATAAGCTATATAGACTGATAGAATCTGGTGATAGCTTGTGAGTTATTTACTATACCTTACTATATCTGCAATGCTTTCCATATATTAGGCAGTCAGGGTGAAAGACAAAGCTACACTTAAGATCTGATATGAAGCAGACAAAATAGATCCATCTCTATTGTTTAAGTCAGTGAAGGGAACATGATCTAAACAGGGTGCCTTTCTGACAGCTGTTGTGGACTATTGAGCGAGAGTGGCAAAGACCATCACTATTAACCAGATCTGATTGCCATGGCTGGGTGTTGTTTGTCTGTATTTATATAGGGCTATAGGGGAAATAACAAGATTGTGCTGGATACTGCAGCATCATGTTCAGACACAAGGCAGCCTTTTGACCACTAGTATGTATAGTTAGTATGTTAGGATTCTTCAGATGAAAATTGCCAGATACGTGATATGAATAGAACAATTAAAAATTGCTTTTGTTCACTGGAATTAAGTATCAAGGGAGACAAACATACATTATTTAAAATAGCCTCAGTTAATGCTAGGCTGGAAAATATTTGTGGGTTGATTTGGCTCTCCTGTATTTTTTAAAAAGTCTTTCGGGTAGACAAGGTCAAGAATCAGAAGCAGGAAAAATTCCAAGAATATTTTTGTTATAGAATAGGATAAAAACATCTTGAAAGCCCGTCAAGAGTTTCTCTCTGCCCCATTTTATATCATATAAAACCAAAGCGGGATTGATTTGAAAGTAAGCATTGCGCTACAAAGCAAAGCTTTCACTTTAAGGTGCTTCTGAACAGAGAAACCAGATGGCATTTCTGCTAGCCAACGGTCATGGCTGGTCAGAGAGCCTGTTTTGGTGGGTGTCAAATGCACCTGTGAAATTTTGAGCCTTTGAGTCCAGCCTCTGAATTTCTTAAGCACTTTTTAAACTTTTGCTCCAATTTATTGGAGGACCATGTACCCCTTTCGGAAGCAGATTCACTCAACTGACCAATCAATGGCTTGCCTCCAGAAGTTGTGGGTGCTGCATCACTGGAGGTTTTCAAGATGAGATTGGACAACCATTTGTCCAGAATGATATAGGGTCTACTTCTTGAGCAGTGGGTTGGACTACATGACCTCCAAGTCCTTTCCAACTCTGCTATCTGTATTCAGAGTTTCTTTCTCACACTTTTTATTTTCTCATGACAACCATATATTCTCCTTTAACATTTCAATGTTCTCTTCTTCCTTCCCAAGATGAAATCTACATTCTTTCACATTACTTCGCTTTTAACATTACATTAAGGTTAAATCACCATTTGATCTTATAAAGTAAAAATTTAAGCAACATAACAGAATTTTGGGGAAGTACATCACAGGTTAGAGATGACAGGGAGCACTTAATGCAGGATTCCTTAATTACATACAATGGAATCCTATTACCTTAAAAATGATACAATTCCAAGTGGTATTTTTATTTTTTTATTATTTAAATTCTAAAAGGATCTCTGGTTAATGCATTTTTGGAAATATTGATTTTGAGTTAATTTAGATTGGCTTCAATATAATCTGAAATTTCAGTTTCCAGAATCTGTATTGTTTGAGTCCAAAACAAAGATTATATAGTTTGAAGCATATACAATTTGCTTTTCGCTACTGTATCAGAATCAATTAAGAAAATGAAAGCTAAATCTGCTTTATTTTTAGATGAGAAAATGATCTACACACTCTTCTTAGTCAATCTTTTTCCTGGAACTTGGAAAGGATGAGGTTGCATGCAAAATGATACTTCTTGTCTACATCACAAGGCTGACTGCAGAAAAGAGGAAAAAAAGGCAGAAACTTCCATCACTTTATCATTTTCTACTTTATTACTTCAAATTAACAACCACAATAAAGCTCAAAAAAGTCCAATATTTACACAGGAAAAAAGTACAAAATTCCCACCCCCCAAAGTTCAATTTTTTGTTTTTTTTTGTTTTTGTTTTAAAATTACAAAGTAATAAAAAGGTTTTTTTTACTTAATTAAAAAAAAGGAGAGAGAGACACAGTAAGCAGGGTAAATAAATTAGGGGGAAAACCTGTGTTAAATAGAAGAATTAAAAAAAAGAAAACCAAAAACGTCAAGGCCGATCCACTTCCAAACATTCCAGACTGCCCCACGTTAAAAAAAAAAAAAAAAATCCAAGCTAACGGCTGGAGGACAGGTGATGATGGTTGTGATGCAGAACTAAAGACAGATCGTTTTCTTGAATAAAACCTAAAAATTTAAAAACAATGAGACAAAAAGGTAGAAGAAATCTTCTTACTGAGGAGGGAAAATGTATTTGTCCTTCTAAAATTGATGGTACAAGGAGTAACCTCTGCAATCACATGGCTTCTCCTCCCGCCCCCATCATTCACATACCCCTCCCTTTTCCTCAGCTCCATCCCGACTCCTGCAGGAAAAAACAAAAACAAAATAAAAATAATAAAACTAAACACATGCAAACCGGCTGTGTGTGTGTGTGTGTGTGTGTGTGTGTGTGTGTGTGTGTGAGAGAGAGAGAGAGAGACTGCCATCCCTTGCACTAGAAGCAGCGTACATTTCTACACCCTTCACATTTGTTGCTGCCTTGCACAGCAGCTATCGCTACCCACATCCACACCCTTAACACACAACTGCTGCCGTGCCAGTCCTGTTCACCTTATTGGTATGCCTACAGCATCCCACACGAATGCACACACAGGGGCAGTGGTATCCCAAACAGAGAATGCCTGAATACAAATAACAGCCTTCGTCCACTGAATCTCCCCTGGAGGCAGTGCCAGCTTACCACTGCAGCCAAATTTGAAATGAATGTTAAACCACCTCCTGAAGCAACTTGGAGCTGGAATTTTTAGTTTCCTGTAAACAACCTTCTCCCCACCCAAGAACTACAGAACAAAGATGTGATTAAAATTATGTTGGAAACCTTCTTTTCTTAACTAACTGGACTTTCAAAACAATATTGAATAAGGCTTCTCTTTCTGTGAATTACATATAGATCGAAAAGGGGAGCAGAAAGATCTGGATGATGGCCACGGCCTGCTGGCGGGAGACGGGCAAGGACTATGGAGAGGAAGCTGCACAACAGCAGCAAAGGTGTTCTTGCAAGGCTCCTGTATGAGTGACTCATCAAAGGCAATTTGGTTCGGGAACACAGCCGATGATCTCAGGAAAGACAAGAATGCCAGCACAGGGCAGCTCCTCTCCTTGTTGCTGGCAAAAAAAAAAAGGTTGGCTTTTTTTGTTTGTTTTTTCCTTTTAATTTGTTTTTGTTGTTTTGTTTTTTAAAAGAAAAATACAGTGAAGACACTAGAAAAGAAAAAGAAAAAAACAGAGTTAAAAATGGTTTCTTCTCAGAAATTCAAACACTGGAGGTCTTCTGATAAACTAGCTTAGCCCTAAATAAGTTACCACATTTTATGAAGGAATCCCCATGCCTATCAATCTTTGGAACTTTAAGGGCTAGAAACTCTATTGAAGAAGAAAATCACACAGGAAAAAGAATCTCATATCTGTAAACCAAACATCAGAATTTATGCAATACTGTTTTATTTGCAAGGTGTGCAAAATTATCTCTGGAGCTTTTCATGTTTGATTATTTTGCTTTTAAGAAATATTCTACTAGTTCACAGTGGATATTTTTAAGAACCAAACTGAAACCACGGAGAGATAAGAGAAACACAAAATTGTCTTAAGTACTGTATTTATTTTATGTATACTAGCTGTGCTTCCAGCTCCCATGATTTCAAGCACAGATCTAGATCTGCTTTTTAAAGAAAAGAACATTTAATTCTAATGAACTGGCAGGCAATTAAAACAATAGCAATTCTCCTTAGTCCATGGTATTTTTTTCCTCAACCTCAGCAACTTTAAGATGCATGAACTTCTCCTAGCGGCTAGCCTGGGAATTCTGGGAATTGAAGTCCACATATATTAATGATGCCGAAGTTGGGAAAAACTGACCTATGGTCATCATGCCCTCCCCTCCACACTCCAAGACAAACATTCACTATCATATAAATTCTTACAAACAGAAGAAATATTTTATTCTATTGAATCTATACCTGATTTTCTTTCAGGAACTTGAAGTAATAATGTATTTTTTTCCCCCAATGACCAACCTAGTATTATAATTAGCCATAATCAAATGGAGATGTGAAACTAATAACCCTATCCCTAGTCCAACACCATAAATGCTGCACTACACATCTTTAAGAAATGTTACATAATAATTCTTGAGATTCAGCCTTTCAAGAATGTCTCTGGTGAAACAATGCCAATACCCTGCTACTCAGGACTGAAAGCTGCTGCTCCTAGCTCTCACACTGCCAGTGGGGAATCAACACTTCTGTGAAATCTTGTATGACTACACTTGCACAATTCCATAGTAATAAATTACCATGTCACACTGTCTAATGTACACTAATTGAACGAACTGGCTGTATTATTATTAGGTAAGTGTAGAACATTATGTCCCTTATTGCAAGGACAGAAAAAAAAAAAGTCAGGTTTTCTTGTCATGGGATTGGGTCATTTGGGCCTTTCAACACCCTGACTATCCCATTTCCATTTCCATTACACTGAGATTTAAGCAGAAAATATGTGGATCCTGCATGAGCCACTTTTTGCTTGATCACAGAACAGGCTGCCAAGGCAGACACTCACCTAAGCAAACACTGGTCTGGTGGAATCCACTCTTCATTTCCCCAGGTGATCAAATGGCACACTGGTCTGCAAATAAACAAAGAACTGAATAGGCTGCAGAAGAGGACCGTAGGAAAGGTACAGAGGGAGTGCCCTAGTTTCTTTCTCTCCTTTCTGAAGAGGTGATCCCATCACATTCCCTCTCCTGAAATGTATCCCTCTGTCTATGGAGATTCTCAGTCATCCAGGTCACGGTTGTCCCAAAGATGCTTTTCCACGAGGTAACTGGATTTTCTTGAGGGTTTTTTTTGAAGACGTTTTGCTTCTCATCCAAGAAGCTTCTTCAGCTCTTCCCCACCATGCGGCCAGAGCTGAAGACGCTTCTTGGATGAGAAGCAAAATGTCTTCAAAGAAAAACAAGAAAGTCTAGTTGCCTCCTGAAAAAGCACCTTTGGGGTATGTCCTCATCCTGAGAAAGATTTTCATCAGTGTATTAAGTGGATAACTTAGGGTGAATGCATTTTTAAAATGATATTACCAAGATGATTTTGATATTCTTGAATCTACTGGAAAATTAATTTTCGTACTTAGGTGACAAGTATGATAAAAGCAAATCCACACAAAAATAGATTATGACGCCGATTCAGGCAGTCCTCGAGTTACCGTATATGCCGGCGTATAAGGCAACTTCCGCAAGCATTAAAATCAGCGCCAAAGACGGGTGTCGTCTTATACGCCGAGTCGTCTTATACGCCGGAAATACTGGTAGTTTCCGGCGTATAAGACGACGTTCTAGGAATGCGACTTGGCGCCAAAGACAGGGGTCGTCTTATACGCCGGGTCGCCTTATACGCCGGCATATACGGTACAAAGGCAATTGGAACCAGAATTTCTGCTGCTGAGCAACGCAGTCACAAAGCGCAACATCATGGGGCTGTAGGTCGATGAAGATTCTCAGATATCCAGGTAGAGTTGTTTGCAAGTTGAGTCATGGCAACTGGACTTCTTTCCTTGTTGGTTCAAAACATTTCACTGCTTATCCAAGTACCTTCTTCAGTCTGAACAAGTTGGTTAGAAGGATCCCATATATGTTCTCCAGGGAGATTTCATTTCTCATCTAATCTGCATAGGCTCGTTAGGTGAGTAGGCAGAGAGTTATTGAGATGTAAATGTTCCAACTGCTATATCCTCTACCCTAACTGGGTCATTAAGAGTAGCCTCCCTGGTGAGCCTGTGAAGTGGTCTCAATCTTCCTGGGGAATGATGAAAAAGCAGCATAAGAAAGAGTGGAGAACAGTTTGTGTCTGTGGCCTCCATCTCTACTGAGGGAAGGATTTTCCACACTGGCATAAATGGATTCCTTCACTCCTCTCTCAAACCATCTATCTTCCCTATCCAAAATGTGAACATTATTGTCCTCAAATAGTTCATTTTTCTTCTGAAGGTGTACTGCCAATTCTGGTCCTGTGCTGTTTCTTTCCCTATGCTGGCTTGGTTTCTCTAATGTAGAATTTTGAACAGTCCACTGTGTTGGACTGCATACACAGCATTACTCTTATCTTTTGGTGTCCACTCTTTAGGGTGGACAAGCCTCTCTCTTAGTGTGTTGGGGGGGGGGTTTGAAGAACACAGGTATGTGGTGTTTTCCAAATATCTGTTTTAGCTTCTCCCATACACCAGCGGTGTAAGGAATGACCAAGTTCTTCTGTTGACTTTGAGTCTCAGCTTTGTCTGCCATTCTTTTGTTGGATCCAGATGTTGACTCAATAAAAGCCCAATCTAGATACAGGCAGGCCTTAAGAATTGCCAGATGCCTGTTTTTCTCCTTTTGGGCAACCCTGGTGGTAGAGATTTTTTTCTGTCCTATGATGTAGTGTCCTGATGACTCCTAGTTTGTGTTGAAGTGGATGGTGGGAGTCAAACAGCAGGTATTGGTCTCTGTGTATTGCTTTCCTGCAGATCTCTATTTCTAGGTTGCCAATGGTCCCAGTCAGAACCTCAGTCTAGGAATGCCAGCCTGTTGTCCTTGGTATCTTACCAAGTATTGGTATCACTTGATTTTTGAATCCACAGTGTTCATATGGTCTGTGAAGGCTTATACTTCCTGGATTGCTTTGTTAGGGAAATCTCTAAAGTTCCTATTGAGCAAGCATCTCCTTGCAAGTTCTTGCCAGCTTCCAACAATCAAAGTCAGCAGGGAACATTGCAGGAAGTTGCAAGTTTCAGGTGACTTGCAAGCCTGCTGGCACATAGGGAAATGGCTGCTACTAGGTGGGAGAGTATGTGTGAGTGATGGGGGAAGCACAGAGTGTAACAAGTCTGCTGTGATGTCCAGAAATTGAAGGGCCCATCGTAACTACATTGTAAATTCAATGGGTCACTGAACAAGTGGCTATAAACCAAGGACTACCTTTAGATAGTTCTCAGAATCAAAGGAAAGTGAGGTACTACATATCAACAATATTTATCCTCTTTGCCTGATCAGTTCAATGGGCTAGGATGAGATCTACTTAAGCTTTTATTGCTGGTCTTATTTTGCCCTGATCTGATCATTTTTTTCAGAATTTTTTCCTTCAGTGAAACAGGATCATCAAAAGAAACTCACCTGTGACGCTGAAATCCGTGAGACTTCTTGCCGTCCTGTGAGGTCAGACGAGGAGATGTTGGCGGGGGCTCCTCGGTGTAACCTCATGCTGACCTTGCGTTCCCTGTCTACCCGTGAAATTGCTCTGGGAGATGTGTTTCCTGGCAAGAAGGGAGTAATTGCTATTATTTATAACACTGAAATTTTGCAGTTATATAAAGAAAACAAAGATGAGAGAAGAAAGAAGAAAGGAGGAAAAGAAAAAGGAAGAAAAAGTTAAAGGGTGGGAACATATGACATACTAAGGCTAATGTTCTATGGGCCCTAAGATAGTGGATTTGTTGGATTTGTACTCTGAAAGGAAAGAGAGCTCCTACTTCCAATACTGGAAAGGAAATGGACTTGTTCTTCAATAGATTCCATAATTAGGATTAATCTATTGAAGCTTTGAAACTGAAATAGATTTACTCTTTATTGGCTTTAATAAGAGATTCCTTTAATTTTTTTTTAGCCTTATTTTTCAGAGTGATAAATTTTCCAAAATAGAAGATAGGATCGAGCAGTCAGGATTTGAGATGAAAAGAAAGTACGAAAGTGGGCAATAGATCAGCATGGCGGGTTACACTTCTGCTAGCACTAAAGGCTTGCGTGTGATTTTCTGTTCACTCACCAGACTGCTGGATGCGGGAAGTGGGTGTGGAGGCCATGGGTTCAGCGACATTGCGGAGGCGGTTAGCAGTGGCCCCAGCAGGAGGGCCAGGAGGCAGCGCCCGCGTAGCAGAACCCCGGAGCTGCCCCATCCTTTCCTCTCGCTCATGTTCTCGCCTCTCCCGGTCCATATCCTCAGGATTCCGGGCTGCTCCCTGAAATATTTAATGCCCCACAATGCTTTAATAACTGCTGAGAAGTATAAATCACCTTACGCACATGCATGAACAACTACAACAGCTGCTGAGAAAACGGGTGAGAAGCAAAACTCCCTAATTTCTGCCTACTGAATCAGCGTCTATTTTGCACAGCTTTCCCAGGTTCCTCCACTTCTGAGTGGGACAAGAAGCATGTGTGTGTAAGCCCGTAGCCATCAAGCTCTTTGTTTACACATTCATCTTTTGCTTCACATCAGTATTTATCCTTTCAGTTCTGCTGTCCTAAGGGAAAGGAAATCTGGGCAAGCAATATTCCAACTGAAGATTCACTAAAATATCAGAATCCATTATTGTGTTGGTAAAACATAAAGGCACTTGGAGAACAGATGCACTTTTGAAACTTAACATCTTAAAATATAGAAAATGAAGCTTGTTTTACTGTAGTAACTATCTTAGAAATAAGTAAAATGTGGGCACTTCCCACTTTTCTGTCTTGCCACAGGACTTGTTGCTATGGGTCAATAAGAAAATACAGTGGGGCAAAAAAGTATTTAGTCAGCCACCAATTGTGCAAGTTCTCCCACTTAAAAGATGAGAGAGGCCTGTAATTGTCATCATAGGTAGACCTCAACTATGAGAGACAAAATGAGAAAATAAATCCAGACAATCACATTGTCTGATTTGGAAAGAATTTATTTGCAAATTATGGTGGAAAATAAGTATGTGGTCAATATCAAAAGTTCATCTCAATACTTAGTTATATATCCTTTCTTGGCAACGACAGAGGTCAAACGTTTTCTGTAAGTCTTCAGAAGGTTGGCACACACTGTTGCTGGTATGTTGGCCCACTCCTCCATGCAGATCTCCTCTAGAGCAGTGATGTTTTGGGACTGTCGCTGGGCAAATGGACTTTCAACTCCCTCCAAAGGTTTTCTATGGGGTTGAGATCTGGAGACTGGCTAGGCCACTCCAGGACCTTGAAATGCTTCTTACGAAGCCACTCCTTCGTTGCCCGGGCGGTGTGTTTGGGATTATTGTCATGCTGAAAGACCCAGCATGTTTCATCTTCAATGCCCTTGCTGATGGAAGGAGGTTTGCACTCAAAATCTCACGATACATGGCCCCATTCATTCTTTCCTGTACATGGATCAGTCGTCTTGGTCCCTTTGCAGAGAAACAGCCCCAAAGCATGATGTTGCCACCCCCATGCTTCACAGTAGGTATGGTGTTCTTTGGATGCAACTCAGCATTCTCTCTGCTCCAAACACGACGAGTTGTGTTTCTACCAAACAGTTCTATTTTGGTTTCATCTGCCCATATGACATTCTCCCAATCCTCTTCTGGATCATCCAAATGCTCTCTAGCAAACTTCAGACGGGCCCGGACATGTACTGGCTTAAGCAGGGGGATACGTCTGGCACTGCAGGATCTGAGTCCCTGGCAGCGTAGTGTGTTACTGATGGTTGCCTTTGTTATGCTGGTCCCAGCTCTCTGTAGGTCATTCATTAGGTCCCCCCATGTGGTTCTGGGATTTTTCCTCACCGTTCTTGTGATCATGTTGACCCCACGGGGTGAGATCTTTCGTGGAGCCCCAGATCGAGAGAGATTATCAGGGGTCTTGTATGTCTTCCATTTTCTAATTATTGCTCCCAGTTGATTTCTTCACACCAAGCTGCTTGCCTATTGCAGATTCAGTCTTCTCAGCCTGGTGCAGGTCTACAATTTTGTTTCTGGTGTCCTTCGACAGCTCTTTGGTCTTCACCATAGTGGAGTTTGGAGTGTGACTGTTTGAGGTTGTGAACAGGTGTCTTTTATACTGATAACATTCAAACAGGTGCCATTAATATAGGTAATGAGTGGAGGACAGAGGAGCCTCTTAAAGAAGAAGTTACAGGTGTGTGAGAGCCAAAAATCTTGCTTGTTTGTAGATGACCACATACTTATTTTCCACCATAATTTGCAAATAAATTCTTTCCAAATCAGACAATGTGATTGTCTGGATTTGTTTTCTCATTTTGTCTCCCAACTACAGACCTCTCTCATCTTTTTAAGTGGGAGAACTTGCACAATTGGTGGCTGACTAAATACTTTTTTGCCCCACTGTATACAGGACCTGGATCTGTCTTGGGCTGCCTTTAGCATTGTTATGCACTGAGGTCTTGATGCTACTTTTTAGGCAAGCACTAAAAAAGCCACTATAACCAGCACATTGAAAAACTTATTTCACAAAAAAATCTTCTCAATTTAGAACCCCATAAATACAGGATTTCATCCCAACCACCAACTACCTCCTGCTAGTTGTATATTACAGGAACCAAAGTCCAACACATTGGAGGGAACCAGGTTGAAAATAGTGGCAAATTTGCGCCACAGGGATGCAAAAACCTAATCCCACATTAAAGAGAGAAAGGCTTCATAGGCATCCTTAGCCTTTAGCCCCTCCCCATCTATCTGCAGCTCCCTGGTATGCAAATAATTCTACTATACCAACAAACCCCCTTTAAAAATTAGGGTTACTCACAAATTTGAGCATATTCCAGTCAAATACATAGTCATAGGAGAAACCCTGGCGGTGGAAGAGATTGCGGAACAGCTGCCTCAGATAAGAGTAATCTGGTTTGTCATCAAACCGCAGTGAACGGCAAAAGTTGAGGTATGTAGAGAACTCAGCTGGGGGAGAAATGAGAGACAGCAACAAGGAATAATTAGCAGGAACAATTTTACTCCTCTCTGGCGCTGTTATTCCACCACCCCCACCCCACCTATATATATAGTTTCATGCTATAGCTCCCAATAGCACTAGTCCAGTTGAGAGAGTAGTGAAAGCCTTCTGTCTGCAATGCACACATTAATCTTGAGAAGTGAAGTGGGTCATCCTAGTCATCTAGATAAAACAGGAGCCTCCAAACATTTGGAGACAGGGGAAAAATTTGGAATTCTGAAAGCCCACTATGAACGTTCCTCAAAATGACTGCCATGATGGATGTGGCCATTCACACAATAACCATTAATAGCCCTTAACAATAGCATTTAGACTTATACAGTGCTTCATAGTGCTTTACAGCCCCCTCTAAGTGGTTTACAGAGTCAGCATATTGTCCCCAACAATCTGGGTCCTCATTTTACCGACCTCCGAAGGATGGAAGGCTGAGTCAACCTTGAGCCGGTGAGAATCAAACTGCTGGCAGCGGGCACGATACTGCATTCTAACCAATGCGCCACCACTGCTCATATTAAAAGACAAACCAGGGAGACTTGCTCTCAATTACCCTTTCTAACCATCTCCAAATCATTTGCCTTTTTCATAAACAAGCAGATCCCAAACTGAGCTACAAATCCCTACAATTTTTTCTGTTAGAAAAAAATCTGGTATATATCAGTTTACATATATCAAGGGTTTCAGAAAAACCTCTGGTATATACACAGACTATTGAAATATTCTTGGAAATATTTGCAGTTCTCAATTGTGCCAGCTTTGTAACAAGATATCTTCCCATTTAACTTTTTTTAGTTACAAACATAGAAAAAATGGCAAGCAAACATCAAGACAGCAGCTACCCAATGGCACACTGAGGTTTGCAGACACCAGGCTAAAGGCCCAAAAGATGAAAATTCATCCTTGTTGATTTTTTTAAAATTAAAATTAAACTGGATATGTTGGAGACAGGATTAATCTATTCTAGCTATTAAAATCCTCTCTGGAGTTCCCCTTTGCCTCGTCACTAGAAGAGGGTTTAGCTATTTTGGCCATGGTTCTCTGGATCTTTTCCAAAACTGAACCTAATTCTGCACTCACCCTGCTCAAGTAAACATATTATTTATTCACCCTTATCCTTGGTACTATTTTCATCTTTTTCCTCCAGTTCACTTATGGAACCATCTAAATGTGCAGCTTTCCCTTCTAGATTCATACAAATTACATATAACCTGCATACCGCTTTCTAACAGCTATTAACCTCTATGGTTTTTACTCCAAAAATCTGAGACTCAGTGCAACCTTTCCTCACTCAAGGGTACCTCCATAATTATTTTTGAATTAAACTGCTATTAAATGGCTACTAAAGATAAGATTCACAGGAAAACTTGTAGTGCTGTCCAATATTTTGCAAACAGAATAAAGACCTTCCATTAAGTTGATAAGATAGGTGACAAAAAACTAGATTAGGATTGTAAAATTGGGCGTGCTTATGCCTATACCACTAAGAAGAACCTAGAACTTGAAAATAAGTTCAGGGAAATCTTACAAGGATAGCCTTTGCAGAGCACTTCAATGGGTGTTGACATCTTCTTTTCACTGATGCGCTCGTATTTCTGTCGTTTTGTGGCAGCTTTTAGGCCTTGCCAAGGCAATGAGCCAAGATTGAAGTACATCAGTACATAGCCCAAGCTCTCCAAATCATCACGGCGACTTTGTTCTGGAAAAAAACAGATGCAAATACAGGCATAGCTAGAGATGTTCCAGCAACAACTCAAAACAAAGGAAAATTATTCTCATCTTGCAACAGCTCAAAACAACACTAGGGAAAAGAGAAAAAGACAAACTGAAAGCTACATAATCTGCTATTTGGTCAAACCTGCCAGGAATCCAGGCATTTATTTATGCTTGCATTTAAAATGCATGTTAGGTGTTCATTTCTTCTTAAAAACTGAAAAACTGAAAGAAATTATGGGGAAGGCTCTGAAGTTGTACAATTTCATACAAGGGCAGAAAAGGCATAGATGCAGAAATATCCCTTAATAGCACAGTGTCCATAAAAAAACCCAGAAAAATAATTAAATCATTATAATTAAATATCAAAAATATATGTGCTACATCTAGCAAAACTCCTACAGTTTGATAATGTCAAGTGTTTGCTTCTCTACAACAGAAACTAAATTAATGATATAAACAAATGTTAAAAATCCAGAATTCTCTAACATTAAAAAATAGAACTTTGTATATATCATTTCAAAGAGCATAGGCTCTTTTAATTTCTTATTATACACCCTATTGTTGTACCCTAATGATTTCAGAGCCAGACTGCACAATACAAATATTTAAATTTGGTCCTATATTTTTACTTTCCATTTTAAATTCAGATTCTCTCCAATATCCAGGGAAATATCTTTAATCAAACTATTAAATGTTCTTTAAAACTATGAGATTGTTTTCATTAATGATCATATTCCCCCAATCTGCAAAAAATGGAGATTTGTACAAATGTATGATTTTTTTTAACCCACACTGTATGCTAAAAAAAAATCTACTTAATGAGACTTCAGAGCAGGATTCAAAATATATTTTATCCAGTTTTGTTCCTATCCTATGTTTTAAAGTCCACAACCCTAATAAGTTTTTAAATTAGTCAATCGAGGACACTGTAATAGTATCTTTGCATCAGTGCTGAATGAGGTACTAGGATATTCTAGTCCAGGATATACCCTCTGGGTAATGTTGGGTCAGTTATCCTCAGGCTCGTTTATCTTTTAAAAGTTGCTGCAAGGGCAAATTGGAATAGGGAGAAAGAACCAGCACATCATTCTAAACTCCCAGAAGAAGTTCCCGATATAAATGTTAGTCCTTGACTTATAATTAACCCCAAACTTTCCACTGCTAAGCAAGGCAGTTGTTAGGTGACTTTTGTCCCATTTTACAATCTTTTTGCCAGTTGTTAAGTGAATCCAACTTTCCCAATTGACTTTGCTTGTTGGAAACCGGATGATTACAAATGATGATCACATGACCCCAGGACAGTGCAACTGTCATAAATACATGCCAGCTGCCTAGCGCCCAAATTCTGATCACATTACCATGGGTATGCTGCAACGGTTGTAAGTCTGAAAAACAGTCATGTCACTTTTTTCAGTGCCGTTGTAATTTCGAATGATCACTAAAAGAATGGTTCTAAGTTAAGGACTACTTGTACATGTATTGCCCAAAGCCACTATTCTAATTTGACTCTACGATGACACAAGATGCTACAAAGCAATGGCACGGGCTATCTAGGAGGGATAGGCATTGCTTAAAAATGCTTCTAAGCACAAAGAGGCTCACACAAGGACCACTTTGCAATTCCTAAAATTAAACATGCCTTTTCCTAAGACTATCCCAAGAAAACACACAGCTGTATTAAGGAGTTGCAGACAAGTGGGATGTGAGCATCTTTGTGTGTTTAACTCTGAACTCCTATTTAACCTTAATATCAAATAGATCTCTCAAGCTATCTATTTTAGAAACAGAAAAGAGGGCCCAAACATTGTCTCATGCAAAATTCCAGAGGGAGAGCCATGTTTTATATTTTATTCCATATTTAATTGAATACCTTCCTGAATCCTACTTAACAAACAGAATAAAAATGTCACATCTATCAGATATGCTAAGACAAACAGTGTTTTTTTTTTTAGAACCAACTCTATCATATCTATATTAAGGTAGGATATTGGCAATCCATTTTAAGAGAAGGGGCACATCTGCATGTTTTTTCCACCCCCACCTTTGCCTGCTGATATATACATTTCTGAATGCAGTTTTATTTATTCATCCATCCCTCCATCCGTTCATTCTTTTGTTCATTCAATTTCTGTGATCACCCATCTCAGTCAATGATTCTGGAAGGCTTACAATTCAGAAAATATATTGTGCTTAAACATCTAAAAACAATAAAAACTGGAAAACCAGTAAGTAACATTAAAAACATTCAAAATTCAACATATATAAGAGAAGGATATTTGATCAAGAAATACAGAAGCAATATTGCCAGGAAATGGGGTTCTTGGCACATCCAGTGCCCCAGGCTGAGGAACGAAGTCAGGTTTTTAGGCCCTTGCAAAGGCTAACAGGGATCTCCAAAGGGAGGATGTTCCATAGAGCAGGGACCCCTATAGAAAAAGCCTGCCTTTTCCCCAAAGATAAAGTAGATTTGTTTAAAATGTTCCATGTATATGCATTTTAATGTACATTTTTCTTTTAATGTACATATCTTTGTATAAATCAAAATTCAGGAAAAACAAAGAGTTAAAGCATCACAGTTTTCACATCCATATGGAAAATCCAAATTAGTTAAGCGCACACTAATGGGGCAAAAGATTAACCTTTCTTTATTTGCCTGTCCCTTTGGACTTTGAAGTCTCTCCCCACCTCTAACATATATTTCAGGCAGATCTGCATTTTAAATTCTCTGCCATTATCTATTTGGCACTGCACTGTTACAAAAAGCAAGGTCCCTGTGGTATATTAAAAGAAACTAATGCATCAATTGCAGCACAATTCAGTCACAAGGTTATTTCAGTTTAATCAATGTATTTAACAATCTGTTGATTCTGCTCTGTGAAAACAATTTCATAGAGCACAGAGCAAAATTGCAGACTCCTTGTTTAAAAGGCAAAAAATAAAAATAAAAACCACAAGATTTCCTGAAGGATTTATGAATATTCACACAGCTTTGTCACAGCTTCATAACAAAATGGATACAAAGCCAACCAAGAACTCATTTTTCATTGCTTCCCTCAATGCTGGAAGCCATTTTACCGCATTAATAGGAATAAAACACAGGACTGCCATCCTTATCCTTTTAGTTTTCTCCTTCATACCTGCCATCTTCTTATGCTGTGAAAGCACCCAGCTCTTTGATATTTTTTTCTTGCCTTGGTCTGAATGTATGAGACAATGAAATCTGACACAAACAGATAGCTGTCTTCCAGCATAAGTTGCCATCAAAAGATTGGATGATGATTTATTTCCAAAGAACAGCAGTGAGCGAAGTATCTTATCTACAGTTTTTGCACCCACCTTTTGCCTCTGTTTTCCCTAGCTTAAATCAGGCTACAAAAAAAAGTAATTTGCATTTGAAGGTACGACTCTGCTGTGACACTTAGTTTTATTTCTGTGGCTATTATGCCCACTTTTTACTAGTTCAGGTAAATAAACCACATATTGCGCTTCCTACAAGCTCAATATTTTCTTGCCATGTAATGGATTCTAATCCTCAAGTTCTCCTTGTCTGTTGTTTTGACCGTGCCCCTGGACATCTTGTATTGACCCAACTGGCTCTTGGACATGATGTGTGTGTGTGTGTGTGTGTGTGTGTCTTCACTGCAGACTGGCAGAAGGAACAGCTCAGCTCTGGTCTTATCACTGTGGATCTCTTTGTCATGTATGTAAGCTATTGTTAATAACAATACAATGTACAAACATAAAGGGGACCATGCAAACATTTGCATGGCTACAACTAAGAGATTGAATCCACAACTGCTAAAACTGAGCCTTACTGCATTTTACATTTCTTTCTCTAGCTCTCACATTCAATGTGTATGAAACATTCACATGGATAGTGATTTATTTCAGCATGAAGTCCTTTATGGGTCCTGGAAAAAAATGATCAGCAGGACTCGAAAGATCTAGCCCTCTACTATACAACTCAACACTGAACAAATGTACTGAAAAGCAGGAGTGGAGAAATCACTAGCATATTTTTATCCTCTAAAAGACAGACAAGCCTGTTATAGGCCCTTCTTCTGAGCACCTCGGAGTGTGCATTTCAAATATCTTGAGCTGATATGTAGGAAGGGGCAGGATATGTAGGAAGTCATCTTGTGAGCATCTGAAAATTGACTGGAATGTATGATTCAAGAGATGCCTTTTCACACTGCTCCTCCCAATTCTAAAGTCTCTGGCTGAAATTCCCCTCCCAACTTTGTGCTCTAATTCTCCTCTTCTATTCCAGCACATTTGATTATAATCACTCCCCAACTCTCTTCCAGACCTTAAACTTGTTCTAGGAATTGAAATAAAGGGTTTTTTTAATGCACAGTTCAGAAAAGCAGAGATAAATACATAAAATTGCAGTCTATCCTTCTCCTCTCCTAAATCTTATTTTAAAGCAACTGGACAAAAGCAAAAGGGCAATCCAAAGGAGTGAAAAACCATGCATATTTACTTAAAATTTACCCCACATTTAAGAAGAGCAGAATGTGGCATTTTTGAAGAACTCTAGAATTTCAGTCTTCAAATTTTTTTTTTTTTGTTAAGCATTATAGTTAATGCCTTCACTTCTTGCAAGATTTCCCATTAGTCTGTGAGGACCTGTCTTCCCCAAAAGTCTCAAGACAATTTTCCTTTAGGATGTTCCAATAGTAAAATTGAAATGAAGGATTGAAATGAAGTTGTTTTAAATTTGGGATACTTTTGAAAAGATTGAATTTTTCAAGCTTGAGACATTTTGCACTTCTATTGGTGGCCATCTTTGTCAAAAAATAGGATTAGGCTCACAAATCTTGCTAAGTCACAGTTTGTTTTAATTATAGCACCAACAAGTCACAGTGACTAGGTTTATAAACATGCTAATCCAAAACCAAATAAACCAAATATAACTTAGCACACTATGTCAGTTTAATCACAGAAAAAAGAACCACACATTAATTATGATATTTCTCATGTTCATCTTTCTAGCTTAAAAGTTTTCCATGAAGACCCAAGGCTGGTGTTTCCTTAAGGATCCAGAAAGGAGGATGAGAACATTAACTTCACCTTCTATAACTAAAACTCCCAATAGGTGTCAAAAGCAATTTCCATCTTTCCTAGACCCAAATGTCCCTAATCTGGGGCTCTTTAAATGCAACGATATGTTTCCACCAAGTACGGCTGTTGAAATCAGTTTTACTGTAAGTCTTATACTTTTTAAAACACTTCTTAGCCACTTGGAGCTGTGGATAAGTAAATAGCTGTAAAAATTGACATTGTAAATTTATTAATGTGCTTCATCTATCCCTTGAAACCTAGATGGCTTACAGAATTTACAATTTAAAACAAAATACAAAATCAGTATTAAAATGAATTAATAAATCTGATAACCTAATGTACAGTTCAAATATTGAGAATACTAGCTAAAGTTTGACATTATATATGGGCCACTGATTGCAAATGATCCCTAAAGATCCCCTAGAACAGCCACCTTTTAACCCAAGAAACTTTTTGAGGAAGCAGATCCTTGGGAAAGGATTTTTTCAAAGTTGGAAAATCACCAAGTCAAGCCGAACAATGTGCACTGCAGATCTCAATCAACGCACCCATCTCAATTCTAATAACTCTCTCTCTCAAAAGGTATTAAGCTATCATATTTATTCGTATCCCATCTTTATTATTTTTATAAATAACTCAGAGTAGCATACATATCCGATATTCCCTCCTATTTTTTTTTTCACAACAACCATCCTGTGAAGTAAATTGGTCCAAGAGTGACTTGTCCAAAGTCACCCAGCTGGCTTTCATGCCTAAGATGGCACTAGAACTCACAGTCTCCCAGTTTCTAGCCTGGTGCCTTAACTACTAGACCAAACCAGCTTTTATTTGTGAAATCAGGCAATAAGCAAAATCAGACTAAATGTTATCACAAATATTGGACTGGGGTGAACCTTTCATACCATTCAGTTAGATAATTAAAAATGCAGAGAAAAATCTAGCATCTAGTCCAGGCATGTCAAACCCATGACGTCATGTGACGTCACGCAACGTATCGGGCCGGTTTGCCATTGCCAGCAATGGGGTGGGTGTGGCTTCCACGTGATGCATCCGGTCCGTGGGCCGGCAGTTTGACACCCCTGATCTAGTCATTCCTGCTGATCAGAACTTTCCAGGCAAATGAAAGTGTGTCCTGGATTAAATCAATTATTAAAAGTATAATTATTTGAGATAGAGACAGTGAAGCTATCTCTCACACTTCTAGCCCGCTAAAAACAGAAACTTGTGAGGGAAGTGCGACCCAGTATTTCTAGGCAATGTTCAAAATGCAGAGCATGTGGAACACTGTCTCTCCATCCCCTGATCTATGTGTGACGTGGATAATGTTTACAACACTCCCCCCCCCAATTTTCCAAGTAGCAACATCTCTTTTATCAGTTTCAACACAGTCAAGTGCAGACATTCTGTCAACTTTAAGTTTCTCTGCAGCTGCAAAAACTATTTCCGTATCCAAACTCCCAAAAAGCAAAGCCACATCATGTCTGTTTGTGGAATGTGGGATCTGTTTTGCATGCTTTTGAAGCCATAATGGTTCCTTCTTTGATCATGCCAGTGGCCAATGCAAGCAACAATTTTATTTATTTTTATCCCATGTTTATTATTTTTAGAAATAACTTAAAGGGGTAAACATACCTAATGCTTCTTTCCCCCTCCTATTTTTAGTTATGTAGTTCTTTTCACATTTCTGAAACGCCCCTTCCCCACAACAAAAGCTCTTTGAGGTGCATTGGGCTCAGAGAAAGTGACTGGCCCAAAGTCATCCAAGTAGCTTTCATGCCTAAGGCAGGGCTAGAAGTCATGATCTCCCAGTTTCTAGCCTGGTGCCTTGACCACTAGACCAAACTGGCTCTCAATCTACAGTCCTATATTTCACGGTGCATGAGGTTGGTTAAAATCTGACATTTAATCAGTCAGGACAGGAACTCTAATAGCATACTGTCTCGCCACTTCACATTCTGTAGTGATGTGATGTGGCAGAGGTAACAATCAAGAAAAAGTGATTTGGAACCTGCCTACAATTTTCACTAGATCCAGAAATTGCCTTGCAGCATCATAGCATAAATCAATTCAGTCCCCTTCACCTCCTAATGGAGAGCTAAGTTTTATGATAAGCTAGCAAGCAAAGAAAATATATTTAGTTGTTGCAGGCATATTGTATCTGAACCTAGAGGTTTTCAGCTTTTTAAAATAATTGCCATTGAAACATTCACACATTTGCCCAATGCTTTAAAAATATCAATTCAAGCAATGAATCCTAAAATATCTAAATACATATTCACATGTTCGAATAATATATGATTATCGGTGTTGGATTCATTGTTTAGATCCCTTTTTACAATCCAGTTCACAAAGGGACCTGAATTTCAGAGCTCTGGAATAGAATCGACTAACCCAAATAATGATTCTATAAGTCTCTCTTCTCTCCTAAAATTAAAGAGTCCGAACACCCAATCTTTTCCTTGAATAGGCACTGTTGTACTTTATAGTCTTCTCTACATTCTTTAGCTTTTTAATTTTCATTAGGACAACTCAGTAAGAGTATAAAACATGCTGGCTCATTTTTGAACATTAAGACTACACTGGTAGGATGGGAATGAAAAAATCCTTTGATTTGCCAGCATGTTCAATTAAAACTTTAACCAGAAACTTTAATGAGTCCCTGAATAACTGGTGTTGGTGAAAACGTGTTTACAATAAAGGACAAGCCAATGAACAACCAGCCACAGCCACATTTAATTCCCAAATAGTAGCCAATTCAATACAGTTATAAATAAACTGTCGCCTTCTTTAAAAGGCATTAAAAAGGCATTCTGAAATGTTTCAAATAGCAAATTTGTATCACAACAAATCTATCTTTCTAAAATGGGAAAGTCAATCTATTTAAACAACCTTTAGCTGTTTAACAATCTTACAACTTATATATCTGTTACATCCTCACTAAATCTTATCCATATTTTTGAATTTATATTTGTTTTCTAACTATTTTTACTTGCAGTGGGAATTCAGCAAGGACTTCCTATAGATAATTCTTTTAAACAATTATTTCATGGCATTTAGTGACATAGGCAGTCTAGAAATTTAATAATAAAATACATGTTCCAATTTAAAGATTTTTTTAAAACTGGTGATACACATTTACATCTCTGTAAAAGCAAAAAATGTGCTAATGCAAAATGTGATTAATGGAGGGCATCATATTCAAACAATTTATGATTTGTGATATAATGCTCTAATCCAGGGGTGTCAAACTGCCGGCCCGCGGGCCGGACGCATCATCGCAAAACTGCACCCACCCTATTGCTGGGAATGAGAAAAAAATTCCAATACATAGCGCGATGTCACGTGACGTCGCGAGTTTGACATGTCTGCTTTAATCCATTTGAGTCAGAATTCCAACATGTTGAATTTTATCAGTGCTTCCAATTAATTCACTTTTTAAAATTTTTATTCAAGTTACTAGGGATAATCAGCCGTGAAACATGATGTCAGTTTCTAATGTACTTATATATAAACTGGCTCCATCTTATAACTGTAGTAGTTCACTAAATCCATCGATCCTGAGCCAAAAACTATACTGCAATTGAGAACTGAATCACAAAAGTATACATTAAGTCTGGGAAATCGAAATCAATTAAATTTAGGTTAGGTTTATGTATTTTGCTAAATAATGGTTTGTTTAATGGTTTAACAGACCACAATTACTTGGCCTGCATAATTTAGAAATAAACCAAGCTTTATTATACAGTGGCTGGGTTCACATACAAGTAGCCTTCTATTTATAACCATTTGTTTAGTGACTACTCAAAGTCACAATGGCACTGAAAAAAGTGACCAATGATGACTTTTCACACTTATGACGGTTGCAGCATCCCTATGGTCATGTGACCAAAATTCAGATGCTTGGCAACTGGCAGGTATTTATGACAGTTGCAATGTGCTGGGATTACCTTTTGACAAAGGAAGTTTGGTCAGGGGTTAAGGAACTACGCTAGAAAGCCGGAGACTATAAGTTCAAGTCCTGCCTTTGTCATGAAATTCAGCTGGATGACTTTGGGCCACTCATACTTCTCAGCCCAACCCACCTCACAGGGTTGTTGTGAGGGAGGGGGGAAAGAGGAGGAGGAAGGTCTGTTGGATAAATTAGCCACCTTAAGTTATTTGCAAAATAAAGGTAGGATATAAACAAATAAACCAATAAATTCAACGGGGAAGCCAGAGTCACTTAACAATCATGTTACTAACTTAACAACTGCAGTGATTCATTTAATCACTTCAGCAGGAAAGGTCATAAAATGGGGCAAAATGTACTTAACTATCTTGCTTAGCTTAAATTTTGGGCTCAATTGTGGTCATACGTTTAGGACTACCTATAACACATTACAAACCAACAAGCTGCATTTTGGCATCATCATCATCATTATAGAATTAGAAGGGACCTTGGAGGTCTTCTAGTCCAACCCCCTGCTCAGGAAGGAAAGCCTATACCACGTGTGTCAAACCCGTGACGTCATGTGACGTATCACAACTTTTTCCCCATTGCCAGCAATGGGATGGGCGCAGTTCTAGCGTGACACATCCAGCCCACGGGCCGGCAGTTTGACACCCCTGACCTATACCATTTCACTCTCTTCTTAAAAACTTCCAGTGTTGGAGCGTTCACCGCTTCTGAAGGCAGGTTGTTCCACTGGTTAATTGTTCTAACTGTCAGGAAGTTTCTCCTTAGTTCTAGGTTGCTTCTCTCCTTGATTAGTTTCCATCCGTTGCTTCTTGTCCTGCCTTCAGGCGCTTTAGAAAATAGCTTGACTCCCTGTTCTTTGTGGCAACCTCTGAGATTAGTCCTTCTCTTCATTAAACTAGACATATCCAATTCCAGCAACCATTCCTCATATGTTTATAAGGAAAACATATAAGGTTTATAAGCCTTATATGTTTATAAGGCTCAACTTGCTATATAAATTCTGTCTCAGAAATACAACCTGAAGGAAACCTAAGACTTAAGTTTCTCAAGTTGTCTCTTCTTTACAATTTCTACAGAACATTTAATCAATTTCTTCATGCATTCCTAATCTGAAAGATAATGCGATCATTTTGCACTGTTGTAGGGCAAAATATCATGCAATACGAACAAAATACCTCAAGATTAAAGGAACAATGCTTCCATTAAATTGGTAAATAGTATATCCCACCCACCAAAATTATAACCAATATAATGATACAAATTTTGATTTAATTGATCTCCCACCACCGTATTGGATTTTCAACAATGTGGGAACATAAAATACTTACCAATCCCAAGGTGAGTGTTGATAGAGGCATAACGGGCTGTGCCAGTTAGGTTTTTGTTTTCCCGATAGGGAATGTGCTGGTGGGTACGGGCATCTCGATACTTCTTGGCCAGACCAAAATCAATGATGTACACTAGGTTGCCTTTTTTGCCAAGTCCCATAAGGAAATTGTCCGGTTTCACATCTCGGTGGATAAAATTCTTGGAATGAATGTACTCAATACGGCTGATCTGGAAATGGATTGGGAAGAATGGAGGAAAGGTGAGAGAAAAGAGAGGAAGAGAGTGCCAATAATTTTATAGTAAGACATACATTGTAATCTCATTAACTGGAAGACCCACTGTAACCTCAAACAAGAAATCAGGGGATCTCAATACCTGCCGCAGTTCAATACAAAAGTGAAGCCCTATCTACCCACACAGGTGAAAGTGGAATTTTAGTCTTAGGCTGGGATCGAAAAGACAGAAAGTTTCAATGGAATAGTGAAAAGAATATGGAAAATTCTTTAAAGTTAACACACGTCCTCAACTTTGGCAAGATGTCCCAGCTGCTAGCTAGTCTACAGCACAGCACTGCTCCTACCTTTTGCCTTCTACAACAGCTAGAGAGATAATAGAGACGTGCCAATGTTTTTCAGCTTCATCCGGGTGCCCCAGCTTCATCTGAAGCTGAGTGCTCTAGCTTCATCTGAGTGCCCCAAGCAATTGTTGTGAAAGGGAATCAGGAAGAGCACAATAACCAAATAAGAACTTACCATCTGATCTGCCAGAAGCAGAACAGTCTTGAGACTGAACTTGCGGGAGCAGAAGTTAAAAAGGTCTTCTAGGCTGGGTCCCAGAAGTTCCATCACCATCACATTATAGTCACCCTCTGCCCCGCACCACTTAATGGAAGGAATGCCCACTAAAAAAGATGAGAAGAGGACATTGGCAAGGAGGAGATATGCACACACATCATTCATTCATTCATTCACAAATCTCTTTACATCTTTCCAAAGCTTTTGTGAAATACTGAAAAATAAACATCAGGCTCTGAAGCCTATGAACTTACCTCCACCTTGCATCATCTTGTAAAACTTGCTTTCAATGTGGAGCTGTGGGTGCTTGGTTTTCACACATTCCAATTTAATGGCTACTTCTTCTCCTGTGGCAATATTGGCACCTGCATATGAAGCAACAGTAAAAAAAATAAAATTCAAGCCTTTGGTATATTTGTCATTTTATCTTTCCCTCAAGGAGCTTTGAGGGATTTTCTTCTCTATTTTATCACTCTCCCAGCTTTGTAATGTAGACTGAGTAGATGGGGCATAATGAGGCTCATAAATATAACCCATATTCATGACCAGGGATTTGACCTTAAGTCTTATTAGCTCTAGCCCAGTGGTTCTCAACCTGTGGGTCGGGACCCCATTTGTGGTTGAACGACCATTTCACGGGGGTCGTCAAACAACGCAGTCCGCCATTTTTTCCCCCTTTTCCTTAGCTGTGCTACTCCCTTTTATTCTATTGGCTTTTGAAAGCCAATAGAATAGACTCTCTTGAATAGAGTCTAATTCTATTGGCTTTCAAAAGCCAATAGGAATTGTCCAGGTTGTCTCTGCCCTGCTGAGTCCGCCAAAAGTCCCATTCTGCAAACGGTGCTGCACCAGTTGAGTAGTCCTCAACTTACGACCGGTTGAGTAGTCCTCGACTTACGACCGGTTGGGGGTCGCGGCATTAAAAAGGTTGAGAACCACTGCTCTAGCCCAACAGTACTCAATACTAAGAGAGTTTAGAATGAAATGTATGAAAATAAAAACTAATTTACATTTTTCTAGTAAGCATTTGATTATCACTATCACAATCTGTCTCCTGATGTGAATACATAGTCCTGTAATATTACAGATAAAGTTGTAAGCATATTTTTAAGAAATGGCATTATTTTTTCAACTCAAGTACATGCCGCCACAGCAAAACCATGTCAGCTTTGCAAAAGTTATGAATCAGAATGTTGTAAAAAGCTGGGGGGGGGGGGTACGTGTTTGCTTTCATTTGTTCACTTCACATACTCAGACTACTGCTAATTCCACTTCCAACAGAACACAGTACATGCAGTGAACAAGCCAACAACCAATTAGCTTTTATTTCTGAAAACCACACAATTCCATGTGAGTCACCTCCTCACATGCTCCTTTCGGGTATCACGGTCTTCAGCTTTAGGTGATTACATTTCACAATATAAAAACCTTTACAGTTCAATCCTTTCAGAAATAAACCATGAAAAAAAAAGTTAAAGCACACAGAAATTACTACACAAAAGCTGCTATTATATTTCTGTTTTAATGAAGAGTTGACAGGGAGCCAAATTTAGCTGCAACTAAATTCAGAGACTGTTTTAGTGTAGTATGTAATCCTATTTTTACAAATATCTTTTTTCCAAAGGTGGTGTGTGTGTGAATGTGACTTTTTTTGTTGTGTAAGAGATGTAGCATATATATATATATATATATATATATATATATATATATATATATATATATATATATATATATATATATATATATATAGTTTTCTGAGGTTTTCGCGGGTATTTGTATGTAGGTCTTTGGTTGTTCGGGTTTTCTCCCGCGTAAAATTGGAAGTGTCTTGGCGACGTTTCGACGAAGTCCCATTCGTCATCTTCAGGCTGGTGCTTTCAGCTTCGTGCCTCGAGCAGCAGTGTGTGGTCTTGGCTGTTTCTTCCTTTTAACTGCCAGTGGAGGTATGAACTGATAGGGTGGGAGCTTGGCTGTGTTCTGATTGGGTGGAGGTGTGTTCTGATTGGTTAGGGGCTTGGCTGTGCTCTGATTGGCTGGGGGGTTGGCTGTGCTCTGATTGGCTGGGGGGTTGGCTGTGCTCTGATTGGCTGGGGGAGTTTTCTGTTTGGTTGTGCTCAGGTTAGTCTGAGTTGCAGAGGGGTTTAAGATTTTGGGCTGCCTTGCTATTTTCTTGGCTTCGCGTTCGTGGTCGTGTCTCCTCTTCATGGAGGGGGTCAGTTTGCTTCATGTATGGATTGGAGGGGTTTAAAGTGGCTAATGATGCAGCTGTGGTCTGGCTTCTGTTTGTGGTCGTGCCTCATCATCGGTGTGGCTTTGGGTTTGCTTTTTGCGTGGATGTGTGGTGGTGACATCCTGTGTGGTTTTTGTGAGTGTGGGTTCCTGGTATCATTTTTTGTGTTAGGGAGTCGTTATGTCAATGATGGTGCGGTTTTACATGTGGCTGGTAGGCGTGATAGATAATAGGTACTACATCTCGCCACTTGTTCTTGCTGTGTGGGCATTTTTCTATCTCGATGGCTTCTCTGATTATTCTGTTATTAAAATGTTCACTTTGGGCAATGGTTCTGGTATTTTTAAAGTCAATTTCATGTCCTGTGGCTTTAAGGTGTTGGACAAGGGAAGATGTTGGTTCCTCTTTTTTGACTGAGTTCTTATGTTCTTCAATGCGTGCACTTATTCTTCTGTTGGTTTGTCCGATGTATGTGGTGGGACAATTGGTGCATGGGATTTCGTATACTCCTTGATTTTCTAATTCAATTTTATCCTTTCCAAAGATTCAATTTGCAGTCCGCTCCCGAAACACATCCCCACTGAAACCATTATATGTGGAGTTGAAACCAGCCTGACTAAAATACCATTATATGTGGAGTTGAAACCAGCCTGAATAAAATCAACCCCGACGACGCCAACAGAATCAGACTCGAAATCACCACCATCCTCTGCACCAGCAAGCCACCCAAAAGCAACTTACCCAAAGAGGAACAGACAGCACTACGTAACCTTAAAGAAGACACCAGCATAATAATCCTACCAGCAGACAAGGGCAACGCCACGGTGGTTATGAACACATCTGACTACCAAACCAAATTAACCAACCTACTTCGTCGAAACGTCGCCAAGACACTTCCAATTTTACGTGGGAGGACATATATATATATATATATATATATATATATATATATATATATATATATATACATACACACAGTATATGTATAAAAAAATGAAAACAGGAAGCAGACACATAAGCTGTAAGCAATTAAACCACAATCTCTTTCCTAATATCAGCATCGTGCAACGTGTTTCAGAAACCTTTTTTTTCTAGACATTGTAGCTCTACAGCAGAGGAGTTAGTAAGATAGTTTGGGCCCGAAGTAAAGATTTCCATTTGTAGAATACATTCTGGAAGAACAAATGCAACACAGAAGACTGCACAAAATAACGAAATGAAGAGGAAGAGTCATAAATTTTCATATCCTTTAAAATGCTGGAATTCTGACATGCCATTCCAAGCTGAAGCACAATTATGCCTGTCTAGCCAAGTAAAAATATACATATTAATCATAATTATAACGTGACTTAAGATTTATCCTAGTAAAGTAGAAACAGGAATAAACTAGCAGCAGTTATCAAAAATATTTGTATAGCAATCATTCTCCAGTTTTCCAAAATTGCAAAGATTTTTCATGCCTGTGCTAAGACATGAGATCATATTCTCGTTTTCCCTCCATACCCCTATTATGTTTTTTGTTATAGAGTAACCCCATCTTAACCCTATCCAAACATCTTTTTCAGGATGGAAATGCAGAACGAAAAGGCTATGGGAAGGGAACCTACTCTGTATATAGCCTCAATCAAAATGAAGAACAGTTTTCACTTTCAGTGGTTTAATTTTTCTAAGCTTTAATCAATATCTTATTTTTTTCATACAGCAGCTTTTAAAGCATACCTCTATGCTTCAACTGATGGTTCTTTCGAAAAGTGGTTATCAAACATACTACAATATGACCAGTAGTTTTTTAAAATAATTTTATGATCTACATAAAGTCATTCCATCAAGTTACAGGAAGGGAGGAAATAAGAAGCAGGCTATTCCATGGGCTCACATTCAAAATTTTAGGCTGATGCTCTCTTTTAAATTATTTCTATTCTATTCTTAATCAAGGCAAGACTCCAAAGAACTTCAGCTACACAACTGATCCTAATAACTGAGTGTTCATGTTTTCTTTTTCCCTCCTCATCCAGAGAGCAAAATATCTATTTACAGCACTTATGATACCCCAAACTCCAGGATTCTGGGCAAAATACAAAAACTTCAAATAACAAAATGATAACAACAACAACATCCAAATTAATCTCTAAACCAAATCTTAACCACAAAAAGGAAATAAAAAATCAAATCCAAAATAGGCACTGCTGAGACTAAAAGCACATTGGAATAAAACAGACTTAATATGGTTGTGAAATTGCAGCAAATTTGGGGCTGACCCTATTTCTAAGGTGACAGTATTCCATAAGGCAGAAGTTATTACAGAAAAGCCTTCAATCTCTCCTATACCCTGTGAACATTACAAAGAAGACTTTTAATAACTTCTGTAGCCTAAATGGGCAGATTCAATTCAGGCAAAGTATTGCCTGGTGAATCCCAATCCCAAGGACCATTTAGGACTTTACCAGCACTTCAAATTGAGCCTAGCAGCTTACAAAGAAAGCAGGGCAATGGCTTTAGTATAGGTGTAATTTGATAGGTGGGACTGTCCTGTCAGTAATTCTGCTGCCAGCTGTAGCTTCCACATCATCTCCAAGGGCAGACCCCCATAGAACATGTTGTACTGTCTCATCAAGTGATGATCAAAGCATGAGTTTCTGAAGCCAAGCATCCTGGTTGGGCTTGGCAAAGGTAGGTCCACCTAACCATGTATTCTACTGCTGTTGCAAGCCCAGGAAGTTCCTTAAGTCACAAAGTACCTCCTCCTTCAAGGGGAGCCCAAGTCCATTCAGAGTAACTGCTGGGCCAGTGTTATCAAAGTGCACAGATGTCTCCTGACCTCTAGCAATTCTGTCTTGATAGGATTTAATCTGAGCTTGCTTTTGCTTCATTCAGATTCTCAGTGTCCAAAGATCAGTTTGAGGCTTCCACAGCATCTTTAAATAAATACACTTTTGAACTTTACTTCCTTAGTCCTACACAGCTACAAACCCAACAACAAATCTTTGGTGCAGCAAAAACATTCTTAGTTTAGTAGAACAGCACACAGCAGTTCATGAATCTTTAAAATACCACAGCTACACAAAAATTAGAAACTTCCCTACGAAAGGCATCAAAGAATGCAGACAGTGCCCACTGAGCTATCAAAACGCAGTCCTTCTTCTGTGGTATTTGTAGCAACCAGTAAAGTACCCTTTCAATATTCTATGTTGAAGGCATCCATTATCTCCCAGTCAGCAGACTGAACAATCTGTGAGAAAGGCAGAGGTTATTTTCCCAGTGCCGTTTTTAATTTCAATATGACAATAATGCCACATTAACAAACTGAATGTTATCAACATGCTGAATAAGCAGAGGAAACCTCAGTGCGCTATTCATTCATTGTTGGCCATTTCTGCATCGCAGAGCTATAGTTTTCACCATTTTTTTTCCCAGTGATGCCATCAAACCAAATAACTAGAGAATATGAAGCTGTCACATAATCATAGTCCCAGTCTTTGCTGGGTGACATCTCTCAGGTAAACAGAGCGAGTCCTTCGCCCTCTGCCTCAATTGGTCAAGAGGTAGCATACCTGTTGTACAGCAACCATGACATGTGATCATCGGGCCATGTAGTATTAACAATACAGACTGTTCTTGTCCTGCTCCATAACACTGTACCAGTTAAGACATATGATTACTATGCTCCGTTTAGAAGGGAGGCATGCTTGCTGGAATGAGAAGCACCACCAAAGGATTTCCAAATATAGTTTATTTCTCAAGAACAGCAACAAAAAAAAAAAAAAAAAAAAAAACCAGCTCTTTTTCATTCAATCAGTTGAATGAATCTGGGTTCCCAGGTTCATGCTTTTTTTTTTTTAGTTCAAGATATGCATTACCACAATTTTAAGTCTTCAGTGCTGTCTAAAAATGATTGTTTTGAAAAACTTGTTTTTAAAATTCCCTATGCACCTTTTTTATTTCCTTAATTACTGTAATAATACAACAGGTGGCACTTCTAGAAATTCTACTACATTCTCAGGTATTCCAAAATCTCGCCCTTAGTGTTGTAAAAGCTAAGTAAAGAGCAGAGAGAAAAAGATTGGAATAAAACTTCCAATGAACACAAAAGTACCATAAGGGGTTTTTTAAATTTATTTTTATTTCCAATAAAAATGTACTTATGATTTCGTCATCATTATCCTAGTCATTGTCTATCTGAGTTCAGCTAGTTGCAGAATATTAATTCAGAATCCCTAATTCACATGTATCAATCCTATTGTGCAGCTAAACACATAACTAAATACACATCAGGATTCTGGAATATATCTAGAATGTGCTATGCATGGGGATGATGCTGAAATCACAGGATACTTCCCTCTATCCCAAATATACCATTTAGCAGGGCCAAAGAACTTATGAACATCATATATTGTTGGACTACAATTCCCACTAGCTACACTTAAGTATATAATCTATGATCCAGGACTGAAGGCATAGTCTTACAACATTAAGGAGGGGTATGTTTGCCAACCTTGTTCTAACATCTTATGTGAGGTTGCAGACAACTATGTGTTTCCTGCCAGATGGACAGGATTAGAGATCCCACTATTGCACAAACTCAAAATTGTGGGAGTGCAGTCCAACAAATCTAAAGGGTATCTATTCAGTGCCTGAATATGTATAAACACTATAATACATATTGCACCTAAAAGTAAGAAAGGATTAAACTTCAGAAACTCCCTTTCAGAAATAAATAAATAACTGGCAAATGGTAAATGAGTTGAGACTTCTGTATTTTTCTGCAGATTGGTGGACAAAGTCAGATATTCTTACAAAGCTTAAATTATAAAAAGAAATCAGCATAACAACAAAAACGAGCCTTTTGCAACTGCTCCTGAAGTAGTACCATATATGCCGGCGTATAAGACGACTTCCGGAAGCGCTAAACTCGGCGCCAAAGACGGGGGTCGTCTTATATGCCGAGTCGTCTTATATGCCGGAAATACTGGTAGTTTCCGGCATATAAGACGACGTTCTAGGAAGGCGACTCGGCGATAAAGACGGGGGTCGTCTTATATGCTGGGTCACCTAATACGCCGGCATATACGGTATTTACTCTGTAATGGAAGAAAGATCAAGACATTGCAACTTTAGCTCTGACATTAAAAAAAAATTAGGAACAGAAGCAAATCTCTGAACAAATGCAGTGATGCAATCCCAGAGCAAAAGGGGAGGGAACACCCACATATGAAGAAGCATATCACTGACCCAAGACTGAACTTTATTCTGGGGTGCTATGATATTCCATTTTAATCACTGCCCTGAAGGCTAGGTGTATATTAATTACTGTGATCTTCCATCTTAATCCTTTTTTAAAAATAAGACAGAACATGTACTTACACAACTTCTATTTCCGTTTCTAGACAGTCAGCCATTATCTATCAGGCTCAACATTACTGTGGGGAAGATAGGTGTTACACTGCCGGCTATTTCTCTGCATCTACTCCTTTCCTTTGGGAGCTTCTGCTTCGCTCCACAGTCCTATTCCCATCAGCTAGGCTCTGACTGCATCTGCTAAAATCATCAGCAAACCAAAGTTAATGCTGACATTTAAGTCATGTTGTCACTCAGCTTTAGAGCTACAACCCCAATCAGACTGGCCAGGGGGAGGGAAGCTGCAAGTATACCACGACTGATATCTGAGTCACTGTTTCATCCCCACTGTCTGCAGACTCACGGAAAAATGGCACCCATTTAGAACAGCAGTAGTTATTTTTGTGAATGGCCTTGGAATCCCACAAGTGATAAAAGTATATGAACTCTGAAGGTACCAATTAATACATCAATAATAGTGAGAGAGATGGAGTTTTGGTTGGAGGCCTCACAACTGTATGAAGGAGCATGCCATCTTTACATTAACATCCAACCTAATATTATCTGCTGTCTCTTGCAGATGTCCTTCTCATCATTTGCTACTGAACTTTTAAAGACATTTAAACTATTAAGCAAAGCACTAAATCAATGATTTTAAATTTTAAACTTTGCCATCAATAGTTTTTGATGTATTTGTAAAGTAAGGATGCAGATACAGTTGCTAAAATAGATTACTTTACAATTGAGTACTGTACTGCTTTTACAATGAGGTTATACACCCTATAATTTTTAGGTAAGTCATTCATGTAGAAATTTGTACATACAACTCATCTATCATCCTGCAAATTTAGCAGTGATGCCTAAGTATGCCCATATTCCCATTGTCTTCTACTTGCCTCAGCCCTTTTCTATACTGGGCATGTCTTAACTTCCTTCTCCACCATCTAAAAATGTAATGTTCCTGCATAAATCACTTTAATTCAAGAGGCATGATCCAGCATCCCAGATTAGCTGGTTAGGCTGGACTGATCCTGGAAGTCGGATGATCCATTTACATGTCAATAAAATATAAAATCCATGCCCACACTGATTTCATAAGCACTTAAAACAGAAATCTGATGCTCTCGTAATTAAATATTGTTCATGGTATTTAATCATTAAGTCAAATGAAGAAAAATTATTTCAATTTCAGTCAAAACTTTTTTAAAGTAGCTTTTATCAAAAATGATCCAAATTTGGAGATTAAATGTTAAAACAATGACTTTCTGCAACACAATGATTAATATTAAAAAACGGGACGTTGTCTTACCTGAACGCCTTTTCTCAGCATGAGGATGGAGAATCCACGAATGGGTTTAGACTGTCTTCCTGCCCAATTAGACTAAGTCTGACAAAGTAGCCACGCCTCCTGGTAGGTCCTGTGCTTCCCAGACACAACTTAGTCTTCAGCCCAGCAGGACACAACTTAGTCTTCAGCCCAGCAGGACACAACTTAGTCTTCAGCCCAGCAGGACACGGTTGTGCTTGGGTCGTGTCTGGGAAGCACAGGACCCAGCAGGAGGCATGGCTACTTTGTCAGACTTAGTCTAATTGGGCAGGAAGACAGTCTAAACCCATTCGTGGATTCTCCATCCTCATGCTGGAGAATGAACTGATTGTAATACAAGTTGGACAAATGCTATTTAACTTGGATGTTCTTCAGAAACTATTTCTGATTGCAGTTGGATTTTGGAAATTAATTGGGGCATGGTTAAATAAACAATAGTAAAGATTTACAGCTTGCGTATGTGAGACTTCAGAGGCAACACTTTTTAGTTTGTACTATAAATTAAATGCATTGCAGTTGCAAATAAAACTGTTCCCCCTTACTAAACATAACTTCTGGTAACTTGGGGAGACATCCATATTAGCCAGTCTGTAAACGGTTTGCCACTGCCTTCTTCTAGAATGCTTTTTAGACCTTCTCAATCTACTCTACCCAATAGTCTCTAATTCAGATGCAAACTAGGTCCAACCATGCTTCACTTTTTGAAATTGGCCATGTCCATAATACAGGTACTAGAAGTTGAGTTCAACTATATTCTTTATTTAAAATAGTACAACTTTGGCACAATATATAGTCGTTTTGTTTCTGACAAAAATATCAAATGCAGAAGAGATGGCTTTTCCTTTTTTTTTTTTTTGCAACAGCCAACCCATAAACCTTTCTGGCCTGTTACAAAATTTCTACCGAGTGCACTAATAAAGTCCATAAGGCTTAAGTCCAAAACTTATGCATAACACAAAGTACTTCAATGAGTCCTTTCTAGCCTCCTCCTCACCCTTATATTAGCTTGCACTGTCTCACCACAAACTTCACCCCTTCTGTCCTATCCCAGACCTGTGGTTCTCCAGACATGTAAAGTAGCATCTTTGGTATACAGTATTCACAGACCTCATGCTGCTTTCTCAACCGAAATCTATATTGTGTTACATAAGGCAGGTAAATGGCTTTTAAGACTAGATGTAACACCATGCAGTAGCTTGAGACACATGAGAAAATGTTCCTGTTTAGAAGATGCAAATGTTCCTGAATTTTTGATTAGTGATCTGAGAGATTTGGAAATGATTAAAAAAAATTCTATCCAGCATTTACCTCACCTCATTCATGTGTGGGGGCTTTCTCCAGAACCTGTTTGTTTCAAAGATATGCATACCCAACCAAATCCATGTGCATGTTGAAGTTGACAATGTTAAGATATCACCAATGTAAGTAAAAATGGTGTGTCTCACCATTGCAGATGCACAGACAAGTAAGCAGTCACATAAATATCTACTAGTGTTCCATAACAGAGCTATGACATTTCTCCTTCTCCACCCCCCCCCCCATCATTTTGTGTTACTGAATGGCAAATGAAAGGGAGGACTAGAACAGATGGGTGAAGTCAGGCATAGAGGCAGAATTAACAGGCCAAGAAACAAAGGCAATGGATCCTCTGCCTGAAGAAGATACAAGCAATCAGGAACTGTCCAAGCAGATATCACCCGCATGCACTGCTAAGCTGCCTTTGGCTCATTGTCTTTTTAAAAACAGCTTTGTGGAGGAACAACCTAGGCCTCCATAATGATGACGTTAATGCAGAATTAAAAACTCCTATTAAATTCTTCCTTTGATCCAACACTGTTTTTCCCATGCTGCATCAGATTCTGTTCTGAGAACTATATAACCACTACCACCTCCTCGGTCCTATTAGTCCCACCAGTACTGCTCAGTTGAGCCTAAAACCAAACAAACCTCACCACTGAAAGCAAAGCCTCCACATTCCAGACATTTGTTTACAAAAGCCATTCAACAATAGAATCAGAGAATTCAAGAGAGACTTAGGAGATGTCCCGCTCAATGGAGGCCAGTCTCACCAGTCAACCATCCAGGCATTCTTTCCCAGAAAAAGGTATGACCCAGGTTAACTCACATAAATCAGAATCAGAGATCCAGATTGGAATACTGAGAACACAGGCTAAATAATACAAGTATCCAGATTGTGCAGATGCTAATCAACCAATTATTTGACTCCATGCCCTCTTTCAAACACTTTGTAGTGGAACATTTATGTTCTGGTACATCTAAGTACTTATTTCATGAAATATGTTTGAGAAGACATTTTTTGTACAAAAGAAACACAAAATGAGAATAGCAAAAAGCAAGTTTACAGCAAGAAAATGTTTTTTCAGTTATCCCATAATCAGATCAGGAGGAAGCTGAAGTAATTACTGGATGAATCTGAATTTGGAAAACTTAAACCTGTCTATACAAATATTGATATTTGGAGCCTTCCAGAACTCACTGTTCTTCAGAAAACCAGTATCCTTTACATTCTTCAAACATACAATTGGGTAACTGAGACTGAATCTAAAATAAACCAAAATAAAGACCTAAATAAAGCATATTTGTCTTCACCCCTGCAAACTTATATTGAGATATTTCTGCAGTTTTCTTAGCATGGTATGTTAACTGCTTGCCACTGATTTATTCTGAGATGTTCTTTTGAATTCACAAACTAGCCAGCATCTAGATTTCCACTTAAATTTTCCTCAACAAATATTAACAAGAAACTCTGTGTTTAAATAGAAATTTATAACATTTCCTATCAAAGAGACATCTTATAATGTGGGGGCATAAAATAGTTTCCCAGCTTTAGCATTCCCCAGCTATAGACTCCAACTCATAGAACTGCACATCCAAAATGTTCACTGTTGAGAATTATAGGAGTTGAAGTCGACCTCATCACACGTCATGTAGACAGCTTTGTGAGTTTTATTTTGAGTTGCCCATAGCACTTTGGTTACTGAAATACAAAACTGCAGTAAATAAAATAATTTTAAACTATCAGCAATAAGTATTCAACTTTTGTCTAAACTCAGCTTCTTATACTGAAATGGAGTGTGTAGCACTATTCTTGATTGCTGCACAGTATAGTATACCCTTCTTTAGCTATAAATTCAAAAAAGCAGCATCCACCTGATGCCTGATACAACCACGGTGGAAGCAATAACACAACCACTGCATTTATTGTCCCAATGGTCACCATGTAGTTCTGTATCCTGTATGATACAAACCTTACATCAATACAGCCATGTATTAATTAACATACACAGTAAAGCTGAGCTTTTATCAAAAAAGGGGCAGTAAGTCATTTAAGTTACATTACTTAAATCAGGGGTCCCCAACCTGGCCACTACCAGGCCATGTCCTGTTTGAAACCAAGCCAATGAGTGTCGGGCAAGTGCATGTGTGTGAAGCTCCACTTGTGCAAGAGGTGGGTCCTTGTGAATGAAGCTCCACTCACTTAAGGTACCTGAGCCCTCTGTTCGCGCAAGGAGAGCTTTGCACATGAGCACAAGCATCCCACTCTCAAGTGATCCACTCGTGCAATTGGAGCTTTGAATGTGAGCGCAAGCACCCTCTGCTCACATGCTTGAAGGTCCACTCACGTGAGTGGAAGGCTCACATCTGTCACTCGCACCAATGGAGCTGTGCACACGTGCACCTGCCACCTTTACGCCCCAGGGCCAGGCCGCTAAGGTGGAAAGGTTGGGGAACTCTGACTTAAATGACATTACTAACCACCACACCACCACGAACTTTGGAAAGAAAATCATGGAACTAGGAGCAGAAAACCATGATTTCCTTTTAGAGGAAATCAACTGGAATCAGCATTGTATATACTGTACACAAGTAGCTTGAAAACAGAAATTTCCTCCTGGCAATGAAGAAAAACATACCGCCTTTGCTAATGTCTATAGTACTGTATTTATTGAAGTGCTTATGTGATTTAGTAAATTTACAGACCAATTGGAGGGGAAAAGTGTCCAGCAAATTCAAATGTATTTAATTGAACCAATTTACATAATTTGTGCCAGTTTATATCATCTCTCTGATTATTTAATTGTATTAATTATGCAAAGGATTTGAATTGATACAAACCACTTAAACATTAATTACCTAGATAGTTTCAATTTGAGGATGAAGTTTGAACTAAATTTTGGTCCCAGTTGGAAGTTTGCTGAATAAAGGTCAGTAAAAAACTGAGATTTTACTGTATTCTCACAGTAAAAAAACACAATTCATAATTCAATTAGTAATATTTTAAAGTTTTTTAACTTGCAAAAGTTTGCTATAAAAGCCACTTCAGGACCAGTTTTTATAGTAGGTCAGTGCTGCCATAGGGATGGGACAAACCCAGAGAAAGTCCTAGTCCTCACCCATCATTTCCAGTGCATAGGCTTCAATCAAAGTGCTTTCACAAAATGCTTCACAGAGTCATTCAAAAATAAGAACAGATTAACAAAAATAAAACTTGCAGAGAGAGAGGGACACATATTTAATGGATCACTATTGTACCATGGCATGCCTGGTGGCAGAAGAAATGAACGGGGCCTTTGAGACAGAAGATAACCTACCTGACATAGATTTTTAGACAAATAGAAGTTAGAAATTAAGAAATGGAAAGAAAGTTCAGCAGATGTATATGTTTTAACAGGCTCCTCACACATAAACGTCTATCCAACTTAGTCAAAATAGCTCAATATGTTATATTTATTTATTTATTTATGAGACTTATATACCGCTTTAAGTGCAAGCACTCTCTAAGCGGTGTACACCAGTAAGCAATGTATATATATATTTACATCGCCCCCAACAATCTGGGTCCTCATTTTACCTACCCCGGAAGGATGGAAGGCTGAGTCAACCTTGAGCCGGTGAAATTTGAACCGCTGACCTGCTGAATACAGTCAGCTAAAGTGGCCTGCATCGTCTGGGTCCTCATTTTACCTACCCCGGAAGGATGGAAGGCTGAGTCAACCTTGAGCCGGTGAAATTTGAACCGCTGACCTGCTGAATACAGTCAGCTAAAGTGGCCTGCAGTACTGCACTCTAACTGCTGCGCCACCTCGGCTCTTTTATATATTGATTACTGAGAAAGATGCTTTGATTTCCATTAAGTTTATAAAGAAGTATTCCTTTTCAGAATCAACAAACTATGGTATGTCTAAGAGATAGGTTAATGTGCAGACAAAAAGCAACATACTAATAAAGCCTGTCTTTACTGTCTAAAATGTCATGTAACAGCCTTTTAAAAGCTCTACTGAGTATAAAACTAGCTCAACAAAATGTAACATGATTTACGTACAAAAAAAGGATGGGTCAGTTGAGAAGGAAATAACCAAAAGCTGCCATACTGAACAACTTCAAAAAACAGTAAAGGTGAAGAATCTTGTAACAATGCCAGGAAGCACTGCAACATGATACAGTGTGGCTGGAGGGAAAGCCAATAACATGCAAAGAGGCATCGTGTTACTGAACACTCCATAGGTAGCACTTTCAATGTTAAGTCTGCAGCTTTCTTTAACCTGGTACTCTCCAAATATTTTGAATTAATCAATCAATTAATCTCTGAAAAGCATCACCACCATGCTAACAAAAAATATAGTCCAACACAGAGAGAACCATACTTAAAAAACTTTATTAACTTCAGCAGCATAAAGAATAAAGATTAGTCAGACTTTATTGAAAGATTCACATGTTTTTTAAAATAGATGGGCAAGGCTCTAATATAAGTTATTTAAGGTAAATCCATACGAGTACAAAAGCCTCTTGTTCCATCTCCCTTTCAGACAAGACAACGCAGGAAGTAAACATGCCCTAAATATCCAGATTCCTTCCTCTGGTTCTATATCATGCTGAGCAAGCAGTCAAAACTACATGAGACAAATAATTTCTCAAATCAGTCTGCAACTAAGCTGCTACCGGGGTAGCAACCACCAATTCCAAATGTACTATTCTTTGGTTATATGCCAGATGGTATAATCCAGGGGTAGGCAACCGTGGCTCTTTTATGACTCGTGGACTTCAACTCCCAGAATTCCTGAGCCAGCTGTGCTGGCTCAGGAATTCTGGGAGTTGAAGTCCACGAGTCATAAAAGAGCCACGGTTGCCTACCCCTGGTATAATCAACAGCTCCTACACTGTGAATGGCCAAATGTCCCAAACTTTTTCTATCTCATCCCCCTTTAAAAATCCCTATTATAAGCCTCAGACTAAGAACATGTTTTATAAGAAACAATCAATATTAGCTATCCAGAAAAAGCTTTTAATATAGACTATTAATAAAGGGGAGTTTTCTTATCAAGTTGCTACAAACGAGTCAGAATGATTTTACAATTATAAAGCATGTGTACTCCAAACTATTCAACATCTAACTGCATCAACATCAGATGGCAAGGTGGAAACCAGCAGGAACAAGGGTTTTGGTCTACTCTGCTCTTATTTATGTTAACAGAAAATAACTCTGAAAGAGCAGCAGCGTACATTCCTTTCTCCAGGATACCAGAGTTCCTTAGCTTGAGATAACATTTCTAGGGTAATGAGAAACTCACCCAAATAAATGTCTCCAAAGGACCCACTACCAATTTTTCGTCCCAGCCGATACTTGTTTCCCACTCGAAGCTCCATGATTCAGATGCACTGGAAATAAAGCAAAAGACAGGCAGGATAAAGTTAGAAGAGTGCATACGAAAAAGATCCAAGTTCATTCTTAAATGATCTCTATAAAAAGTATTTCAATCGTTGGATATAGTGCCTTTCTCTTTGGAAACTCTTTCATATAAGATATGTAGACTCAGTTTCCTGACCTGTAAGTCATTTAAAGACATTTAAAATTTCAGTTTAGCTATTAGCGGCCTAATATCTCTTCGACAACTTGTGGAAAAAAGAATAAAAAATAAGAGTAAGAATACAACCCAGTCCCCAAAGTAAGTTTAAATCCAAGCCACAGTCAGCCACCATCTTTTTTATTGAAGCAAACCTCATAGAAATTCATGAAACTGATTTATACTGTAAGTGCACGTACTGATGATCGTGATAATTTCTGGCATAAATTTCATAAAAGAGAACCTAATAATTCAAGAGGCTAGCCCATTTCAGAAAAATCATTCTAGTATACTTATATGGCAACAGTGACGGGTCCTCCAGAGTCATTCCCAATCATCAGATGAGACCAAGAAGGGATGGGAGATATAGAAATTGGTTCCCCAAATATACACATCTTCTACCGTACAACTATTCCTTCCCATAAACAGGTCAAAATCCTTCACTGCATTTTGCCACATTATTTACAACTTAGTTTGGGTCATAAATCCATATGCTTCTAAAAATTTGACAGTAGGTTTTTTCCCAAGCATACTCATTAACATGAGTTCCAGCCAAATCTGAGCTTTACCACCTCTGGTGCATATGGCAGGAGCAATCTCTTTGCATAGGCCTATACCAAATGGACTCCTGGAGGCTCCCCAGCAATATTCCCTGATGGCCACCATCTTGTGCCTTCTCCCTGTTCAAGTAATATGGATCTGTCTGAAGGAGGGAAGGAGAGACCATGGCTCCTTTTAGAGGATGCTGCCGTACAGTTAATTTATGTAATGCATGTTGATTAATGCATTTTTTGCTATTGTGGAGTAAGTTGCTTGGAAGGGGCAAATGTTAAGACAAGGAGGTAATTTTGTTTGATGAAGCCCATCCAAGCCTAATAATCAAAAAAGACCAAGCATTTTCTCCTCCTTCCCATATGGACTGATCATAATCTATACATTTTTTGACGCATCCAAGTTACACTCCTAAAACTATCATACAATTAGCATAAAAACTGGAAAGAACAGTACCTAACTCAAGTTACGCAGGAAATGTCTGTTCTCCAAAATTTTCAAGATTTCCCTACCATTATTACTGAAAGCATCATCCAGGGGTAAAGAAGACAGAGTCCAGTGGCTGATCATACTGCAACCCATAACATACAGGAAATCATGGTTCAGGTCACTGGAAGCCCATCCAGCCACCACATTTTTTCAGCTAGTATGACCATGCAACTTCTTGGAAAAGTATTAACATTTAGATGTGGGTTATGTAATACAGTTTTAGAGGAGCATTTCCAGCCAAATCACCTCCAAACTGTTTTTTTTTAAAAAAAAAAACAGTTTTATATTTAAGAGAACCACTAATGAATTAGGAAGGAGCTGAGAGTTCACAAGCATTTCTTATCATCTGTCAGAAAGAATCCCAAGTACTTCCCCATATAATATAGACTTACTTTCTAGTAAGAGTGCTTTGGATTGTAACAACAATAAGACAGTCTTAGGAAAAGGGCTTACGAAGGCAGCAAGCACAGATCATGGGGAAATCTAAGAACAGTCAGTCAAAACTGGAAAAATTTGTTCCCACTCCATTCATTAATAGATTGCTTCCAATCTCAGATACAATTTGAGTTTTTTTTTAAAAAAAGTTATGTCTGCTTTTTCCAAAATGAAACAGCCAATCTAATGAAGAATTCAATCTTCTGGGTTCATCTCTCCACCCATCAACTTAACAAAGCATATACTCTGCATGTATAGATGTTTATAATATACAACTATCCCCTTTTTTCTGTTACTCAGAAAACCACCTCCAGCACACACAACCTCATGAATTATATAAATATAAATCATATTACATAAACAATTACGTTCTTCATTCCCATATATACACAGGCCCCACACATCTTACTATTGTGCTGAATCTACAGGTAAGCAATCCACCCACACTTTCAAACAATGATTGTAAATTAAAGTACCTCCACATTAGCCTTGCCTGATTTGCTGGGAGTAAAAATTACAAATAAGATTACTACTGCCAAAACTGGATGAGAACTAACTTAATATATAAATAATGCTACTAGATTAGAAGTATGGAAGGCAGGTTTTTATATAGGCAGGTTTTATACAGCTTCAACTGTAATGGAGGAGAAATGATAAATACCATGCCATCTTTTTAAAAAAAATCTTAATGTGCCAGAACAAAGATCCTTGCTCCTCTCCGACTCCCTCTGAACTGTTATCAAAAAGGAGCTAAAGGCAACAGATCAACCACACAATGAATCCAAACATTAAAAGGAGAAATTTAAAAATTGATAAGGCCATCTCACTTAGCTATAGGCACAACTTAGAATTAAATAATGTTCGTATTATATTTATATGCTCAGAGCCAAAATGATTGAAAGGGGGAGGGGGGAAAACAGGGCAGCAATCGATGAGAAATACCACAAAACTTATATTTGCTAGACTGTACAATCTTATTGCAAGGCTCTGAGCCACTAAGCAGCAATATTTTAGAAGAAATGTTGAAGGAGAGACGGAAGCTCCCTTGCTATCCCCCTCCCCAATACCCAGCCTTGTCTGTGCACAAAAGGAGATGGCTATTTACAATAACATCTCCCCTCACCACACACACACACACACACCCTATTTGCCAAAGGCAGCACTTTTAGGAACACAATGCTGATTACTAACTGGTTCTCCCCTTTAATAAAAAGCACAGATGAGGTTGAAAAAGTGGGGGAGACACCCGCCTCAGTGCTGGTTATTTGGAAATCACCAGATGTGGAAGCAGAATGGAAGAAAAACAATAGTCCCCCTTCCTCTTCCCCCAAATTGATCACGATGGCGATCTCAACTCCCCCCTCCCCGGTAAATCAACTGAGAAGGAAAGGATCGGGTCTCTTTCTACCTATAAGAAGGGACAAGCGAGAGAAAGAGAAGGGGAACCCATCCTGAAATCCAGGCGCGGGAGGGGGTGCCTACGATCCTTTGTCTTCATCCAAAAATCCGAAAACAAAACAAACATCTTCCCCCCCCCCCAGTCGATTAGACTCACCTCCCTCCCCCGGACGACGGCCGCAGCGCTGTGGGTAAGCGCCGTTCCCCTCCCCCGCCTAATCCCTCCTCTCTCAACAACAAAAAAAAAAAAAAACAAAGAGGCGGTGGGGCCGCCTTTCCCCCCGGATTTGCACCTCAAAACTTGCCCGGAGCCCCTCAATACTTACCCCGCCTAGAAGGAGCCTTCCTACCGCTGCTGCTCCGGGGGCTGTCAGGGGGGAGGGAAAGCCGGGGGGGGAGGATGACGGAGGATTGGGAAGGGAGGCTGATCGCCGAAGCCAGTGCTGCGCTGCTACCGCCGCTTCCTCTTTCTCCGTGCTCTGCCTGCTCAACCGCCTCCCTCCTTCCCCTTCAGCCTCTCTCTCCCAGTGTACAGCCGGAGCGCTCGCTCATTGAGTTTCCATTGAATCTCACGGCCAAACCCACTGATGTCATCCTACAGATCCTTGGGCCCTCCCTCAGAAATTTAAAGGGCCAGCAACTTGTTTTTGTTCCTTCTACTTCTGGTTCGTTGTCAACAGCCGATTAATAGCGCTCGCTAGAAAAAAAAAATATCAAAAGCCGACCCACCCACCTCCACCCGCTATTTTCATCATTACACACATGCACAAAGTTTGCTAACAAACACTGTAATCATAAATGCATACCGATGTCACATCTGCAATGCAAAATCATTGAATCCAGCAGAACCACTGCCAGAGGTTTGGGAGAAAGAATGAACGATGTTCACATTTTTCAGCTAAGGACGTTAGAGGCGGCTCTGCTCACTTACTTGGGAGTAAAAATGGAGAATCTTGAGACATTTTTGAAACTGAAATAATTATTCTAGCATATGTTTATTTAATTCTATGGCTTCTACATTTATCTATTTCAGGCAAAGAATAGCAGAGGCATAATACACCCAATTGAATGCAGAATTCAGAGAATAGCTAGAAGAGATAAGAATGCCTTCTTAAATGAACAGTGCAAAGAAATAGAAGAAAACAACAGAATAGGGAGGACCAGAGATCTCTTCAAGAAAATTGGAGATATGAAGGGAAAGTTTCATGCAAAGATGGGCATGATAAAGGACCAAAATGGCAGAGACCTAACAGAGGCAGAAGAGATTAAGAAGAGATGGCAAAACTACACAGAAGAACTATACAAGAATGAGCTTAACATCCCAGATAACCACAATGAGATGGTCACTGACCTCGAACCAGACATCCTAGAATGTGAAGTGAAATGGGCCTTAGAAAATCTGAGCAACAACAAAGCTAGTGGAGGTGACAGTATTCCAGCTGAGCTATTCAAAATCTTAAAAGACGATGCAGTAAAAGTGCTACACTCAATTGCCAGCAAATTTGGAAAACTCAACAGTGGCCACAGGATTGGAAAAGGTCAGTTTACATTCCAATTCCAAAGAAAGGCAATGCCAAAGAATGTTCAAACTATCGCACCATTGCACTCATTTCACATGCTAGTAAAGTTATGCTTAAAATCCTACAAGCTAGACTCCAGCAGTATGTGGATCGAGAACTACCAGAAGTACAGGCAGGATTTCGAAGAGGCAGAGGAACTAGAGATCAAATTGCCAACATACGCTGGATCATGGAGAAAGCTAGGGAGTTCCAGAAAAACATCTACTTCTGCTTCATTGACTATGCTAAAGCCTTTGATTGTGTGGATCACAACAAATTGTTGCAAGTTCTTAAAGAGATGGGAGTACCAGACCATCTCATTTGTCTCTTGAGAAACCTATATGCGGGTCAAGAAGCAACAGTGAGAACTGGACACGGAACCACTGATTGGTTAAAAATTGGAAAAGGAGTCCGGCAAGGCTGTATACTGTCGCCCTGCCTATTTAACTTATATGCAGAGCACATCATGAGAAAGGCAGAGCTAGATGAATCAAAATTTGGAATTAAGATTGCCGGGAGAAATATCAACAACCTAAGATATGCAGATGATACCACTCTAATGGCAGAAAGTGAAGAGGAACTAAAAAGCTTCTTGATGTGGGTGAAGAAAGAAAGTGCAAAAGGTGGCTTGAAACTCAACATTAAGAAAACCAAAATCATGGCATCCGGCCCTCTCAATTCCTGGCAAATAGATGGGGAAGAAATGGAGGTAGTGGCAGATTTTATTTTTCTGGGCTCCAAGATCACCTCAGATGGGGACTGCAGCCAAGAAATTAAAAGACGCTTGCTCCTGGGGAGGAAAGCTATGGCAAATCTAGACAGCATACTAAAAAGCAGAGACATCACCCTGCAAACAAAAGTGCGTACAGTCCAGGCCATGGTTTTCCCAGTTGCAATGTATGGCTGTGAAAGTTGGACCATAAGAAAGGCTGAGCGCCAAAGAATTGAGGCCTTTGAACTATGGTGCTGGAGAAGACTCCTGCGAGTCCCTTGGACTGCAAGGCGTTCAAACCGGTCAGTCCTAGAAGAGATCAACCCCGACTGCTCTTTAGAAGGCCAGATCCTGAAGTTGAAACTCAAATACTTTGGCCACCTAATGAGAAGGAAGGACTCACTGGAGAAGGCCTAATGCTGGGAAAGATTGAGGGCAATAGAAGAAGGGGACGACAGAGAATGAGATGGATGGATGGAGTCACTGAAGCAGTAGGTGTGAACTTAAATGCACTCCAGAAGATGATAGAGGACAGGAAGACCTGGAGGAACATTGTCCATGGGGTCGCGATGGGTCGGACACGACTTCGCAATTAACAACAACAACAACAATACTGTAACAGCGGAGACTTAACTACCCAGGCTGGGATTTTGTGTGTGTTTTGTGTGTGTGTGTGTGTGTACAACCGGGCAGCATAAGCAAGTTAAGCTTCATCTGAGCATGTGCAGGACCTAGGTAGTGCAAGAAACCACCATTACTCTGGTCTGTGGAAAAAATTGTTTTCCATTGAACCAATCTCTGGTGCCCAAAAGGTTGGCGACCATTGCCCTAGCTGGTTTTGTACCTAAGGCAGGACTAGAATTCACGGTTTCTAGCCAAGTGCTTACTAAGGTGACCAACTGTCCTCCTTTAGGGAGGACAGTCCTCCTTTTGTGAGTTCTGTCCTCCCTCAAAAAGTGTCCTCCTACATGTCCTCCTTTTCGATATTTGAAGACTAATCTGCAGGGCTTTTTTTTTTCTCATAGAATGCTCAGAACGGCGTTGCGTCACCTTTATTTGATGGTTTTTTTTCAACTTTTGCATGAGCTATGCTACTCCTATTGGCTTTTGAAAGCCAATAGCAATTGCTGCTGAGTACGCCAAAACACCCGGCCGGCAAACTTTGCACATGTAAGTTGTCTGCAGCGAAGGCGAATTGGCAGTAACTTTGCATCCCTCCCTGCTACCCAACTACACCATCTCCTAGTTAGTCCCGAAGATACCTGGAGGAGACTGGAGCGGTGACGCCATGGTAACTTTCTCTTGATCTTCAGCCCTGCTAGGGCAATAATGGCTGTGGGCACAAGAGGCAGGGGTGGCGGGGCTGCTGCAGGCGGGGGTGTGAGGGGCGGCGATGGCCGGATGCCTTCCATGCTGTGGGAGCCATGGGGCCTGCTCTACATGGGGTTGCGCAGGGTGGGTGGTGGTGCTGGCGGGGCGGCTGCAAGTGGGGTGTGTCGACAGCGGGCTGTCCCCCGGGGCCGGAGCTGGCGCAGCTGGTGCTTTGGGAGCCACGGGTCCCACTCTAAACGGCGGGGCAGCAGTGCTGGCGGGGCGGCTGCAGGCGGGGGCGCAGCATGTAAGCATAATTACAATATAAAATATTGTTACAAATGTTTTTTATTATGCATTTATCATATTATAGTGTATTCTGTATTATTGTTCCAATGAATAAAATGTTTCTTTTATTTACGATATTTTTTTTTCTTCAATTTATTTGTGTCCTCCTTTTCTTTGTAAAAAAGTTGGTCACCTTAGCTTAACCATTACAGCAAACAGACAAACTCCAATTATTTACTACTTAACAATCATTAATATTATCAAATATCATTATATTTTTGAGAAATTAGGTTTGGGTTAAAATTGCATCTTTCATTTAGTTTTCAACATGATTTTAAAAACATATTCAAAGCAATATCTACTTTTATCTTCTTGGGCTCTGACCCAGCTTTGCAAATGTTGCAAGTCCTGTTCTCTATTTATGCAGGCATTGGATTCATAAATACACATCTCTAGTGCAAAAATATGACTTATCACAGTGATGCTATGAATCGACAGTTATGCAGTTAAATATATATAATTTGACAAATGAGAGCGGAATTTTTACAATTGTTTTATGAATCATGTGATATAATTAACCGTATAATTCTGTTCTCTACTGAATTCAGTAGACATCACTTCTCAATGAATCTGATACCTGAGAACATCTTAAATTCCACACTTCCACAAACTTTTCTTTCTGCCGGACTCCAGATATTTAATCCTTTATTAAATTACTTCTCTATATTTATGTTTAAATCTCTTATATATCATACTACAAACATATCTATTCAGATTTTGTACAGTATATACGAAACAATAAGCTTATTTCTCATGAGATTTAAAATCAAATACATCAACACAACACTTTAAAGTTAGCTAAATTAATAGTGAAATTATTTTTTCCCCTAAACTGCAGCAACCAATAAAATATTTTATTAAATATTACTGTATTGTATATAAATTACCTTTTGTCTGGAAACTCACAGCAGCATATTTAGTGGAGTTCCCCTTATTTTGCCAGCAACAACCTGGGGAGGTAAGTTGACTGGCGAAAAGCTATCCAGTGACTTGAAACTGGACTTCATCTTGACTTTTCTCATTGAAATCCAACATCTTCTTTACCCTGGTTCTTGATTTTAAGCATAACCTTTAAATAATCAAACTGCATGCTTCTTTCATGTTCAGAGACAATATGCCTGATTATCAGTTGCTAAGGAACAAAAATAAGAAAGGGCTAGGGTGCTTTTAAAATGTTTCTGTTGGGTTTTTTAGTAAATAGGACAAGTTTTGTTCTGTTACAGAAAGATTTCTGTTATATTTGAATGGGCAAAACCAGGGCCCTTTCTCCAGTTACATCTAGCCCAGCTTAAACATGGCCCAGAAATCTCTTTTTTTCTTTTTCTGCCATGTCCTCATGATATCGTCTTCCCAACCTGTACCTCAAGCTGCTTCAAGTGGTCCTTAGTTAGTCTGGTGTTTTTCCCTCTATGCAGGCAAAAATACATCACCGTTTTGCTATGAGTGCAATTGGTGTCACTCAAATGACTCTTCGGTGGGCTCATCCTGGCACATATCGACTATTTTCAGCTGGTGCAGGTTTGGCCTCTGCCTTTTGATTCCTAGGTATTGTCTGCCAGGGCCATTCTTTCCTTCCTATAGCTAGTGGCATATGGTCGAAGGGAGGGAACCCACCACTCCATTCTTGAAATTCCCTACAAAGAAAGCACCATTGGCCAGCATTCTTCTTGCATCTCAGAAAGCTTGTAAGTTATTAAAGAGGTAAATAGCTAGTGATATAATATGCCTGTTCCACTCCAGGCTTGTGTCTATAGAACTCCCTATTAAGATAGTTTTAAAAACTTTTCAAACAGACATCAGGGAACATCTGCCTTCATTGTAAAAGTATTGCCCCCCCCCCAAATCCATGAACTCTCTTTTTTTAGAAACTATATCTTGGTTCCTGTAACATACAGAAGACTTGAGATTGAGACTACTGCTAGAGAAACAATTACAAAATGAACAAGCTTATATATACAATAATTAATGTCATAGGAGGTAGAACTGTTTTTCTACTCGTAAAATGAGTTTGTTTAAATATATAACTCTTAAATAAGCATTTAGTTCTTAATGCATGTACTGGGTTCATATATCACAGCAAGGCATAATGTGGTTTGATTGGTTTTGACAGAGTTTATTATGCGAGCCTGCCCATTGTAATTTTTAAACCAAGTTGATGGTTCAGCATATTTGGCGATCCTACCCAATGGTGATATAATAAACTATAATTAAACAGACCATAGCTTAGTGGAATGTATGAATTAGATAACTTTGTTTTCCCCAGCTAAATACACTTTCAGTGAGTAGCTTTTCATTTTAACTTGATTCTCTTAATCTTTACCCCTATAATGTTGCATTTTTATATTGGCTTATATTCAATCCTTACTATATAATTATCTGAGCTTTTATTTTTTATGGCAAATTTCCAACATTCATTCATTTTACTTTTTTTGCCTATGCCTCATAGAAATTCTTTCAAATTTAATTCTACATAGCTTAAAAAAAAACAACTAGAACAAATTTATTGAGGAATATAAATGCCATCACAAAAATTCAATCTTTATTATTCTACTAGGGTGAAATTCACAATTTAGTCCTATCTAGAATAGATTCATTAATTCTATAGGATTTAAATAAATCATATTAATCATAATATATTATAAAGAAGAGTAAGTTTAGATTTCATTGTTAACCAGAGTGCTTGTCTATTTTTCCGTATTCAATTTTCATACACACATGAACATGCACACAGAAAAACACAAAACTTGCCAACCTAATGACAGGTTGACAAGTTCTGGAGTGGAGATGTAATTCAGAATTCCCACAGCAATGTTAAAATAATTTTAAAATGATAAATCACAGAACTTTTCAAAGTACTAAACTTTATATACAGTGAATAAGTCTACCTAAATTTTATCATTTTGTTAAAAAAAAACAACTGTAGAGACTTTAAAACAGGTGTGTTCAACCCAAGGCCTATGGACCGCAGGTGACCCTGGATAGGTAGTAATGCAGACCCACATGATTATAAACTTTTAACATTATTGTGTGACTTTGAGCAATATTTTATATACTTTAATTATAATTTATATTTTATATGTGGCCTAAGACAATTCCTCTTCACTCTCTGTGGCCTAGGCAAGTCAAAAGTTTGGACACCCTTGCTTTAAAAGATAGGGGCAGAAAAAAAGCTGGACCCATCTTCAAAAAGACAAAATAAATGTTCTGTGGAAAGCCTTTAAGACAGTGGTTCTCAACCTTCCTAATGCTGCGACCCTTTAATACAGTTCCGCATGTTGTGGTGACCCCACCCCCCCATCCAGCTGGCCGGGGGGGGGGGTATCAAAAACTTGACCAAAAAAAGAGAGAAAAAAAATGGGAAAGTATAAGTAGTCCTCTGCTTACAAAAATTTGCTTAGTGACTGAAGTTACAACAGCACTGAAAAAGCGAATTATGATCATTTTTCACACTTATGATTGTTGCAGCATCCCTAGGGTCATATGATTTACATTCGGATGCTTGACAACTGATTCATACTTATGACGTTCACAGTGTCCCAGGGTCACGTGATCAATGGCCAGGGGGCGTGGCCAGCTGATCACTCAGGTTGCAGAGTGCCTGTGGGGGGGAATCTGTGGGTCTCTGGGATGGGACTGGGGTGGGTGCCTGCCTGCCTTCCTTCCTCTTGTCCCTTCCTTCCTTCTTTTCTTCCTTTCCTTCACCTCCCTTAGTCTCTTCCTCCTTCCCTCCCTCTCTCCCCTTGTCCCTTCCTTCTTTCCTTCCTTTCCTTCAACTTAGTCTCTTCCTCCTTCACACCCTCTCTCATTGTCCCTTCCTTCCTTCCTTCCTTCCTTCCCTTCCTTCCTTCCTTTCCTTCCCCTCCCTTAGTCTCTTCCTCCTTCCCTCTCTCTCTCTCATTGTCCCTTCCTTCCTTCCTTCCTTCCTTCCTTCCCTTCCTTCCTTCCTTCCTTTCCTTCCCCTCCCTTAGTCTCTTCCTCCTTCCCTCCCTCTCTCCCATTGTCCCTTCTGTTGCGTCCTTCGCGAAATGGCAAGACATGAGAAGCAGTTGTAGTTCTCAGGACCTCTTTATTCTTAGTTCAGCTTTACAGTTAGAAGACACCGGCAACGCCCAAAACTCCTGGCCTCTTATATAGGCCATCCCCGGGTCAATCTGCAACTTTTGGCGCGCCAGCACTTGCGCATGCGCACAAGTACTGGCGACAGCCTGTCTGGTCCCGGGCAACTTGCACCTGCCCGGGACCGTTTGCAATGCAAACATAACACCCCTTCCCCCTGGGCTAAAACTATTCCCCATACCATAATAACACATAACTCATTTCTTTAGTGTAGTGCCATGCTCCCCAATACCAGGTATTCCCCGTTTTCCATCAGCCTCAGTGCTCTACTTTTCTACTAGCTCTGTTTTGCCAAGAGAGTTACAAAATCCTCCAAATACTTAGGAGATTTCCTTGCTCTCTGTGACCTCCTAAGTTCTGGGTACTTGCCAAGTACCCTTTGACTGAGGGGTGATGCGTGCCTGTCCCCCTTATTTTGCCTTGGTGGTTCCCAAGGGCTGTGCTCCACTGCCTGGCCTGCTTGCTTGCCCACTGGGCTCGTCAGGCCAGGGCTTCTTTCTCTGTGTAACCTGGTTGTCCCGCCTAGCTGTAGGCTCTCTGGCCCTTCTAAGTGGCTATCACTGTCGGGCGTTCCTGTAGAACCTCCTAGGTCCGTCCAAGACCTGTCAGGAGGCTGTCTGGACCCATGTATGACCAGGCCCGTAATTACGAGTCCAAACCAGGGCACCCACAAGTAGTTGCCTAGGTGCCCTGGGGTGAGAGACAGAAGGAGGCAGTCTGTCCGGATGCAACCGGTCAAGCTTGGTAGTCAGTTTGCGCCCCCAACGAAGTTCAGCTGGGCTTCTCCCTGTAGAAGTGGACGGTGTGGTGCGATAAGAAAGGAGGAAGTCAGCCAACCTGTGATGCCAGTCTCCGTAGGTCAGTTTCTTCAAAGCGTCCTTGGTGATGCAAACCATGCGTTCAGCCATACCGTTGGTGGACGGGTGGAAAGGTGCAGAGGTGGCATGACGAATCAGGTTAGCCTGCAAGAAAGCTTGAAATTCAGAGGAAGTGAATTGTGGGCCGTTGTCAGACACAATGATGTCTGGGAGCCCATGTACAGCAAAAATCCCCCTCAGTACCTGAATGGTCTTTGCAGTGGTGGTGGATGAGACAGGTACAACCTCAAGCCATTTTGAATGGCTGTCAACGAGGACCAAGAAGAATTGACCCTGAAAGGGCCCAGCGTAGTCAATGTGCACCCTAGACCATGGAGACTGTGTTTCCTCCCATCTATGTACAGGAGCTTGGGGCATTTCAGGGCGCGAGCGTTGACAAAGGTGGCATGCGTGCACCTTAGCTTCAATGTCTTTGTCTAGGCCCGGCCACCACAAACGGCTGTGCACAAGAGCCTTCATTCGTACAATGCCAGGATGACCCTCGTGGAGGGAACCTAAGACCCTAGTCCTCATTGAGGTGGGAATGACAACTCTGCTTCCCCAAAGCAGACAACCCTGAGAGGTGGACAACTCGTTCCTTTTTGACCAGAAACTCTGAAACTCAGGACCAGGACAGTGCTCAGGCCATCCAGACAAAACCCAAGAAAGGACACGTGAAAGTGCGTGATCTGTGCCTGATTCAGCAGCTACATCCCTGGCATTCAGAGGGGACTCGGGCAAGGCTTGGATAGAAAGAAGATTGATGGCTGGCGCGGGGTCAGCTTCTATCACCGGCAGGGGTAATCTACTGAGGCCATCAGCATGGCCCATTTCCTTCCCAGGCTTGTGAAGTAGGGAAAAATCATATGCAGACAAAAAGATAGACCACCTGAGCATCCTGGGGGAGATGATTTGGGGGGTTTGCTTACGTGTGGTAAACAGTCCCAGCAAAGGCTTATGGTCAGTGAAGACCGTGAAATGCCTACCATATAAAAAAATCATGGAATTTTTTAATCCCAGCAACAACGGCTAAGGCCTCCCTGTCTATTTGAGCATAATTACGCTCAGCAGAAGACAATGTTCTAGAGTAATATGCAACAGGAACCTGAGTTCCATCAGACCTGAGGTGGCTCAGTACAGCTCCTACCCCATAAGGGGAAGCATCACAAGCGATGCACACAGGAAGGGATTCATTGAAATGTGCAAGTACACTGTTAGAAGTAAGTAAGGCCTTGACCTCATTGAAACTTGCCTGATGTGTTTGTGACCACTGCCACACTGCCTGTCTATCTAATAGCCTGTGAAGAGGCTCAGCTACACTAGCCTTATGTGGAAGAAAGGAATTGTAGAAATTCAGAAGGCCCAGAAAGGCCTGTAGTTCGGCCTTAGACTTTGGCCTAGGGGCATGCATAATAGCTTTTAGTTGGGTTCAGCAGGGTGAATCCCAGCAGCATCAATTTTGAACCCCAGGAAATCAGTAGAAGGCACCCCAATTTTGCATTTGTCCTTTTTAAGTTTGAGGCCTGTTTTCCTGAACCTTGACAGGACAGCCCTCAGCCTTTCAGCTAAATTGTGTGTGGAGTCTCCTGCAATTAAGACATCATCAAAGTAGGGGCAAACCCCTGGTATACCCCGTAGTGTGTTTTCCATTACGCTTTGGAAAATCCCAGGAGCGACATTTACTCCAAATTGTAGCCTCTTTACCTTGAAAGCCCCTCTGTGGGTCACAATGGTCTGAGCTATAGCAGCATCATCATCAACAGGCAGCTGTTGATATGCTTGAGCTAGGTCAAGCTTTGCAAAAACACGCCCCCCCTTGAGGGAGGCCAGAATATGACTGACCACAGGAACAGGATAGGCATGTTGCTGAAATGCCTTATTCAGAGTGCATTTGTAATCAGCGCAGATGCGAATGTCCCCATTTGCCTTGAGAGGCGTGACAATGGGGGTCTCCCAGGGACTGGAGTCAACAGGTTCTAGAATTCCTTGTTGGATCAGTTTATCCAACTCAGTGTCAATTTTACTCTTTAAAGCAAAAGGGACCCTTCTTGCTTTAATTCTAATGGGAGTGATAGTGGGGTCTAGCTTTAATGACACAGGGGGCCCTTTGAATGTGCCCAGCTGGGGGCTGAAAACATCTGCAAATTCTTTGCAGACTTCCTGTAGGTCGAGTGTTTGTAGGCTGTTGAGCCCTGTGATGTGTATCCCCAAGGCCTCAAACCAATCGAGTCCTATGAGACTCGTTCGTTCACCCCCTACTACTAATAGGTCTAGTGGACCCTCAAAATCCTTATATTGCACGTTAAGGGTGGCCTCCCCCTTAACACACACTCTGGAGTTTTGAAAGTCTGTTAGCACAATGTCAGAAGGCCTCAGCTTGGCCTGGATTCTGCTGCCGGAACAAATCTTCCTAAATGTATGCATAGAAATGATTGAAAGTGCAGACCCCGTGTCCAGTTCCATAGTTAATGGAACCCCTTGTAGCTTCACCTTGAGTGACAGCTTTTTCTTAATGGGCTTGTGTGTGCCTGTCCTATAGATGCTTCTTCGTGAAGCGCAAAACCCCACCCTATTCTGGCTGGGACTCCGGTACCTTTCAGGCGCAATTCTTCCTGAGGTTGTACCTTCTGACGGCCCAGGCACACAGCTGCAATGTGTCCTTGTTTTCCGCACGCCCTGCAGATAGCGGAGCGGAACTTGCAGTCGGTTCTCTTGTGGCGACCTCCACAGCCGATGCACTTGGGGAGCGCTGAAGAGCTTCCTTTTTGTTTCCCTTCCTTTGTGGGTTGGAGACGGTCCACTTCCTCGTCAGGATCCTCCTCAGAGTTTCTTTGGACTTCTTCCTGGTGCACGGATGCAGCATCTGGACTGTTCCTGATCGGCCGCATGTTCTTGATGGCGCCACCCGCTGCTTCTTCTGCGGTGACCTCTCTCAAGGCATCTTGGAAAGACAAGTCCTCCTTGGCAAAAAGTCTCTGTTGTAACTCTCTATGCCTTAGTCCGCATACAAATCTGTCCCTCAGTCGTTCTTCGAGGTCCTTGAACTCGCAATGTTTGGCGGCCTTCCTCAATGCGGTAATGTACTCCTTGGCCGATTCTCCGGGTCGTTGATCTCTCTGCTCGAAGGTGTGGCGCCACGCGATGACAGACATCTTGGGCTGGAAGTGCTCCTTCAGTAGCTTTTTTAGATCTGCGTAGCTGACAGAATCTAGAGGAACAGGTGCTGCAAGGTTCTCAGCGATTTCAAAAGCGTCTTGACTGCAAACGCACAGCAGGGTGGCAGCGTTTAAACTATCTTCCCTTACTTGGTTCACCTTGAGGTAGTTTTCCACCCTGGCTACGTAGGACTCCCACCTCTCTGGATGTGAGACATCGAATTCCGAAAGCCTTCCAATCTTTGCCATTTTTGTAGAAGGAAGGGTCTATCAGCCAGCCTACCCCTGAATGCACGCTGGATTGGCGGGTAGCTGCCGAGTCAACGCCATTCCTGCCGCTCAGGACTCACTCGGGTAAGCTTACACCTTTTCTTCTTCGATGTAAGGTGATCCCACCTTCGTCACCAGTGTTGCATCCTTCGCGAAATGGCAAGACACGAGAAGCAGTTGTAGTTCTCAGGAACTCTTTATTCTTAGTTCAACTTTACAGTTAGAAGACACCGGCAACGCCCAAAACTCGTGGCCTCTTATATAGACCATCCCTGGGTCAATCTGCAACTTTTGGCGCGCCAGCACTTGCGCATGCGCACAAGTACTGGCGACAGCCTGTCTGGTCCTGGGCAACTTGCACCTGCCCGGGACCATTTGCAATGCCCCGAGCCTGCTTGCACAGGCTCAGGACATAACACCTTCCTTCCTTCCTTCCTTCCTTCCTTCCTTCCTTCCTTCCTTCCTTCCTTCCTTCCTTCCTTTCCTTCACCTCCCTTAGTCTCTTCCTCCTTCCCTCCCTTTCCCATTGTCACTTCTTTCCTTCCTTTCCTTCCCCTCCCTCTTAGTCCCTTCTTTCCTTCCTTCTCTCCCTTCCATTGTTCCTTCTTTCATTCCCTCTCTCATTGTCTCTTCCTTCCCTCCCTCTTTGTCCCTTCCTTCCTCCCCCCCCTCCGTGCCCAGGAAGGGACAAGGGGAGGGGGACAGGCTGCCAGAGGCAGAGGAGAGCTCTGCCCAGCTCATTTGCTCACTTCGCCAGAAAACATGCTGCTTGCTAAGTTAGCAGAAGCCCCAGGATCAGCGCTGGGCTACAGCTGATTCGCGCTTCTGCTAAATTAGCAAGTGGCATGTTTTCTAGCAAAGCTCGAGCAAGTTTTCTGGGCAGGAGCCAAGGAGAGTTGTTACAGCTGACCTGCTTCTTGGCTGCTCTGCAAAAGCGCGGATCAGCTGTAGAGGTTCGCCCCAATCCTGGACAAGAGGGAAGGAAGGAAGAACGGAAGGGACAAGGGGAAAGAGACAATGAAGGAGGGACAAAGAGGGAGGAAAAGGAAAAGAAGGAAGGAAGGGAAGGGACAAGGGGAGAGAGGAAGGGAAGTAGGGACAAAGAGGGAGGCGAAGGAAAGGAAGAAAGGGACAATGGGAGAGGGAGGGAAGGAAGAAGAGACCAAGAGGGAGGGAAGGAAAGGAAGTTCCAGCCAGCAGAGGCTTGGCAGCCTGGTTGCCGAGGAACAGAAGAGCGCAAAGCCAAGGAGGTGGCGGTTTCCTCCCAAAGGGGGCTCCTTTTCTCCACCCCTTCCCTGGGTTTGTGGGGAATTTCTCGTCACCAACACTGACAGATGCTCCTTCGAGCCCGCCGTGAGCTTTCTTGCCCCCTTTGCTTCTCCCCTCCCTCCCCCATTTTCTTGAGGATTGTGGCGCCCTTGGGAAGCTGATCGTGCTTTGAAGCTTAGGAGAGGAGGACCAGTCCCTTCCTCCTTCCCTCCCTCTCTCCCTGTCAAGCCCCGGCGGGCTCGACATGAACGGGCAGAGGAGGAGTCAAGGACGGGCGGGGTGGCAAAGGAGACCAGTGGCCATCACAAGACCTCCCGGCTGACAAGCACAAGTTCAGGGGTCGCCAGCTGACGAGTGCAGGAGTTGGGTGCTGCGGCAGCCTCCCCTTCGCTGACCTGCGTGCACGAGAAGAAGTCAATCCGGTTGCTGCACAATGAGTCTCTGGGGAGAGCGGGGCCTTGCTCTGCGCCTGCGCTCTTCATGCGCCTCCTGCAGGGCACATTTGGTAGAGTTCGTGCAGACTGCTGCCAAGCAGCATATTTTCCACAAACAAGTGAGGTGGAGTGGAGGGGGGAAGGGAGAGAAGGCAGTTGACAAGCCCTGCCTAAGACCATCAGAAATATGTGTTTTCCGATGGTCTTAGGCGACCCCTGTGAAAGGCTCATGTGACCCCCAAAAGGGTCGCGACCCACAGGTTGAGAACTGCTGCTTTAAGAGGAACAAGCCTACTTTCAAGGTGATACTAGGCCTAGTATACATTATATCTCTAACAGAGTGTTCAGTAGACAAATGTGAATTACTGCTTTGAACCAGTAAGGACTTTAAACATTACATCAACATTCTGATGATGCTTCTTGTGGAAGGAGATGTCTCCTTGCCCTGCTCTGGAGAACATGGATTCCACTTAGGACTCTTTTCATATTGAGAAATAATTTTTCACTTCCCCAACATGGTTACTGTTGTGTCCTGAGCCTGCAAAAGCAGGTTCGGGACATTGCAATGGTCCCAGGCATTCCAAAAGCTGCCCGTGACCAGACAGAGTGGCACCAGCCTTGTGCGCATGTGCAAGGTGGTTGCTGCCCGGGACTAAACAGAGCGGCACCACCCTTGTGCGCATGCACAAGGCGCGAAAATGCTCTGTTACTGTTGCTTGTCATTGTTTGGGGTTCTGGCCATAAAAAGGGGCCTGCGAGCCTTTTGGTTTTTGTTTGGGTGTGTTTGGTTAAATAATAAAGAGCTGTTAAACTTCGCCTTGTTTATTCATCATTCGCAAGTGAACGGAGTATTTAACACTTGTGACGAAAGTGGAATCCTTTGCAAATTAAAGAGAAAGTTTTAAGGACTTACCCAGGAAGCCCTGCAGAGGAAAGATGGTGTCTGAATCAGCGTCCCAGCCTGCCAGTATAGCGTCGCTGGAGAGCGAGCTCGGCTAAAAGACCCTTTCCCCAAACAGAAGTTTGCAGAAAAGCGAGTGGTGAAGGTAGTAGAAGTATGATGGCGAAGATTGGTCGTTTGTCTTATTTTTATGTCTCATACCCAGAGAGATGAATTCCTACGTTGCAAGGGTGGAGAATTACTTCAGAGTAAATCAAGTTAGAGAAGATGGCTTGAGGGCTGCAACTCTTTTGTGTGTCTGTGGACAGGAAGCTTTTGAAATTGCAGAGAATCTGGTGGCCCCTGCACCTTTGGAGTCAGTAACGTATACTGACTTGAAGAAACTGTTGAAGGAACATTTCCAGCCAAAGTTGTCTGTTGTTGCTTGGAGGCACGCGTTTGAGCAGAAGGACTGGAGGCCAGGTGAATCTGCTACGGATTTTATTGCGGCCTTAAGGCGAGTAGCCAGACCTTGTGAGTTCAAGGATCTGGAAGAGAGGCTGAGAGATCGCTTCGTATGTGGGTTAAGGAATAGAGACTTACAGCAGAAGATTTTTGCTAAAGAAGAAGTCTCTTTCCAAGATGTTCTATGAGAGGTGACAGCTGAGGAAGCAGCAGGCGGGGCTGTGAAGACCTTACGGCTCACCAGGAGCCCTCCAGAGACAACTACCATCCATCAAAAGGACGCTCGAGAAGGATCGGAAGCGGATCCTGAAGAAGAGGTGGATAGACTTTACCAGCCAGCTGAAAGAAGGCAGAAGGAACGTCCAGACAAGGCCCCAGCATCTCTTCAATGCTTCGGGTGCGGAGGACGCCATAAGCGAGCTAACTGCAGGTTCTGATCTGCCATTTGGAGAGCGTGTGGCAGGCAAGGCCACATCGCATCCATCTGTTTGGGTTGCCAGAAGGTCCAACCTTGTGAAGAATTGCATCTGAAAGGTACCAGGGTCCCCAGCCAACATAGGGTGGGTTTCTGTGCATTGCGCAGGAGTATTTTGAGGACAGGGACACATAAGCCCCTTAAGAAGAAGCTTTCCCTTAACGTAAGGCTGCAAGGGGTTCCCTTATCAATGGAGTTGGACACTGGGTCCGCTCTTTCCATTATTTCCATTAACACATTCAAAAGGATATACAGCAGCAGTGGCCTTCAAGTTAAACTCAGGCCATCAAATCTAATACTTACAGATTTTCAGAATTCTATGGTGTGTGTTAAGGGGGAGGCCACCCTTAGAGTACAGCATAAGGATTTTGAAGGTCCCCTAGATGTGGTGGTTGTTGGGGGTGAATGTACGAGTCTCATTGGACTCGATTGGTTTGAGGCTCTGGGAATCCAGGTAACTGGGCTGCACCATTTGCAAACGTTGAGCCTTGCAGAAGTCTGCAAGGAGTTTGCAGATGTGTTTAGTTCAGAGCTAGGATCCTACACGGGGCCTCCAATTTCGCTATGGTTAGACCCAACCATCACACCCATAAGGGTTAAGCCTAGGAAGGTACCTTTTGCCCTCAAAGGCAAGATTGATGCTGAGCTGGACAAATTGCTCCAGCAGGGCATTCTAGAACCTGTGGATTCAAGTCCATGGGAAACCCCCATAGTAATGCCTCTAAAGGCTAATGGGGACATACATATATGTGCAGACTACAAGTGCACACTGAATAAGGCGCTGCAACAGCACGCTTATCCAGTGTCTGTGGTAAGTCACATTCTGGCCTCCCTCAAGGGGGGGGGCACATTTTTGCGAAGCTTGACCTGGTACAGGCCTATCAACAGCTATTTGTTGATGAGGCAGCTGCAGAGGCCCAAACTATTGTAACTCACAGAGGGGCATTCAAGGTCAAGAGATTACAATTTGGGGTAAATGTAGCTCCTGGCATATTTCAAAGTGTCATGGAGAGCACACTTCAAGGTATTCCCGGGGTCTCTCCCTGTTTTGATGATGTCCTCATTGCTGGGGAGTCATCTCAAAATTTAGCAGAGAGATTAAGGGCTGTCTTGCTTTGTTTTCGAAAAACAGGCCTTAAACTAAAGAAGGATAAATGTAAGATAGGAGTCACTTCTACTGACTTCTTAGGATTCAGGATAGATGCTCAAGGCATTCACCCTGCTGAAACTAAATTGCAAGTCATCCAGCAGGCCCCAAGCCCTAAATCTAAGAGTGAACTGCAAGCCTTTTTGGGGCTATTAAATTTTTACCGTGCTTTTCTCCCATATAAGGCTGCTGTGGCAGAGCCATTACACAGGCTCTTAGACAAGCAGGCTCCTTAACAGTGGACTAAGGTCCATGAAAAGAGTTTCAATGAGGTTAAGGCCTTGCTCATGTCTAATGCTGTTTTAGCACATTTCAATGAGCAACTGCCTGTTTGCATCGCCTGTGATGCATCTCCTTATGGGGTGGGAGCTGTACTGAGCCATCTGAAGGTTGATGGAATACAGGTTCCTGTGGCCTATTATTCAAGGACTCTGTCTTCTGCAGAGCGAAATTACACTCAAATTGACAGAGAAGCCTTGGCCATAGTGGCTGGCATTAAGAAATTTCATGATTTCTTATATGGCCGCCATTTCACGGTCTATACTGACCACAAGCCTCTGCTGGGCTTGTTTACCACTAACAAACAGACCCCACATATCATTTCTCCTCATATACTAAGATGGTCCATTTTCCTGTCAGCATATGACTACACATTAGTACACAAACCAGGAAAAGAAATGGGTCATGCAGATGGCCTGAGCAGACTACCCCTGAACCAATTACAGCCAGATCCTGCTCCAGCTATTAATATTCTGTCAATTCAAGAGTTGCCTGAGTCTCCCCTCAATGCTAGGGATGTGGCTGCAGAAACTGCCACTGATCACATGCTTATACACGTGCTGACATGGGTGTTGTCAGGATGGCCTGACAAGTGCCCAGATACTGAGTTCCAAAGCTTCTGGCACAAGAAGCATGAGTTTTCTACTTTCAGGGGATGCCTGTTATGGGGTAGCAGGGTAGTGATCCCAGCCTCATTGAGGTCTAGAATCTTGATCTCTCTGCATGAGGGACATCCTGGCATGGTCAGGATGAAAGTGCTTGCGTGCAGCCATCTTTGGTGGCCTGGACTCGATAAAGCCATCAAGCCCAGGTGCACGGGTGCCAAGTGTGCCAACAGTCTCGGCCTGAAAGGCCCCAGTACATAGATGGGAGGAGACTCAAACCCCATGGTCTAGAGTGCATATAGATTATGCTGGGCCCTTTCAGGGGCAATTCTTCCTGGTTGTTGTTGATAGCCATTCCAAGTGGCTAGAGTTTGTTCCTGTTTTCTCCACTACTACTGCCAGGACCATCCAGGTGTTGAGAGGAATTTTTGCATCACACGGTCTTCCAGATGTTCTGGTTTCAGATAATGGCCCTCAATTTACCTCTTCTGAGTTCCAGGCTTTTCTTCAGGCCAACCTGATCCGTCATGCAACATCAGCTCCCCTCCACCATCCTCCAATGGACTGGCAGAGAGAATGGTGCGCACCACCAAAGATGCCCTCAAGAAACTGACTTACGGTAACTGGCATCAGAGGTTAGCAGATTGCCTTCTTGCAAACCGCACCACACTATGCACTGCCACAGGGAAGAGCCCTGCTGAACTCCACTGGGGTCACCGCCTCATCACTAAACTGGACAGATTGCACCCTGACCGGGTGGCTTCACAAGTGTCACAACCATGGGCACCTAGGAGACTCCAAGTGGGCGATCTGGTCTGGGCACGAAACTATGGGTCTGGTCATCTCTGGGTCACGGCTGTGGTCTGCAAGGTCTCTGGGCCGTTATCATACGAAGTTGTCTTGGGAGACGGCTGCGTTCTTCGCAGACACATAGACCAACTGCGTTGGAGACTGGACTCACCCTTCCGCTCCTGGCTCTGCTCTGGGGGGGGGGGGAGGAGGATCATAACATGCATTCTGAGGCTCAGTTTCACAGGCCATCACTAGCCACAACTGAGGCTATTTAGGATTCATCCCAAGTTTCCGCAAGTGCTCCTAACAGGAATTCACCGGATAGGGGGTCATCCCACACATCCGTAATTACTCCAGACAGGGAGTCACACCGGGGGTATCCACAGTATTCATATATGTCAGATAGTGCTTCAGACAGGGAGACTGACCGAGAGTATCCACACAAATCACATGCAGCAAGAGAAAAAGAATTCCAGCAGGGGCGCTTGCCAAATTCCGCAATTGGTCCCAAAAGGAGGTCAACAAGGGGGGTTGCCATGGAGGCGACTCCTGACTCTGGCACCTTGGGCACGTGCTTGGGGGCCACACAGTACTGGGGCACTTCCACTACTCAGCACTCTCCATCTGCTGGCCTTGGGTTCGAGGGACAGTGTTCCCAAGAAGGGTCCATTGTGGACTCAGGGACTTCTACCCCTCCAAAGTATGCTGGCTTGGACTTAGAGGGTCCAGCCAGCCAGCAGATGGGTGGGTCAACCGGGTATGTAGGGCAGAAAAATCCTGGCTTGCCTAGCCTGGTAGGTGAGCAGGTAGGCCAGGCATCCTCACCGGGGTCACCTGAGAATTTAGGGCAGCAATGCCCTGGCCTGCGTAGCCTGGTAGGCGAGCAGGTGGGCCAGGCAATCTCTACTGGCCTTAGAAGGTTGCAGCGGGCCAAGTGCCCACCCAAACATCTTAGAGAATTTGTGGAGTTGCTGTCAAGTCAATAAGGGTTCTTTTCATGAGACCCTGATTTGCGGGGGCAAATCGTGGAAAGATTATTGTATTATTTTTTGATTTCGGTAGCATTCATTGTATTACAAAAAAATTGAAGGGGGTTTGTCTGGGGGCAGACTCGAGTATTCCACACTCCTTGCATTTGATTAATGGAACTATATGACCCTCTTCCAAAGTAGGTATACAAGGGAGTGAGCATAGTATGTTCCATCTAGGGGGGAAGGGTGTTATGTCCTGAGCCTGCAAAAGCAGGCTCGGGAAGTTGCAATGGTCCCGGGCGTTCCAAAAGCTGCCCGGGACCAGACAGAGTGGCGCCAGTCTTGTGCGCATGCGCAAGGTGGTTGCAGCCCGGGACCAGACAGAGCGGCGCCGGCCTTGTGCGCATGCGCAAGTCGCAAAAATGCTCTGTTACTGTTGCTTGTCATTGTATGGGTTCTGGCCATGAAAAGGGGCCTGCGAGCTGTTAAATTTTGCCATGTTTATTCATCATTTGCAAGCGAACGGAGTACTTAACAGTTACTATAAACCAATGATTAGCTATTTGGAGATACATTGGAGAAGCTTTGTGATGCCTAAGGCTTCCTTCCAGAGACACTCCAGTGTGCCCTTTTGCTTCTCCCCCACATTTTCCTCAACCAACACTGTAGTTTATAAAGCGTGGGCTACTTGTGTGTCCCATGTGTCCATGACAGCCATAAGAATGCCTGTGGCTATTCCTTACAGGATCTGCAAAGTAAGAGTACCAGAATGGACAGAAGCACCAATTGTCCAATCCTATCACCAATCATCACTGAATGAACAGTAGCAATTAGTTATTCCAGGCAGCCTTTCTCCCAAATCTCCTCAGAGATCCCCTGGAAGATTACAGCGTATTAAGTTGAGCTACTCTCATCTTCCCTTATTATGTCAAGTATCCTCCTTATAGGTAAATGGACCCACCAACCAAACAAGAGAGGTGGCACAGTCTTCACATCATTGCCCATGACATCTCCTTTAAGAATCAGTCAGATAGGGAAAAGGTAGAGCTATCTCTAGACAATGAATATGAACAACAGCCAGTTCTAAATCCATCTGAAAGCTCTGAAAGTCAGAGTTCCTGAAACATGTCAGAAAAATCTGCAATACTAATAGAGTGTCAGGGAGACGATCTTGAAAGAAATAGGCAAGAACTGTTACATAAACAAAGAGAGCTCAAACATTCCTTTAGACCTAGGAAACAAGATAATATTTGGAACAGAGTCAACCAGGCTCCTCCCTGATTCACTGGGATATAATAAGGAGGAGAGGTAGAACAAAATGAGGTTTGCAAGATTCTGTTAATATAGGCAATTTCAATAAAGTACTGTGTAACTCTAATCTTCCTGTGTAGTTGGCTTTCTCATCAACTCTATCTTCTTATAAGCCTCAAGGAAGCAAAATTATTTCCCCTTTGGACCTGCTAATAGATTAATTGACAGCAGAGATATTCTTTGGCCAGTCATTCTACCTTGTATCTCTCTTTCCCTGATGTATTCAACAAAGTCCCAGAGGAAAGGCAGGCTGGATGCTGGTGGAGAGAACTCAAAAAGTGTGGATGTGGACTCTTTGTGGGTTGCTTTCCCTCAAACATTGTCATCTCAAAACCTAACCTAGTTATGTCCCTATGGTAGCAACATGGAAAATAAGAATGGGGAAGATACATCCAAGCACCAAGAAGACACGGAAATAGAGATCCTCCAATATAGGGCCTATAAGGCCACAGCCATAGCCACTAGGACTATCCTTGCCATTTCAGTTTTTAGAGCTTCTATTCCATGGACTAATCAACTCATCTTCTTATGTAAAGAACTCATATAGCCTGGGTTTCTGCTTTCATATTAAATATTAGGCTGGTCAGCATCCAATTCTCAGCCAAAGATATGGAAGCCTCGGAGTCTGTTATAGCTAAACAACTGAACATACCTCCAAATCCAAGTTGATCCTAATATCTGACCCATTCAAAGGGGACAAGCTGTTCAGAGAGCCCTTAGATTAGGTCCTCATAGAAATAAAAAACAAAAAGAAAGCCCTGTCAGCACAATTGGCAACAGGTACATACAGTAAATATCATATAAAATGGATATTGTATCCAAGAAAAAATATGAAGGCAAGGGAAGCAGAACTGTCAGTCACCTATTGTATTTAAAGCAAACTCTGGGACATCATTTGACTGTCCCAAAGCAAAACAGACCCAGCCTCAAACTCATACTTGAGGAAATATTTTCTCCCATAAAAGGTGGAGGGTGTAAACAATAACATCTCACCTTCCATGTAAACATGAAGCTAATGCATTTCATAGACCCATAGACGAAACATTAGACAGATAAGTCTTAAATTTCACATGGTTATATTACAGCATTTAACAATATCAGTCATGACTGCTGTTGGAATGGGAGCATATACATGATTGAATTACAGCAATAGGCTTTACATGGACTGTCCTTGAAGAGCATTCTAGAACAGGGGTCCCCAACCCCCAGTCTATGGACCGGCATTGGTCCGTGGCATGCCAGCAACCGGTCCGCATAAACAAGCAAAACCCCATCTGCGGGATGCTGGCAACATGCAAAACCATACCCCCTCTGGTTGAAGGAAAACCTTTCGCCATGGAACTGATCCCTGGTGCCCAAAAGGTTGGGGGCCACTGTTCTAGAAGACAGTAGTCTTCTACTGAAGACTAGAAGACAGTAGTCTTCTATTGAAGACTAGAAGACAGTAGTCTTCTACCGAAGACTAGAAGACAGTAGTCTTCTACTGAAGACTAGAAGACCTACTGTCTTCTACTGAAGACTAGAAGACAGTAGTTCAAATGAGTACTTGTGGCTTGGGAGACACACAAATTCACTGGATCCCTTCTGCAGGGACTGAGGAAATGTTCCTTTTTAGTTGCAGCCATTCCTTGGGAATTACTAGGCTCCCGTTACTGGAATGACCTCTTTCCTCCTGGCTTTGAGAGTTTGGTTATCTCATCAGACCATGGGCTAGAATGTTAAGACTGCTCCCTCCAGTGATGAAGAATGTTTGAACTTGCAGTGGAGGGGAAACTGATGCTTACAGTATTCCTATTTTTTTCCTTTCACATTTTCCTTATTATATTAGTAGTGTAGCAGTATATTTATTATATACAGTAATATACCCTATATCCCATATATTCTGCAACGGTATTAACAGTATGGTATATTAGTGTAATCTAAAAATTAATTGCAACAAATCTTTTTCCAATTTTAGGCAACATTTTAGATTGTCTCTGACATTTTAAACTATTGTATAGTGAGGAAGGATTTGCTCCCTTCTGTATTCCTCTCCAACAATTCTCTTTCTCAGCATCTTCTGCCCTGATGTTCCCCACTGATCAACAACCTTAATGCAGAACATTCATCTGACAATTCCATGGCTGCTAAGCAGATACCAGTTCTCTTATTTAATATTTTTGTTTTGGGTTTTGTGGCTTTCGCCAAACCAATATTTGATGATATACCTTTTTTACCCTCATCCGACAGCATGGAGTTTAGAAGACAGATAAGCAGGCCGTTCTGTCCTGTGTCCTTAAGAGGCCGGGAAAAATAAGAGAAAGTTTAATTATTACGGGAAATAGGACACCACAACAATTTTACCAGACAATGGTTTTATTTTAGCAGGAGTCTGCTTTTAAAAAGTGATTCTAAGGACAGAATTTGAGGTTCTTGAATTTGAGGTTTACAAAATAAGTGGCAAGAATTTTTTATGTTTCCAAAAACTGTAAGTATACTATCAACATAAACTAAGCTATTATATTTTCTATAAGGAAGAAAAGAAAAAGAAAGAATAAAAAATTCAAACCATACGTATGTATATCAGCTTACTTTCTGAATCTAAAAATATAAAGTGTCCTGGATTATAACTCCAAATATTCCCATCTAGTAGCAGCATCTGTGGGCACACTGGTGTTTATTACCTAGTGCTTCATAATCCATTATAAAATACATGGAAAATTGCAAATGACTTTGTAAAGTGGGGACATCCATTAATCAACCCATTCAGTTAATACATTACTGTCATATCAAAACTATGGCGCTTCAAAAACAAAAAAAGGTTAATGCTGAGGTAATATATACCTGTAGATTTTCACTATTATTCTGTTTTTTCTATAACAGCTGGATTTTCTGGAGTCTGGAGAAGAAGAAAACACAATAATAGAACTAGGAAAATTACAGGAGAACAACAATTTAATTATAACATTTGTGGATTTCCCATTTAAGAAATAACATAAACATCTACAATAAAAGCACTTTAGTCCAGTGGTTGTCTTACCCAGATGGCAGATTACTAAAACTTGGCTTTGTTTAAAAGATGCAAAGGTAAACATGTTTGAATTCAGTTCTGCAAAACATCATTCCACACCATGCATAACTGGCTCATGATACAGCTGAACTAGGCAAACTATCCAACTTTAACAATCTCTTCAAATCTCTTATCCTCAAACTCTTGCCATTTTAAAACTATTGTACCTTTCTCCAGCCTTTTGTCTTCTGCAAAGAGAGATTCAGCCGTATCCTATGTAGTCCTTAGAGACTAGGAGAAAGCTAGGCTGTCAAGCAACCAACAATAACCCACAACTTGTCCAGATCGAAAAAGTGGTGTCATAAAGGCTAGAAGTTTACTTCATTTAGTTTAGGCTTCAGCCATCTGACAAAATGTCCCTCCATTTACAAGGCATTGATAAAGTGCCTCTATTTCTGAAGATTCCAGTTCTTCCATTATAATAAAGAAAAACCAGGAATGGGACACCTCACACGGAAATTAATTTTGCCAGAGCAAAGTTTTCTTCTATTCCAGATTTTTCATATCATGGACTCTCTTTTCAGACCGAGCTCATAGACACTCACCCATCCAGGCTCCAAGTCACAATTACAGTCCCTATGGCAACTGTGGTACCTGGTGAATTTGTACACACACAGGTTACATAACATTCAACACACTTTTTCTCCAAGGTTTGTCTCTTAAGTGAATGAATTCACACCCACCCACCCACCCCATCTTTTACTATAGAAATTCTCTGCCATGTAGGATATTCCTTTTTGGCTTAACTCCCATATTTTATTTTATCAATGGAGACATCTAGGTTATTAATTATAATTAGGACTTCCAAAATGATACAGTAATAATTCTTAATTTAGGTACTCTGTTTATAATCTCAATCTGAAAATTTTTGTCCTGTCATAGAAGAGCCACAAATGAAATCTTTATCAGGGTAATTATAGAATTCAGAATTTAGATCTAAGTTATATCTTTCCAAGGGAACTCAATAAGTTGAGGATGTTTTTTAATAGGGTATCAGTCAGTAATCTTTGTAATCTTATTCCAGTTTCTCAGCAGCATGTTTAGGCTTGAAGCAAAATGGAAACTACAGTGGCGACTCCAACTTTAAGAAAGTGCATGCTATCCAGTCCTTCAGTCTTAGTGTTCCATATATTCCCTATGCACATTTCAGGGAACTTTTGTTTCCAGGAATTTGGGAATCATTCATTGCTGGTTTGTCCTAGAATGCTAGGTGGTATCTTATGCTTATAACATCCACTAATAATTAACACGTATTTAGTCATAAATTAAAACTGGTTTTATTATAATAAATTATCTTGTGATTAAGCCTAGTGTGCTGCTTGAAGCTGATCATGGATTAAATGTTATTGAAGTGAGAGTGCCTTAATCATTGTTTGAAATTATAGTTTGCTATAGATCTACTCATCGAAACCATAGCCTAATGTATTATACAAAGCCAGGAAAACGAGTTAATATGTGGTTAACTTCTTTCCAAATGAAATTGTCCCAGTTACATAGTCCCTTATAGCCATAACATCCATAAAGCATGCAGAGAATGAAACCTACCCCATCTGGATAGAAGTTGTCTGCAAAAATAGAGCATGGTAGGTGATGATATGAAAGGAACTCAGGAAAGGAAGTATTAATTGAGAGGGCAAATTCTGTTAAAGAAATAGCTGTGACATAGGCTGGCTAGGGATGTAAAGAGAAGGAGTGATCTGTGCCTTCTGACATTCCTCAAACAGACTTCTGGTCACACCCAAAATACATCTGTTCTTTATACCAAGATATAAAACATTGCTGCATGTTTTTAAAATGTGAAGGTAACATATGATAAGGTTAGCTTAAGAAGCAGAGGTCGCTTTGGTTCCTATTTACAAAAAAAGTACATTAAGACTGCTTAATTTATGAGCTGGAGATGGAATGAGGATAATACTGTGTGGCCAAAGGCGAAAGGTAGAATTGTCAGGGATATGACCCACAAGTAGAGAAAGGGTTACATCCTTAGTGTTCCATATCAATAAGAATGTTTGGGGCTTTCCAAAGGATTTGCTCAAGCCAAGAGGGTAAATATATTAGAAAATATTTATTTAGCAAAATGTCACAATTTCAGAATAAACTGGTGATGATATTATATTCCACCCAACATAGTTTTTAAAACTGATCCTTGTTTAAAGGAATATTGAAGGACTTGGCCAAAACATGTAAGTTGGTAGGTGCAGCTGAAGCCAGAACCTCTTACTCTGAGTTGTCACCTTTGGTGCCATAGGGGCAAAATATTTATATAATAAATAATTTTAAACCTATACAATAATTAAATTTCCAGTATCTTTAGCCTTCCAGACTGTGGCTATCTGCCCTTTGTCTTTTTTTTCCTTTTTGCCTTCAATAGGCAAAGATGATTAATTAGCTTAGTTACCATCAGGCTGTATATGAGCACCAAACAGAAATACCAGCCAGTCCAGCTTGCAGATCTTTTTGCTACAAGGCAGCAAAACCTTTCAGGCATGTTTGGCTTTAGTGCACCTTAGGGAAATCCCCAGATATTTTTTATTAAGCTGAAGAACATTAAAAACAAAATCCTTTTACTCTGCAGGTCTCAGTATCATCAAAATGTTTCCTTTTTAACTCATGGAATCTTTAATAAAGTGTTACAATGTCCTTTACTTAGCCAAGTCCTTCTGAGGGGCATGTCTTACATTTCCCATCTCTACATTTTGCTTTCCCTTTTCAATGGGGGTAATCGCTTTATAGTCAGTTCAGTCTGCATTCTGAGTCCTTAGGCTACTTTGGAGCATCCCATTGGTTTTTCTTCCTCCATATTTTTGTATATTTGCCAATCTTGGTGCTATTGTTTATTTATTGGATGTATTTGTTGCCTTTCCATCTAGCTAAAGGATTAAGATGGCTAACAAAAAAAATGAGTAATTAAAGTAGAATTAAATACATATATATCAAATACGTGTAACATTTTTTGAGAGTTGCAGGAATAGTTGATTCCACTATTACAGACTCCCAGGAAGATATATGCTTCTTCCTTTCCCTTCTTTCCAGTGGTGGGATTCAAATATGTGAACAACCGGTTCTCTGTATGGATGCCGGTTCCGGAAGTCCATTCTGGACCCGGGCAACAAAAAATTAGCTACCGGTTCTGCCAAACTGGTGCAAACTGGCTGAATCCCACCACTGCTTCTTTCCCTTAAAGATGGCTTTTATGCAATTCCAATCTGTTGATTAAAACCAAAAGAACTAAATACTACTAGGAAGAATCAGTTGTTAGGGAAAACATTCTAGTCTCAGGCATCATCATGTTATGCCTTTTTGTCATATCCAGAATTTCTGGTGTTTTAGAAACATGGTAAAAATTCCTTACTCACTTTGTTATAAACAAATTAGTCAAGACGCATTAATATTTTGCCGAGTAACCACTGAGGTTATAATAATGTAACTTTAAAACTATTGCCTATTGTTTAATTGTTTAACCTATTTTCTTTACAAATAAAATACATTCCTTATAGATTTTCTTACAAATAAAACGTTGTTTGCCATAGGTTTGCAAAGAAGGGACAGAGATTTGTCATTTTGCAGCAGCGTGAAAGCATTATTAGGCATTTATCTGGACATAGGCTGTAGATCCCAAATGAAGGCAATGAGAAACCACTTCCATATTGTTTTCAAGAAAATAGCATGGGTGTGTTTGTGTAGTTGTCAGAGGCTGAATTCAACATGAAGGAGATGTTATCTTTTTGAATAGGAATGAGTGTTTTGTCCCTTTTCCACCAGCCCATTAACCTGTACAAGTAGTCCTCGACTTATGATCACAATTAGAATCAGAATTTCCATTGCTAAGCAAGGTGGTTAAGTCAGTCATGCCCAATTTTACAATCTACCGTGCCACAATTGTTAAGTGAATTATAAAAAAATAACAGAATAACAGAATCAGAAGGGATCTTGGAGATCTTCTAGTCCAACCCCGTTTTTAGTTTTAGTTTTAAATCTCTTCTTAAAAGCCTCCAGTGTTGGAACATTCACAACTTCTGGAGGCAAGTTGTTCCACTGGTTAATTGTCCTAACTGTCAGGAAATTTCTCCTTGGTTCTAAGTTGATTCTCTCTTTGATTAGTTTCCATCCATTGCTTCTTGTCCTGCCCTCAGGTGCTTTGGAGAATAGCTTGACTCCCTCTTCTTTGTGACAATCCCTGAGATATTGGAAGACTGCTACTGTGTCACCCCTTGTCCTTCTCTTCATTAAACTCAGACATACCCAAATCCTGCAACCATTCCTCATATGTTTTAGGCGATTATGGCAGCCAAGTGAAACATGCAGTGTTTAAGCAAATCTAGCTTCCCCCATTTACTTGCTGGAAACTATTTGGGAACATTGTAAATGTCTATTACATGATCCTCAGTATGTTGCAACCAATACATACCCATTGCCAAATGCCCTAATTTTGATCATGTGAGTGTGGGGATGCTGCAATGGTCTTAAATGTGAGGACCATTTTAGGTCATTATTTTTAGCACCATTATAACTTCAGACAGTCACTAAACAAATGGCTGTAAGTCGAGGACAAACCTGTATACAATTTTGTGTACTTACAATATGAACTTTTGTATCTCCAGTGGCTACCAAGTAAACTTTAAAATGTAAAACCATTTTGTGGATTTGATATGTTTTATTGCACATGTTATTGCTTATATTTACCAAGTTATACTTTAATTTAGCTATTCTTGATATGGATAACATTACTTAGTTAGGAGGACAAGTGGCACACACAAACTAAATCAAATTTTGCAACCATTAGCCACAATATATCTCCCCAATTTTTTATTTAATTTTTTTTTTTTATGAGATGGTCTCTAGGTTATTTCAGTGTTCTCTCCATTTAGGAAAAGCATATTCAGCACACATTCAACGAGCAGAGAAATCTGTTTTTGCAATACATATCTGAGTGAGAGTGTGGATTTCTTGAATAGTCATCAGTTGTAGCACAGATGCATGTTATGCTTGGACAAGCAAGGTTGTGCAAGGCTTCAGGACGGCTTGTTTGTTGTTTCTCATAGGCAGGCAGGCAGGCAGGCAGTGGCAGCCACTGAGCAGGAAAGATTGCAGCAGCTCTCTGCCCCCATGTGGACCCAAAGATGTCAGCACAAACTGTTATGAAACAAGTTGCAGTAAGGATAGTTTAAGAAAAGATCCATGGGAAGATGAGATAGCAGTAATATTTCTATGGGCTTTATGTGTTTTTAAATAGAGCATGAAGACACAATGAGAGAATGTAGCTTCTCAGCATGTCTTCACTCCGTTAAAATAGCATCCATCCATTAATTGTTATGCAAACCATTTGTGAGCAGGGAGCTTGTCTTGGTTAGTGGTTTTAGCAATAGGAAGCTACAGGACACCGCTTAGTCAAGGCTGCAAGGGATTTTTTTTTTTTTTTTGGTAGTATAGTCACAAGGGAATTGTTTAAAACAAAATAATTTTTAAAAGCCTTCCCCTTTGGTCTTTGAGACAATTCATAAACAGACTTGCCTGTTTGCCGGTTGTTGGTTGTGTCCAAGAGCTGAGTTAAGTTATTGCTAACATTGCTAAGATTTAAATAAAATCCTAGCAAGGGGAGTTGTTTCACTTGAAACACAGCAGCTCAGCAGAATTTGTGAGAGTTGTGTTTTCCCCTTTATCCGTAATCCTTTTCTCTGTAATTTGAGGTAGAAAAGAAAATGATTGGATATTACTTCAAAGTGCTTCTGAAGGGTCAGAAATGATAACTCCTGGGAGAGGGGTTCATAAGAGTTCGTAATGCACTTGTAGCCCAACTAGGATAGGAAAAAATGAGATTCACTTGGGAGTTTCTATTTTATAATGAGGAATGTATATCTGTTTAAATAGAATTTCTTCCATTGTTTATTGTTATTGACCGCACTGAATACAAAAAGTTTTTATCCCTACCGAGAGTTCAGCATGGGAGGAAGTATAAAATCCTGCTTAGTAAGATTTAGCAACTTCAGATATCATCTGTATTAAAATTTCCCTCTTGCATGTTAACATTTCAGAATTAGAAAAAGAAACCTGATTTGTTCATATGTGTGATGCATGGCACACTTTGTCAAAATGTTATTTAGTTTTGCTTCTCTGTACCCATCCCTGCTAGAATGATTTCTATCTCACAGGGCTCTGTTCTGGGCCCAGTGCTCTTCAACATCTTCATCAACGATTTGGACGAGGGGATAGATGGGGAACTCATCAAATTTGCGGATGACACCAAGCTGGCAGGAATAGCCAACACTCCAGAAGACAGGCTTAAGATACAGGAGGACCTGGACAGACTTGAACACTGGTTGCTATCTAACAAAATGAAATTCAATGGTGAAAAAAGTAAGGTTCTACATTTAGGCAAGAAAAACCAAATGTACAGGTATAGTATAGGGCACTGGTGGCGAACCTATGGCACGGGTGCCAGAGGCGGCACTCAGAGCCCTCTCTGTGGGCACATGTGCCGTCACCCCAATCCTAGGCCTTCAGCTGGGTTTTATAAAACCGTTTTGCTTTAGGTCTCCGCTGCTATGTGCAAAAAAAAAAAAGGTTCAATCAGTCAATTTCAACTTCTCGCAGGAAAAAAAAAAGATCTTGCAAAGTTGGAATTGATTGATTGAACTTTTTAGTCTCACCCAGTCTGCCCACCGCAGCCACACCCACCCAATTGGACACACCCAGCCAATGGGCCACACCCACCCGGCACTCGACAATGCATAAGTGGGTTTTGGGTTGCAGTTTGGGCACTCAATCTCTAAAAAGTTCGCCGTCACTGGTATAGGGGGTACCTTGCTCAATAGTAATAACTGTGAGAGGGACCTCGGAGTCCTAGTAGACAATCACTTAAATATGAGCCAGCAGTGTGCTGCAGCTACCAAAAAAAGCCAACACAGTGCTAGGCTGCATTAACAGAGGGATAGAATCAAGATCATGTGAAGTATTAATACCACTTTACAATGCCTTGGTAAGGCCACACTTGGAATACTGCATCCAGTTTTGGTCACCACGATGTAAAAAAGATGCTGAGACTCTAGAAAGAGTACAGAGAAGAGCAACAAAGATGATTAGGGGACTGGAGGCTAAAACATATGAGGAACGGTTGCTGGAATTGGGTTGGTCTAGTTTAATGAAGAGAAGGACGAGGGAAGACATGATAGCAGTCTTCCAATATCTCAGGGGCTGCCACAAAGAAGAGGGAGTCAAGCTATTCTCCAAAGTGCCTGAGGGTAGGATGAGAAGCAACAGATGGAAACTAATTAAGGAGAGAAGCAACCTAGAACTAAAGAGAAACTTCCTGACAGTTAGAACAATTAACCAATGGAACAACCTGCCTCCAGAAACGGTGAATGCTCAAACACTGGAAGTTTTAAGAAGAGACTGGACAGCCATCTGTCCGAACTGGTATAGGGTTTCCTGCCTGAGCAGAGGGTTGGACTCAATGACCTCCAAGGTCCTTTCCAACTTTATTATTATTATTATTATTATTATTATTATTATTATTATTATTATTATTATTGATCATCGTACAGTCAGCCAGATGTTCAGACTGGATTTGGCATTTTGTCTACCTATCGAGTCCTTATCCAGGATCTGGGATAAGCAGATCTGGATGTTTGATGGTATTACAGATATCATCGCAGGATGGAAGCAATTCCTAATAAGGCCGCCTTTTGCAATTGACTAATGGTGAATTTGTCAATGCCAATGGTGTTCAAGTGGTGCTCCAGTTGTTTTGGGATTGCACCTAAGGAGCCTATTACTATTGGTACTACCCTTGCTTGCTTTTGCCACAGTCTTTCTATTTCTATTTGTAGGTCTTTGTATTTTGTTATCTTCTCCAGTTCTTTCTCATCTATTCTGCTGTCTCCAGGTACTGCCACGTCCACTATCCAGACTTTTTTGTCTTTCTTATCGACAATTGTTAAGTCTGGGGTGTTATGTTGCAGGTGCTTGTCTGTTTGAATTCTGAAGTCCCAGAGCAGTTTAATTTTATCATTTTCTATGACTTTCTCTATTTTATGATCCCACCAGTTTTTGCTTACAGCAAATGATATTTTTTGCAGATCTTCCAATGCACCATTGTTGCTACTTTGTCATGCCGCTGCTTGTAATCAGTCTGTGCAATTTTCTTGCAACAGCTTACCAAGTGGTCCACTGTTTCTTCAGCTTCTTTGCATAGGCGGCACTTACTGTCTGTTGCTGTCTTCTCAATTTTGACTTTGTATGCATTTGTCCGTAAGGCTTGGTCTTGTGCAGCCAGAATTAGTCCCTCGGTCTCTTTCTTCAATTTTCCTGCTCTTAGCCATTGCCAGGTTTTATTATTATCTGCTTTCCCAGCTATTTTTTTCATGTATTGGCCATGTAGTGCTTTGTCTTCCCATGCCTCTATTCTGTTCTTCATTTGGTCTTTCTTGTAGGCCAGTTTGGTCTCTCCAGTACTTAGTAAGCCTTCCTGATATACTAATTTCAGTGCATCTTCATCATTGTTCTTCAGATATTCTTCCAAAGCCATTTTTTCTTGGAAGAATATCTGAAGAACAATGATGAAGATGCACTGAAATAATAATAATAATAATAATAATAACAACAACAACAACAACAACAAGAACAACAACAACAAAAATGGTAGAAAAAAGAGCAAGGAAAATCAAAAATTGGTCAGCACCAGGTGAAGATGAACTGCATGGGTTTTGAAACATCTAACTGTTATACATCCACTCATTTCCAAGCAGTTCAACAATATACTACAAGGAGGAGAAATTGAAAAGTGGCTAACAACTGGGAAAACCTACCTAATAATAAAAAATCCAGCAAAAGGGGCAACACCAGGCAACTACAGGCCAATTACCTGCTTACCAACAACTTTCAAATTACTAACTGGTGTGGTAGCTGATGCAGTACAACAGCATCTAGTTGAAAACAATCTCTTTCCACCTGAGCAGAAAGGAAACCGCCCCAATAGCAGAGGAACAAAGATCAACTCCTAATAGACAAAATGATCTTGGAAAACTGCAAGAGAAGGAAGACCAACCTGAATGTGGCATGGATTGACTACAAAAAGGCATTTGACTCTCTGCCACATGATTGGATAATAAAGTGCCTAGAAATAACAGGAGTCAGTAGAAACATCAGAAAATTTGTGCAAAGATCGATGGCACAATGGAAGACACAGTTGCAAATCAATGGTGAGAAGCTGGGAGAGATTAATATCAAGAGAGGAATATTTCAAGGAGATTCATTATCACCATTACTATTTGTTATTGCACTGTTTCCTCTGTCAACAATACTGAATAACTCAGGACATGGCTATCAAACATCAAAAACATCTGCCACACTATCCCACCTCCTTTACATGGATGATCTGAAGCTGTATGGAAAAACATCATCTGAAATAGAATCGCTGCTCAACACTGTCCGTATATATAGCAAGATATTGTAATGGAGTTTGGCTTGGACAAATGTGCCACACTTACTATCAAACAAGGAAAAATAGTGAAAACTGAAGGAATCAAGATGCCCCACGAAAATAACATTAAGAGTCTGGATGAGGAAGAGTACTACAAATACTTGGGTATCCTTCAAGCTGACAATATCAAGCACACTGAAGTCAAGAAAAAGATTAGAGGTGAATACATCAAGAGAGTGAAGAAGATCTTAAAGTCCAAACTCAATGGAGGAAATACCATAAAGGCAATCAACACCTGGGCAATCCCAGTCATTAGGTACACAGCTGGAATAGTGGACTGGACTCAAGCAGAACTAAAAGCAATGGATAGGCAGACCAGAAAAATAATGACAATGAATCATGCCCTTCATCCACGCAGTGACATTGATAGACTTTATCTACCAAGGCAAATAGGTGGGCGTGGAATGCTACAAGTACATCAGATGGTTGAAGAAGAAAAAATGGCTTTGGAAGAATATCTGAAGAACAATGATGAAGATGCACTGAAATTAGTATATCAGGAAGGCTTACTAAGTACTGGAGAGACCAAACTGGCCTACAAGAAAGACCAAATGAAGAACAGAATAGAGGCATGGGAAGACAAAGCACTACATGCCAATACATTAAAAAAATAGCTGGGAAAGCAGATAATAATAAAACCTGGCAATGGCTAAGAGCAGGAAAATTGAAGAAAGAGACCGAGGGACTAATTCTGGCTGCACAAGACCAAGCCTTAAGGACAAATGCATACAAAGTCAAAATTGAGAAGACAGCAACAGACAGTAAGTGCCGCCTATGCAAAGAAGCTGAAGAAACAGTGGACCACTTGGTAAGCTGTTGCAAGAAGATTGCACAAACTGATTACAAGCAGCGGCATGACAAAGTAGCAACAATGGTGCATTGGAAGATCTGCAAAAAATATCATTTGCCTGTAAGCAAAAACTGGTGGGATCATAAAATAGAGAAAGTCATAGAAAATGATAAAATTAAACTGCTCTGGGACTTCAGAATTCAAACAGACAAGCACCTGCAACATAACACCCCAGACTTAACAATTGTCGATAAGAAAGACAAAAAAGTCTGGATAGTGGACGTGGCAGTGCCTGGAGATAGCAGAATAGAAGAGAAAGAACTGGAGAAGATAACAAAATACAAAGACCTACAAATAGAAATAGAAAGACTGTGGCAAAAGCAAGCAAGGGTAGTACCAATAGTAATAGGCTCCTTGGGTGCAATCCCAAAACAACTGGAGCACCACTTGAACACCATTGGCATTGACAAATTCGCTATTAGTCAATTGCAAAAGGCGGCCTTATTAGGAACTGCTTCCATCCTGCGACGATATCTGTAATACCATCAAACATCCACATCTGCCTATCTCAGGTCCTGGGTAAGGACTCGATAGGTAGACAAAATGCCAAATCCAGTCTGAACATCTGGCTGACTGTGCGATGATCCATAATAATAATCATAATCATAATAATTACAAAATAATTGGGATGAAGCAGTTGTGGGGGTGTTCTTCCATAAGCTTAAACCCAATGTACTTTCAAATAACGAATGAGGATTATATGAAGCAGTGTTTGCATACAATGGGAGTGATCTTTAAGCCCAAACTGTGCAATAAGAAAACTAACTGCCTGACAATTTACTGAACTGTCATTCCCTGTGAAATGGCAAATTAAGATACCATAAGATGCCCTGAAAAGCCCTCCTTATCACTGTGCTGTATGGCTTGCACCAGGAACTCATCAGCACATGAGAGGAATGAAAATTCTTTAGATGTTCTGCTCTAGTCTTGCCCTTGACCATAGCTCTATGTGCCTTTCCGTACTGTGAAATATTGAGAAATCACAGAACAAATAGGCATGTCCGGGAGACATTATCATAGCTAGGGTCAGCCATGACTGTATTGGTTTGAGTTGAGGAAGCATCAGCCCCATTCTCCCTTGGCCATGAAGAGACTGCCAGTCAACCAGAACAAAAACCCCAGCCCAAGATTTTACTGTGGGCCTGGTTTTTCTGTGAGGCCTGTTTTCAGTGGGTTGACTGAAAGAGACCAAGGGACTAATTCTGGACTAATTCTTACTTATAACACAGTATGGGAATGTTTCTGGTTTTAAAGTTAATAATTATAAGACTAAGATATTATCTAAGAATATGTCAGTTAAAGAAAGGGAAAGTTTGATTAAAGCCACAGGTTTTCAGATGGTAAAAAAGGTTAAATACTTGGGAGTATATCTAACTGCTTCAAATGGAAAATTGTACAAGAACAATTATGAACCACTATGGGCAAAAGTCCAAAAGGATTTAATAGATTGGAAAAAATTGCAATTGTCATTGTTGGGGAGAATTTCAGCTGTAAAAATGAATGTTCTACCAAAGTTTCTTTTTTTGTTTCAGATGATACCTATTCTTAAAAAAGAGGCAAATTTGGAGGAATGGCAAAAGGGTATCAATAATTTTATATGGGCCGGGAAGAAACCAAGGGTTAAATTTAAGATATTACAGGATGCTCGAGAAAGAGGGGGACTTAAGGCACCCAATTTGAAATTATATTATGATGCAGCCGCCCTAACTTGGTTAAGTGATTGGCTTAATTTAACAAATATGGATATTCTTTTTTTGGAAGGTTGGGATTTAATATATGGTTGGCATGCATATTTAATTTTTAATAAGAAAGTTGATCGGACTTTTAAATCACATATTTTGAGGAATGCCTTACTTCGTGTTTGGAAGAAGTATTATTATAGATTAAATTATAAAATACCTATCTGGGGGATTCCCAGACATGCAATTGAGGGAACCTCTAAGGGGACAAATTTTGATAAAATTTCATATAAAGAATTGTTAATTTGTTCTGGTTCGAATTGGCATTTGAAATCCCTAGATGTATTAAGGCAGCAAAATATTCTACAGTCATGGTTTCAATATTTACAAATAATGGATAGATGGACTGTAGACAAGAAAGAGGGAATAACACTAGAAGATAGACAATTGGTTATTCAGATTAAAAACCAAGGTCCGGCTCATATAAAAAGAATATATAATGTTTTATTAGAGTTAGATTCGGAAACAGAATTGGTTAAAGATTGTATGATTAAATGGGCTCAGAATATACAGGAGCCGATCTCATTGGATTTATGGGAGATAATTTGGATAAGAAATGTTAAATTTACACAAGCTCAAAATTTGAGAGAAAATTTTTATAAAATGTTTTATAGATGGCATTTAGATCCTAAAAAATTATCTTGTATGTATTCCAACATACAGCCCAAATGTTGGAGATGTGGCAATAATGATGCGACATACTTTCATATTTGGTGGAATTGTAAAAAAGTAAAGGCTTTTTGGATTATGATTTGGTGGAACATTCAAAAGATTTTTAGAAAGAAGATAAAGTTTACTCCTCAACTATTTTTACTTGGTATTTTTGTTGACTTAAATGAAAAAGAAACTACTTTGATGTTGAATTTATTAACTGCAGCAAGGTTACTAGTAGGTCTATATTGGAAGAAAGATTCTTTGCCTACTTTAGAAGAATGGATATTTAAAGTATCTAGTTTTGCAGAAATGGCAAAAATTTCTGCTTATTTAAAGGATCATACACAAGAAAGATATATTACTGTATGGGGAAGGTGGATAGATTATATTCAGAAAAAATATGGAATTAAAAAGTTTTATTTATTTTATGAATGAATATCAAATATTATAGAGAATTGTTTTATAAGTTATGGAGTTAAAGGTTAATTATGATATTTTTTTTCTTTCTCTTTTTTTTCTTTTTTTTAATTATTATAATTTTCTTTTTCTTTTTTTTTCTTAACCCTGTATTCTGCTCTGGGAAGTGAAGGGAGGGGGGGTGGGGGTGGGAGGGAGGGTAAGGGGGGGTTCTCTATTTTAAAATTTTATTGTATTTTTATAAATGATTGTATGTTTTAAAAAATAAAAATTTTCAATAAAAAAAAAAACCCAGCCCAAGATTTTACTGTGGGCCTGGTTTTTCTGTGAGGCCTGTTTTCAGTGGGTTGACCTGCCCAAAAGCTCAGGTTTTCCAGCCTGTTGAAAGAGTTTGGTTAGATTTTGCTTAGCACATAAAAATGAATGCCTGCAGCCTATTTGTTCCCAAGTGTGTGATTAGATGGTCTGCTCTTGCTGACAATGTTTTCATTTTTAGCCTTTAGACAGGCATGCGTGCAGAGAAGAATATATGCAAACGCCAGGTAATATTTTCTGCTAACATTCTTCCTAGCTCTTACTGTTATAGAGAGTTTGATAGTGATACAAAGAAATAAAAGTTATTAAATACTGCTTCTGCAGCTTTAATTATTTTTAATATTGAACCTTATGTTTACAGTTAAGTTTGTGAGAGCTAGATTGGAAGCTCATAATGAATTAAGAGGGCTGAGGGGCTGACTGGCTGGGAGATGTTTAAATAAATCAGAGCTGCTGCCCCCTGTCCAATGAAAATGAGAAGGGGGAGATTTGTGGAGGTGGAATAGAAGAAGAGTTGTTTTGTTCTCAGCATTTTAGGTTAGAAAAAGAAAACACAGGGAGAATGGGAATTAGTAGGGTAAAATTGGAAGGGAGGGAATGTGTATTTAGTTGTATGATTTTTTTCAAAAAACTATTTCTGTTCAGTTTTGCACATGCTCAGCTATTTTACGTCTGCTTCAGTCTTCTTTCTGTCTTTCAGACTGCTTACACACTGCTGATTTGGGAATGTAGATCTCAGCTTTATTCATTAGTTGCAGTTCATCTATTCTCTCAGAACCCTACTTTACCACTTCTGCTAACATAAAAATCTCTCTTCCCCCCCCCCCTCCCTTAACTCCAGACTGAACCATGCTGCCCTGCACACACATTTAAAGTAAAAGTTTATTTCTGTTGGTAGAAATTCTAGCCCACTGAATAACACCAAACAGCAAGTTGAAATTAGACAGAGATTTATTGGCTACAACGGTTTGCAAAAGCGTGGTGGACTCCAAATAAATATTTGAGCCACACCTGGTCACAGCGAAAACACACATTATATACATTCTATCCCGATGCCTTGGCCCCTCCTCTGAGGTTACAATCTTATCAGGATCGCCTAAACAAAATACATTATCCATGCCCCTTACTATTTTGCTTCACCTATTCCCTTATATGTACTTTATCATGAAATCCTATAGCTCAGTGTGGAAATGCTATAGCCTACGTGCAGAACTCTTACAAGGTACGTGTACATGTAGAAATTGTGTGGAAATCTTGCAGTCTACGTGTAGAAATTTTGTGTAGAAATCTTTCTGTCTGCGTGTAGAAATTTTACAGAGTACGTGTCACTTAACTTTACTTTTTATTCTAAAATTTTATTCCTAACAGATCCACCCTTTTTCTTTTCATACTTAATAAAATTTTAAAATCTTCTTAAATTCATTTCAATCTCTTCTTTGTGATTATTCTCTATTATGTCTACTTTGTCTTTGATTTCCTTAAAGGCTAACAGTGCCTGTATCTTTTCCTCCTGTTTGATGCCATCCATTATACTTGTTACAGTTGTGTGGACTAAATTTTTAATCATAGGAATTAGGCAGGGCAAACACATTAGTCCTAATAGTATTATGCCCACCATAAATAATGCTTGTTTCCAATTGTGAAAGATTCCTCCCAAAAATCCCCCTTCATCTAAAAGACCATTCCAAGTTTGGACTGGAACATGTACAAGTTGTCTCATTTCAGTGGTTAATTGCTTCACCACTGCACCTGTTTCATCTATTTGTAGGCAACAATTTGTTAAGTTGAACTTCCCACACACACCTCTTTCTTTAGCTAATATATAATCTAATGCTAATCTATTTTGATACACAGTCACTCTAAGCTTATCAGTAGTTTTTGCTAAAATATTTAAAGCAGTATCTATTTTTCTTCCAGCTAGTTCTAATACAGCTTGCAATCTTATTATTCTGTTTAAATATAAATGGGGGTTCTATATCCCCATGATCCATCTTTGGCCCATGTAGCAGGCCCATAAACACATACAATCTTCTCTGGTGTCCATTCATTTCCTCTCATTGTTTCAACATTACATGGTATATCTGAGTCAATAGATCTTTTATAGCGATTTAAATGATCATAAACAGGAATCCCCAAAGTCTGTTTAGTTCTTAGGGGTAATAAAAAGAAAGATGGTTTGATCCATCCTAAAACACATGATCCACCCCAATTACTAGGTAAACTTTCATAGGCTTGGTTACCACAAATCCAATACATATTATTTGGGGCTATCCATGTACTGTCATCTGTTTTATTTAAATATGTCCCCCATCCAGTGAAGTTAAACTTTTCTGGTTTACTTTGATTCCCTACACTTGTCCATTGCTCATATTTATCATTCCAGTATCCTAAACATATCAAATCTCCAACCTTTTTTATTCCACTTCGTTTGAAACAGTTTTTCCCTACTAAATTAGTACTTAGGGTCCATATAATCTGTTGGTCATTTCCAGATCGCCCTGTGATATTTCCTTGTTTAGTCATGTTGTTGAATATCACTGGGTCTGCTTCTAATGCTTCCCAAGGCCATTGTTGTCCCATATTAGTTCCTCCATATACAAAGCAATTTTTAATGGTCAAGGTTTTGGCTATCTCTTCGGCCACATCCATAAACAAGTTACTTGCTTTTTCACTGATATCTATTTTCTTTTCCAATTGTCTTAAAGTATTATAAACTGACCATCCAATGGTTTTTTCTTCTCCTGCATATATCTTTTCTTTCTTTATAGTAATATAAGTTGATGGATCTGTTCCTGTTCCATCTATCCCAAATCCATAACTTACTATATCAGGATGGTTTTTAGTGATTTCCAGCTCCATCATATTAGTACCATATACTCTTTTAAATTTAGTAATACCATTATATCCTGGATAACCTCCTCCAGTGTAATCACACACACAACTCCATCCTGAACATTTAATAGATCCTGCACAGGGTAACCATTGATTGGGGTTTCCATTTGCAAAGTTCAAATTGGTGGGACATATATATTTATGATTTTGTTTATAGGCTGAGATCCAACTAGAGTCTCCACACTTTGTGGCGAGATAAGATAAACTTATTACTGTGCATGCATCAAATTGTATCAAAGCTTTTTCTGTCCCCTTTTCTAATATTTTTGTAGAATTGACGTATATTAATCTTCCTTCACCTTCAGGGCTCTGTCTTGCTCCTACTTTAGCTAAACCCACATATATACTAAAATTCAAATATGTTGGCATCGATGGATCATAGCATTGTATCTTTTTGTCTCTTCCCTTACAAACTGAATATTGTGTTTTATTTAATTGACATATAGATTGAAATATACACCCCTTTGGTGGCATTGGTAATGCAGGCTTCACATCCTTCTACTTCTGTTGCTCTTCTATATCACTCCCTAGAGAGGGAGAGATATACAGCCAGGGACAAATATTCACATTTTATATTAATTTATATTAATTATATTTTATATTAATCTTCTTCTAAACTGTGATATTTTATAAAGGCTTCTCGTTGTTCTTCCTGGACTAATTGGATTGAAGGAATATCTTTTAGAGTATATTTTACCACTCCAGTCAATGTCTCAGTATATTCCTCAAAAGGTTTCAATTTCTTTTCAATGAGTACTATATCGTATGGTCCAAAATATTCTTCACATCCAATACATCTTACACAGTCAATACAATGGAAACAACAACAATTAACATGGCATTTACAGCACAGTACCAACACATTTAAACAGGAATTTTACAAAGTATCAATTTAAACGAGTCATCACCCGGAACACAGGTCCACTGTCCTTTTGGTTCAGCTACTGGTCCCTTCACTCGTGTATAATGAGCCCACCCTTTTTCTTTCATCCGAACTGCAGTTTCAGAGGTCAGCAACACATGGAATGGTTCTTCCCACTTAGGTTGCAATTTCTCCTCCTTCCACATTCGGATCAGGATCCACTGTCCCACCTCAAACTTGTGGACAGGAAATTCCAAAGGGGGTGTTTGGATCAGCAAGCCTTGTTTCCTGCAATGATCAAGATACTGCGACAGTTTATGCACATAATGTCTTATTACTTTATCCCTTGTTACTAAAGAGTCCATGGAAATGTTTCCAGGCATAAATGACACACCATACAACTCATAAGGAGACAATCCTAAATCTTTCCGTGGTCGTGTTCTTATTTGCAACAATACTAAAGGTAAACATTTTATCCAAGTCATTTGAGTTTCATATTGTGGAATTTCCCACTTGAGGTAATTTAAAATCAACTTGAATACATTGAAATAACCTCACCATTAGATGTTATAGAACATTTTATATATTTGTCTACATATCATACTTATTGTATAACCAACCATATATTAACCATAGAAAAGTATCAATTATCCCTCCCCTAGCCATTCCTTTGTCCGTATGTATTTACAAACAGATTACTTAGTAAAGAGCCAATAAAGGAGCACTCACCAAACTCTGCTTGAGTTTGTTTGCATACAAATCTTTATTCAAAACAACATAGCTCATTTATAATCCCCCCCAAAAAAATTTTTCTCAACTCCTTCATTTTAAACAAGGGTTGAATTATAATTCCTTCAATTCTCTTAGGTATTATTATTTATTTTTATCAGTGTGTCCTGCACAGAGATAAAAACATAAAAAAATAAAACAACAAAAAGCAACTCCACAAAATAAATAAATAAATAAACAGGCTTAATAAAATATTCTGAGTTACTGAAATAGTTTTGTATCAAACTCTAGTATCAACTCTTTGGTTTTAATATAAAGTTAGTCAAATTCCAATTTAATCAGATTCCATTCAGATGAGAACAAGTTTCCATTAAATAGGTTAAATCATTTACAAATCTAAACAAATCAATTCAAAGTCATTTCTATTGGTTAATGGTTAAATAGGTGTATTCCAGTTCTTCTCATATTTCATTTTTTTTAAAAAATAACCTTATTTCTTACTGCAAGAATGGGTATTAAATTTCACATCCAGCTCACCTTCCTCAAACTAGAATTCTAAGCAGAAAAAAAAGTTAAAAAGATCAGACCCCCCTTTTCTTTTCTGTCTTTCTTGCTCTTAAAGCAACACAGCCGGCTGGGGGTGGGGGGAAAGAGACAGGAAAAGAAGAAGAAATTATGCAACAATTTCACCACTAACAAAATAGTTTTCTCTTCACATGCATTTTCCATTTCACTTTTACAGTAATAACAAAAAAAATCTTCAGTTTACTGTTTCTTTCATAGTCTGGGATGGGGGAGAAACTCACACACACACACACACACACACACACACACACACACACACGCACACAGGATCAGCATAGCCACAAATTTACTTCCATTCAAACTGCTTGTATAAACACTTTCACATACAGATATTTCATTTCATACTTTCTCCTGGCAAACAAATAACTATTATTATAATTTTAAGGAACTGTTCAAAAGCCAATGAGCTCCTTTCCTCTCCCAATTTCCTTTGCTCTTAGAGCTTGCCTATTAACTTTCTTGCAAAATGAGACATCCCGCCGTTATTTGTTTCACAACAGTGAAAACTCTCCTGTAGCCATACCTTTCAGAAACACGTCTTCTAAAACCCTCATGGAGTGTTTGGATTACTTCACGTGTTATGGCTTTATTCAACACCTGCTATCCATCAGGTAATATCCATTTTCCTTCTGTATTCTTTTCCTGTTGTTTTATTACTTGGTTTATTGTGGCAACCATCATTTTATTCTGTTGCCTAAATTTCTCTACATATACCTTTGCACATATACCTTTTGTGCTACCTTTAACAAGTCATCTATACTTTTCCCTGTCCATCCCTCCAATTTTTGTAATTTCTTACTTATATCTAATAATAATAATAATAGTAAAGTTGGAAGGGACCTTGGAGGTCATCTAGTCCAACCCCCTGCTCGGGCAGGAAACCCTACACCATTTCGGACAAATGGCTGTCCAGTCTCTTCTTAAAAACTTCCAGTGTTGGAGCATTTACTGCTTCTGGCCAGGATTTTACCACAAATTGTATTTTAACCAGAGGAGTATTTGCTGGGTCATCTGGATCAGTTCCAGAATACTTCCTCATTTCGTCTTTCAGTCTTTGGAGGAACGTAGCTGGAGATTCTTCTTTTTCTTGTTCTATCATTAAAGCTTTACTCATGTTCTGTGCTTTTGGGACAGCTTCTTTTATTCCTCTTATTAATAATACTCTCATATCTTCCATGTTTTGTCTATCTGCAGCATTATTATTATCACAATTTGGTCTTACTACAGGAAACTTTACATCTGCCAAAATTGCCTCCTGTGCTTGGGGATTATGTTCCCTAGTCCAGACCAAATGAGCTGCTCTTTGAATTAACTGTCTTTCTTCTGCTGTAAATAACGTGCTCTGTATCACTCCTAATTCATCCCATGTGTATATGTTTGCTCCTAACAACAGATCCAGTTGCTCTGCTACCCCTATTGGATCTTCTATCATGCTTTTCATTTCTTTCTTAAAGGCACGTAATTCAGATGCCTTTAAGGGCTCATGTACAAAACTGATACGAGCCTGTCCTTGGCCATCTACTCCATTGGGTACTTCCCTTAAAGGAAAAGCCTGTAGTGGTTTATCCTTAAAGGGAAAATTCTTTATATCTTTCTTCAATTGTTCCAATTCTTTTACTAATACCTTATAGGGTCCACCTCTCACAGCTCCCTGGGCTTGTGTCACAGGAGCTGGTAGGGGTGGTGGAATAGGTATTTGTACATTTGTTGGTTGTGGTAGATTAGGATTATAAAGTGGGGTTAATATTTCATGGATTTTTCATCATCTTCTTCTTCCTCTATTTCATTCTTCTCTTCTTCTTGTAAATATATTGAGGTTACTTTATGAGGGCTAGGGCCACTCATAGTCAAGGTGACCCATTTACCTGAGTTCCAAATTAAAGCATAGTCTAACTCATTGACTAATGATTTACATGTTTTCCTTGACACATACTCATATAAATTCTGACAAGCAAAATAGTCATTTGTTCCTAATCTAGGCCACTCTACTTTTTCATCTTCCCACCAGACAAAACAACACAAATTAACCATATCTTCCTTGGTTATGTCTAGCTTATTAACTATTTCATTATACGGAGGTTTTCCCCAATTACTCAATAAAATCCCTAATGGACTTTCTTTATCTATATTTAATTTGGAGTTCCTTCTTATTTTTCTCAAACACTTCTTTCCTGGAGTACTCCCTGTGTTGCCCATACTGGTTTATCGTCCTGTGTATTCTAATTGAGACTTCACATAAATTCCTTAATTCGCTCCCCCCTGATCCCCCTAGATATGCACTCGCATATCAGAGGTCCACTTTCGCTAAGTGGATATTTGGGATGTCACACACACACTGTCTCAAATTCACACAGGCCTACCCAGTCTTCCCACCGACTGCCTAGGCAGTGTATACTGGCCACCCCAGAACACTTACCTAGGTCCGTGCACGGAGTTGCCCAGTTCCCGGAAGCCAGCAACACACACACCGGTTCAATTCGTATCTCTGTCTAATATCAACTCTATTGGTTCGCTGAGGAAAGCGTTGCTGCTCCTTTACCAACAAGATGAGATAGACTGTCGAAATCGACAGGGCATGCCTTCCACATCACCTTCTGGATCTGGTGCAGACAAATGATCCCGGTCTCGAGCCCCACGTTGGGCTCCAAAACTGTTGGTAGAAATTCTAGCCCACTGAATAACACCAAACAGCAAGTTGAAATTAGACAGAGATTTATTGGCTACAACGGTTTGCAAAGCGTGGTGGACTCCAAATAAATATTTGAGCCACACCTGGTCACAGCGAAAACACACATTATATACATTCTATCCCGATGCCTTGGCCCCTCCTCTGAGGTTACAATCTTATCAGGATCGCCTAAACAAAATACATTATCCATGCCCCTTACTATTTTGCTTCACCTATTCCCTTATATGTACTTTATCATGAAATCCTATAGCTCAGTGTGGAAATGCTATAGCCTACGTGCAGAACTCTTACAAGGTACGTGTACATGTAGAAATTGTGTGGAAATCTTGCAGTCTACGTGTAGAAATTTTGTGTAGAAATCTTTCTGTCTGCGTGTAGAAATTTTACAGAGTACGTGTCACTTAACTTTACTTTTTATTCTAAAATTTTATTCCTAACATTTCTATGAAAGAAAGAAGTCCCACTGAAGAATGTGCAGGAATCTGCAGTTTAGTTTTTGTTCACTAGATGGTAATCTTGGGACGATCAATAAGACCAGTTTCAGGGACAAAATCCTTATAATGAAACACTATTATTTTTTTTTTTTACATTTTTGTTAAGTGACTACAAGACAGTGCAGCTTCCTCCAGTTGGAGGAAAAAATTACATCTTATTATGCCATTATTGTAAGCATTTGACCTGAGTGGGAATTTTGGTGGGTGGTAAAACTGCACTGTCGCCTTTCATCAGCTTTATACTGAGTCAGATCATTAATGCATTTAATCCAGAGGGGAGGCAACATATTTTAAAACAGCCCCCACACTTAAAAAAAAATTAGTATATCATTTAGCTTCCAAGGTCTACAGTAAAAAGAACAATGATATAATATTGTGCAATTAGGCAGCGTCAATTTCCAATATTGGGGGTGTGTTTTTTTTTAAAAAAAGAGTTTATTTGTTATTTTTTTGCTTTTACATATACTAACCCTATCCAACGATACATAACATTGTTTGGCTTCCACAGAAATTACCAGGAAACAATTCTGTTTCCCATCAGTTTGTGGCTGAATTTCAATTCTGGTTAGCTCTGGGCATCACTTACTGCATGCTGTGTGTGGACTGTATCTTGGCTTAGTTGATGTGGGTAGCTCATGGCCTCCAGATGTTCAACATTTGAGTCTTGTCAACTTTCCAGAATTAGCAGCTGATCAAGTAGTATGGTTGAGTGGGAAGAAAAAAACTGGGGCTTCCCAGAGCTATTATTAATTAATTTTCTATCCTGCCAAATCATCCAGACTTCCAACAGCTAGTCACAATAGTAATAGTAATAGAAGAAGTAGAAGTAGTACCAGTAGAGAAATTATCATCTGTAATATGACCTTAGGGAGTAGAATTTGTGTTTTTCCACTTTCAATGATTCTGCTTAAAATCCAGGAATTTTTAATTGCTAACTGCATTGTTTCATGTGTGTCTGTATTTGATTGCATGTATTTATGAACATGCATCTTTTAACAATTGGTATCAGTATCTTTTCATTCAAATGCTCTCCTACTCTGGTTTCATAGAATCATAGAGTCTAAGATTAGAAAGGAATTCTGGAAATAATCTATTTATCCAGTGCAGGAATCCACTGTTACAAGAGCATCCCTAAAAGCCATCCAGTTAGCCTCCAGATCCTTGGAGACCATCATTGGATCACTCTGCAGTCTTTTCTTCTCCAGGCAAAACTGCCCAATATTTCCAATTCTATTCATCATTTTTTCCTTCTTGGTTCCATATTATCATTGTTGCTTTTCTAGACATGCTCCAGTTTGCTTTTCTAGACATCCTTTATTTTTCAGAAATACAATCTAGAACTGGTTGCAGTAGTCTAGGTGTTTAATGTAACATTGGTTTTCTCTAGAGCAGTGGTTCTCAACCTTTTTAATGCCGCGACCCCCAACTGGTCGTAAGTCGAGGACTACTCAACCAGTCGTAAGTCGAGGACTACTCAATTGGTGCAGCACCGTTTGCAGAATGAGACTTTTGGCGGGCTCAGCAGGGCAGACACAGCCTGGACAATTCCTATTGGCTTTCAAAAGCCAATAGAATAAAAGGGAGTAGCACAACTAAGGAAAAGGGGGAAAAAATGGCGGACTGCATTGTTTGGCGACCCCCATGAAATGGTCATTCCACTCCAAATGGGGTCCCGACCCACAGGTTGAGAACCACTACTCTAGAGCAACAGTTTAGGCGGATGCCAGAAACTGTGAGAATTACTGAAGAAATGAAAATCCAGATTTTGGAGACTTTGCAGATTGATTTTTTTCTTATGGCAAGAGATCATTTCAATTCTAATCCAGGGATATGAGGAAATACCTCATTTATCAGAAAAAACATAATCCCTCTTATTGCATATGAAGGCATTAGTGAGGTGCACATACCATACCAACCTTATCCGTAACTATGTTTTTTAATAAACCACAACCAGTAAGTTAAAGCAATACATTGTATGGCTAAAATCACACATCAAACTAAGCCAGAACCAAACAAATCATGCTATGGCAATGCAATGTGGGAACCTATAAATTCTTCTATTCAAAATTTTGATAAAACCAAACCTAGAATTTCATTTACAGAATATATTTTAGTTCTTCCAACTTGGCAGTGCATAACAACACTGAAGTTTCAGCAATCAATTTCATACATTTTAGCATACACTTCTTTATAGACTCTGTTCCAAGATCTGGAAATATTGGCTAAGATGCCATCAGCTGCTTCATCTCCCTAAATGAACTATTTTCTCATTAGTTCTGTGACTGCTGCCTACTTACATAGCTTCTTCTACACAATCAACCAGAGTAAGAGAGCAACATAATTAAATTAGGTCATTCTTCTAGTATCTATTACTGTCACGTATTCAGGTCAGGGAATTTTATTATACTGATAGAGGGACAAAGCTAAGGAGGGATCAAAGAGTGCTAGCAATTGGCAATAATCTCTCTTCATTTTTGAGTCATGGAATGGTTAATTGAGTACAGTTTGGGGGTAAAGTATTTCTTGCTCAGATTGGCCCTTTCCTACATTTTTAAGCTACAGCAATAGTAACAACACTTGGATTTATATACCACTTCATAGTGCTTTACAGCTCTCTCTAAGCATCAGCATATTGCCCCCAACAATCTGGGTCATTTTATTGGCCTCAGAAGGATGGAAGGCTGAGTCAACCTTGAGCCAGTGGGGATCGGCCTCTGGCAGTGAGCAGTGAGTTAGCCTGTTTTACATAATGCTAAGTCATCATGTGATTTGTTTGGTTTTGCTTTAGCATTTGGGCCAAATCTATTCACTGAGATTAGAATACCATGCTCATCATGTTATGCAAATCCAGGCAATTGTGGCTTATTGAATAAACATAATTAAACCTTGGCTTACATGATGCTCCCACCAACCTCTGTTTGTACGAGCAGCCTGGAGGAAGGAAGTGCAGACCTCCATGTACAGTAATAGTAATAGTAATAGTAATAGTAGTAAAGTTGGAAGGGACCTTGGAGGTCATCTAGTCCAACTCCCTGCTCGGGCAGGAAACCCTACACCATTTCGGACAAATGGCTGTCCAGTCTCTTCTTAAAAACTTCCAGTGTTGGAGTAACAAGCTTCCGGAAGTAACAAGCTTCCGGGCAGGAAAGCATTTACAAGCTCAAGCTCTTAATTAACTAAACATAAATACCAACCTCTTGTACCTTGTTCATTCCTTCCTCATTCAATGGTTCATTTGTACCATGTTATTTTTGTTTGCATGAGCTGAATTTTGAAACAAGGAAACAAAATGAATTTCATCACTCCCCCTAGATCAGGGCTGGGCTAATTTAATTGCTACATATTGGGGAAAAGGTATTTGTTCTGACTTACAAGAGCTTTAGAGCAGGGCTTTTCAGCCTTTTCACCCATTGTACCATTTTTAGGATACGGCAATATCCAAGTACCACCAGTTGCCTAGCAAGGTGTCAAAAACCTGATGACCAAAAAAAAAAGAAAGAAAGAAAGAAAGAAAAAAGTGATAAAGTACAGGTAGTCCTCCACTTACAACAGTTCGCTTAGTGACTGTTCAAAGTTACAATGACACTGAAAAAAGTGCCCCCCAAGGCACAGCCAAGCAAGACGCCTGCCTCCACACCCGGCAGCGCTCTTCCTCCTGTCCGAGGTTTTCACTGTTGTGAGCATTTCTGTTGAGGATTGGCGGCAGGGGTGGGGGGTGTTTGGTTTTTATTCCCCCTGTCTGCTGAGTGGTTGCAGCAGGTTTTGGTCACTTCACATGACCCTGGGACACTGTGACCATCATAAATATGAATCAGTTGCCAAGCATCTGAATGTAAATCACAAGACCCTGGAGATGCTGCAACATTCCAGCTGATGGGTGCTTCTCCTGGGCTCAGCAGAAGCGCTAGGATCAGCGCCGAGCTCCAGCTGGAGCCTGGCGCTGATCCTGGTGCTTCCGCTGAGCCTTGACACCCCTGCAGCTCCAGCCATCTCTCGCTCAGGCTTGTGTGGTGCTGCCACTGGTTCAGCTCATTCCCCTCCCCCACTACCACTTTTCTAGGATGGTCGCATACCACCTGCCAGGTGCCAATGTACCACCAGTGGTACCTGTACCACTGGTTGAAAAGCCCTGCTTTAGAGAATATGATAGTGATGCAATATGCTACTAAAAAGGGAATGGAAGGGCCAATATTTGGGCAGTGCGTAGGAAGTCTTTTGTCTTTCTGTTTATTTTATATTTTCCTCATTTGTCATATTAAAATAATACAGCTTTGATGACAAAGTTCTGGAAGCTGGACATTTTGATCTGTGAATATTATTCCTGTAGATCAGCAAGGCTTCTCCTACCCAAGAATCCTTTAGATATCTGAAAAATAATTTCCATTAGGAAGGAATTATGAAATCGTAGTAGTAGCTAGAGGAGACCAAATATGGAAAGCTGATTTCAATCTCTGTCCAGAATCTTTGCAGTCGATAGGAATGTTGCATGTTATTCAAGGGCAAATCCATCTAGTGCTTCTTCTGAGACCCATCTCTTTCTCTCTTCTTAGACCCATCTTTCTTCCTTCTTCCCTTTCTCAGATGGGCCCTGAACTTCTGATTCACTTATAGATCCTTTGCTTCTCAATCCATTATTCTACTTTAGAGTACAATGCCTAGAAACAGTGCAACTGCCAGTCTTTGAAAAGGTGGTTTATGGCCTCGAGTAGACAACAAAATTACTATCAAAAAAGAAGGGCTGAGGCTCAGTTCAGGGGACCTGGTGGCACAGAGTTAAATCAACTGTCAACAAGGGAGGCTTTGTTCTATGGCCATTGAGATTTACTTACCATCTGAGTCAGTTATGGATGAATCATAAGTTGATAACATTTATATTCTCCAATCCTTTGACCCTCCAATTGCTTTTATAGTAAAATTCCCATCGTCTTTGACTATTAGTCAAGTTTAAGTTGATGGAAGTTGTAGTCTCACAATAACTGGATGATTGCAGGATTATCATTTTTATTGTGGACCGTATTCTCTAAGTGTCATAATTTATCAGAAACAGGATCTGTTTTCTATTACCTCTTCACAATCCCCATTTAGTCTTTGTAAACACCTTTAAATTGCTTTCAAGATGCAGCATCATCTTTTCCAGTCTGTGTTGGCAAACTAACCTCTAAAGACAGAATAGTTATTGTTAATTTGCTCTGGTTTTGTCCAAATGGATTCTTAATGCAAGTTCCAATCTCACTGCAATAATTTCATGATATCCAGATGAAGTGATCAACCTTTACTCATCAATCTGTGTTTTATTTCCTTTTCATACATTTTTCAAACCTGTTAAGGAGAAAAAGTAAAAGCAGAAGTTTGTGAGGGAAATTTGCTCCAGGAAATGCTTGGCCTGGCTTCAATGTCAGCAGTTGGACTCCTCACCCCTCATTCTTGCCCCAGCAAACTTGTTATGAAATAATAATTTTGGATTTTATAAATGTAGAATACTTAGATTTGAAAATATTAGAATTTTCAAGATGTGAACTTTGTTATTTCTTTGTTATTTAAATCTTTGTATTCATAGTGGTTTCATCCCAATTCATCCCATATTAAGCTCATGAATTTTATCACATTTTTGTTCGGTGCAGCTCCAGAAGCAGTAACAGATGATTACTATACCTAGTTTTTAGATTGATTCTTGGAATTTTAATACTGGATATGTAATTGATAATGATATTTTACAGAAATTCCCTACTTCTGTAGGAAAGTGTATGCTTTTTTTGTTTGCAATAGTAAGGAATTTATGCATTTCTAAAAGGCTAGAAATTTGAGCTATATTTATTGATTCATATCTCTTTGAGCAATCCTTCCTGAGGAAAAAAGAAAACAAAACTTTTTAAGTTAAAGTTAAAGTTTTTTAAAGTTTAAATAATTTTAAACTTTCATTGAAAGAACTATACCTCCATTTATATATGTGTTTGTTTGCTTGTGCATGTTTGTGTTTGTGTGTGTGTGAGAGAGAGCCTTTGTGTCATCCTCCTAATATATACTACCAACTACGCAAACATTTGATGAGGAGAATAAAGAATAGAGTATAAAGTATGAAGAAGACTGGCTGTTTTTTGTTCAAAGTGAGATTTTTTTAATAGTTGAATTAAACAATGATAGACTGTAACTCAGTTCTTGAAATGACAATTGAGAGTAAAAATCGTAAGTGGAATGCAGTCTTTCTGGATAAAATGGCTAAATTGTTGTTGCATATTCAGAAAGATGAGGGCTTCCGGTTTGAAACTGGCCTGCCTGTTTCGTGGAGCTATTCACCTGTAGAAGAAACATGCAATATGGATTGAGATGATTGAATACTTTGGATTATAAACCTTTGACTGATGAACAACTTTTAATTGCTTTTTTCTCTCTGGACAGAAAGGATATGTTTCTCATTGGCAGAAAAACTTGAATTTTGCTTATATTTGCTTAGGGAAGCTTAAGGATGGACTGGTAGGCTGGCTGGATAACTTGGAGCTCAAATGACAATTGACTGGAACTCTTTAAATTCCTAAATAGTTTGGACTATAGAGACCAGATATAAAAACAAAATGGATCTTCCATACTCAGCTTTAAATGGTAAAAAACCATCTCTAACACTTATCTCCAAAGTCCCCAGCTTGATATATCAACAAGAAAAGGTTGACAAAGCTCTTTCTATGTTAAAATTAATACAAGAGACAATTGCCTTAGCTCATGATGAGACTAAAAATAACACAAAGGAGATAAAAGAACAATTTTCTAATCTAAATCCACAAATTCAGAAAATGACTATAAAGAAGGAACTAGTAACCTAGAAAATAGAAGGAAAATTGGAGAAAGTGGATCCAAAGATGCAGGACCTAAAGGAAGGAATTAACAAACAGACTCAGACAAACGAAGAATTAGAAGACGTAGCAACAATACCGGAAACCAAAAAGACATCTTACCTGTCAAGATCTCAGAACACTCTTGAGCCGTGGTTCTCAACCTTTTTAATACCGCGACCCCCAACTGGTCGTAAATCGAGGACTACCAAACCGGTCGTAAGTCGAGGAGTACACAGACGGTTGTAAGTCGAGGACTTTCCCTGCCCGGGAGTGCCGCGCATGCGTGGTGCCGCCCCCTGTGCTGGCCGAGGCATAGCTGGCAAGTGGCAGAGACGACGCAGGCCGACCACCGGCTGGGCCACCAGCTGGCCCAGCCCAAGGGAGGTAAGGCACCCGCCAGGCCCCATGTGCACCAGCAACCCTCCCTGCGCCCGCCAGCCTCCCACCTCCCACCCCTGGCCCTCTTTTACTTACATTTTTAGTAGTTGCTCAGCAGGGAGGGGTGGAAACTTCCAGACAGCTTGCCTTCGCTGCAAACAACTTGCAGCACCGTTTGCAGAATGGGACTTTTGGCGGGCTCAGCAGGGCAGAGACAGCCTGGACAATTCCTATTGGCTTTTGAAAGCCAATAGAATTAGACTCTATTCAAGAGAGTCTAATTCTATTGGCTTTCAAAAGCCAATAGAATAAAAGGGAGAAGCACAGCTAAGGAAAAGTGGGAAAAAATGGCGGACTGCATTGTTTGGTGACCCCCATGAAATGGTCGTTCGATACCAAATGGGGTCCCCACCCACAGGTTGAGAACCGCTGCTCTTGAGGATAAGGAAGATGAGCTGATTGAATGGAAGATAAAGCTGTTAGGAGAATTGGAGGAAATTGGAGAAGGAGGGAGGCTGTTTAATAAATATCAATGGGCTGAGCATTCTTCCAAAAATACCTTAATCAAATTGTCTTACTTATTCCAAACAATATACATAAAAAAAGAGGAAGAACTACTTGATGATTTAAAGGCATTGACTTGGAAAGTTAGTTGACAAAGGAAGAAAGCTAGAGTAAGATTGAAGAAAATAGAAGTCCTGACCCATTAGATGGGATATTATACTATTAAAGAGATGTTTGAATATGGCTAAGAGAATAGATAATTGTTAGAAATAGTATTATTAGAACTAGAAAGATAGGATTTATAACTAGAATTTTACATTTTGATATGAGAAGGGAAATAAGAAAATTTATTTATTTATTTATTTACAAATATTTATATGCCGCCCAATCTCAAAGGACTCAGGGCGGCGTACAAAATTAAAAACAGTTGTAAAACAATAAAATAATCCAATCATACCGCGAGTCTGATCATATCCCGGCCCCCCGGGGACATCAGCCCCAGGCCTGCCGGAACAGGAGAGTTTTAACGGTTTTCTTAAAGGCCGGCAGGGTGGGAGCAGTTCGCACCTCGGGGGGAAGTTGATTCCACCAGGTCAGAGCCACCACAGAAAAGGCCCTTCCCCGAGGGCCCACCAGCCGACATTGTCTGGCCGACGGGACCTGAAGGAGGCCCAATCTATGGGACCTCACCGGTCTCTGGGAGCTGTGCGGCAGAATGCGGTCCTGTAAGTAACCTGGCCCTATGCCATGAAGGGCTTTGAAGGTGATAACCGACACCTTGAATTGCGTCCGGAGACCCACAGGAAGCCGGTGCAGCTCGCGGAGGATAGGTGACACGTGGGCATACCTTGGCGCGCCCACAATCGCTCTCGCGGCTGCATTCTGAACCAACTGCAGCCTCCGAACGCCCTTCAAGGGTAGCCCCATGTAGAGCGCATTACAGTAATCCAGTCTTGAGGTGACAAGGGCATGAGTGACTGTGAGTAAAGCCTCCCGGTCCAAATAAGGCTGCAACTGGTGCACTAGGCGAACCTGTGCAAAGGTCCCCCTGGCCACAGCCAATAGATGTTGTTCCAGATTTAGCTGTGAGTCTAGGAGGACACCCAAGTTGCGTGCCTCCACTGAGGGAGGTAAATTTGCCCCCCCCAGGACTAAAGATGGACCATCCAGTTGGCCTTTGGGAGGCAAGACCCAGAGCCACTCAGTCTTGTCAGGGTTGAGTCTAAGCCTGTTCACCCCCATCCAGACCCTCACATCTTCCAGGCACCGGCACATCACGTCAACTGCTTCACTGAAAGGACACGGGGTGGAGATATACAATTGGGTATCATCCGCGTACTGATGATACCTCACCCCGTGTCGCCGAATGATCTCACCCAGCGGTTTCATGTAGATGTTAAAAAGGAGGGGGGACAGGACCGAGCCCTGAGGCACCCCATAATCGAGGCGCCTAGGAGTCGATCTCTGTCCGCCCGCCAACACCGACTGCGACCTGTCAGAGAGGTAGGAGGAGAACCACCGCAATACGGTGCCGCCCACCCCCACCTCTCCGAGACAACGCAGAAGGATACCATGGTCGATGGTATCGAAAGCCACTGAGAGGTCAAGAAGCACCAGGATAGAGGAATAACCCCTATCCCGGGCTCGCCAGAGGTCATCGCTCAGTGCGACCAAAGCAGTCTCAGTGCTGTAGCCGGGCCTGAAACCAGATTGAAAAGGGTCCAGATAATTGGTTTCATCCAAGGATCGCAAGAGTTGAGACGCCACCACCTTCTCTACAATCTTCCCCACAAAGGGGAGGTTGGAGACGGGATGAAAGTTCTTCAAAACAGCTGGGTCCAGGGAAGGCTTCTTGAGGAGGGGCCTCACCACCGCTTCCTTTAAAGGTTGCGGGAAAGACCCCTCCATCAAGGAGGCATTGATTATCGCCTGGAGCCAGCCTCGGGTCACCTCCCTACTGGCAGAAACCAGCCAGGAGGGGCACGGGTCCAATAAACAGGTGGCGGCATTCATTGCCCTCACGGCCTTGTCCACTTCATCAGGGGTCACAGGCTCAAACTCACTCATGCTAAGAGGGTTTGAACAAGAAAAGCCTTTGGTTGCCCAAATATAATTTATTATGAGAAAATTATAAGTGATAGAGACGCTTTGAACACTGATGGGAAATTAAAGTTTAAAAAGTGGGAAAACAGGATATTGATTGAACAAATCGATACTAAGTGCAAATGCAATTGAGATATGATTTGGTTAGAAAAGATATTTTAAATTGACACTACTGATATTATCTATAATATTAGAAAAATGTAACAAAAATGCTGATATTCAATTATATATGTATTAACAGCAATAAGAATTGTATTTTTCCAGTATGGAAAATGTATAACACCAGAATAAGAGAGGAAGACTGGATGGTGTAGTATTGTACCTAGATTGAGGAAGTTAATATGTACCACTGAATTACTGATGGACCCAGACAACACATTGTTTATTAAGTACTTATGATTGTAAAACTAGAAAATTAATAAAATACTTATAAAAAGAAAGAAAGATGAGCAAAAAAAACCTCTGCAGCAGCTGAAAAGAACACAGAAAGTTGTCTATCTAGGCAGGGATAATGCTCTGAAAGCCTGAATCAAAATACACATGGTATGCCCTTAAGAATAGATGTGTTTTGAAGGAAGCCAAAGTTTCCAATATTAACTACAAGTAGGTTCCTGTCTCAAAAATCATGTCCATGTCATGGAAAATGCTTATCTGAGCAATCAGATTATTGCAAGTCCATACAGTACAACATTCTTTCCAATTCTTATTTCAGAATAGAGGGAACAGCATTTGTACAATTCAAATTAGAATTCTAAAAGAAAATCCTGTATGCCAATATAACAGTGTTGATTTGGAAAAGGGGAAAGAGGTACAAACAGGAGTAATCAAAGTTTTGGCAGATAATATCCAAATCTTGTGTGGGCAACAGTTCTTTCACATATTAAACTCTTCTAGCTAACCTCAGTGGTGACACTAATATCTTCATCCATTATTACAAAAATGGAGCATATTATGATAAGAGGACTCACTACGTTGTATTGAATGCTTGGAAATTTGGTATTTTGGAATTTTTAATTTTTTTAAAGGAACACTTTAATTCAGACATGTCAAACTCACAAGGTCACATGACGTCGCGCAACGTATCGGAGCTTTTTTGCCATTGCCGGCAATGGGGTAGGTGTGGTTTCCCGTTGATGCGTCCAGTCCGTGGGCCGGCAGTTTAATTCAAGCTAGTGTTATTAAAAGTAGAGAGCCAAATCTGATTTAAAAATGGGCAATTTTAAGGCAGTGAAGAGAGCAGATTTTCAGCAACATGTAACCAAAAGAGTATAGCCAAGTGATCTTTGATGAGCGTGAGTAGATACTATTGTTTTCTCCATAAAAGGCTGTCAGAGAACAATTTTCTGCATGAAAGCATTTCAAGGCCGTTTCAGCACAAAGATCAATTGGGAGACATATCAACAGCTTTAAGGCCATCCGTCCATACTGGTCTCATTCTTTCCCACAATGACCAGAAATATTACATTTCTTTTAAACTCTTACATTTTAAAACACAGCAATTTTTTTTAAATGTGCATGTAAGTGCCATACATGTTTATTTTTTAATTCCTAGTTAATGAAAAATTTGTCTTTGGGTGATGACCTAGCTAATCTTATCTCAAAATGTTATGCAGAATTCAACCTGGTTAGTACTTGTGTGAGAGATCACTAGGAAGGCCCAAGGCTGTCAAGAAATGTCAAGAAAACATTCTGGAAGAAGACAAACCACTTTTGTATGGTTGTCAAGAAAAACACAGGGTTGACCTTGGCTCAAACAGACTTATTTTTTGTTGTTGTTATCTAATTAGTGGCTTAGATAAAAGATGGTTAAAATGTACAAAAGTACCCCTTTTAGAATAACATTCTATTTTTATTTATTCATCACTAATTTTCTCCTACAATTCTTTTTCTCTAAATTCTTGTTCACATCAACCCTTCAGTTCATTCAATTATAAAAAAAATCACATCCATAATATTTTTTTAATTTAAGCTTGCCAGGTTAATTTAATTCTTGTTAACTTTTTAAAATTCATTTCTCTGTGTGGTATGTGTAAAATAAATTGTTCCTATCCTCATTTTACCTCAATTCAATGTATATTATGTTATTCATGTTTGAGTTTTGCAGTGCTTCACATTTGTGTTTGCCAGAGTCAACACTATTTCATGTTTTCAACCTTTATCATAGAAATAGGAGGCCTACAGCCTTCCAGATCATGTTGGAAGCCAACTGCTATCAGCCAACCGGCTAAAAGATTTTGCAAGTAGTACTTCATTAACACTTGAAAAGCCACAGATGCTTCCTCCAACTGTTTGCATGATTATTCAATTATGCAACCATCAAGCAGATGCTAATCCAGACATAAAGTATTGAACTTTTCCCTCCCTCTCTGGCCATGCTAACTGAGAATGCTGGGACTAGCAGTTCAATGCAGCTGGAGGGCACTTAGTTAGGTGAAAGGTAACTCACCATCATTAAGCAAACAGCAAATAAAGTATTATGCAGTAAAGGCCCCTCCCCACTTTGTTTCCAGACTTTTATATTTATTAAATTGTATACTTTATTTAAAAATAAACAATTCCAAATCAATTTTCCAGATGAGAACATTGGAAGGTGAAGTGGGCATATAGATTGCATTGCTCAGAAAGGACCAGTTAAAAGTCATTTAAATTCTGACCCAATTTGTAACATCTCCTCTTGCAAATATTTCTGGTTTGTCCTGTTTGCATGTCTATGGGAAGGAACAGAAATTTTAAATGGATCAGAATACTTGGTATTAACTTTCTTAGGGAATCATGGATACCAAAAAACAGGATGAGACTGAGATTAACTGTACATGTTTGAAGATGGAGAAAGCTAGAGCTATTTTCTCCTGAAGATTTTGTATGCAACAAATAATATACATGCAAATTATATGCCGCTTCCAAATCTCCCTATGACATTGAGAAATATCAGTTTCATTCTAGTCTGCTAATATTTGCAGCTTCCTTGTCCTGCAGCAACATTATTGGTCTCTCTGCTACTGCTGGCAGTGTCCCATCTTATCTTAGTGTGTCACAGCTGTTGCTGCTTTGTCACAGTTTTAAGCCACAGAAAAGAGAAGTGTGAAAATGAGGAGAAATGACCTTGGTTCTGTTCTAAATTCAGGATATTTAAAACCAATTGATAACTGCATGGCAGGAAGCTTGTATTGTCCAACACCAGACAAGTGTCATGTCTAAATATATTCAATAGTTGGTAGAAGCACAATAAGGATTTTCCAACCAAAAGCTTATGCTAGAGCAGTAAGGAATCATTTAGGGATTATAAGTGGGATGAAAATCAAGATTGCAGTTCAGATGGCTGATTCCCTACGGTATGAGAGTGCATCCAGAGGAATGGAGACTTGCAATCGATCCAGATCCATATGGCTTCCAAACTCCATCATTGGTATGACTCCTGCATCATCCTTTGGATCTCCTCCCAAATCTACTCCAACATCCAAGTCATCCTCCTCATCTTCATCCTGGCTGAGAAGAGCCAATTCATTCTCATAACAGAAGGCACTAGGAGGTGGAGGAGGTGAAGGCAGGATGGTAATCTTGCTCTCCTGTAATTCTCGAGCAGAACAACAAGGGGTTCCAGCCACCTCATAAGTCTTGTGGAAACGTGAATAGTCCACCTTATAATGTTTCTTCTCCTCAAAGACAACAGGCTCAAAACGATGGCCCCAAAGGATCTCACTAGCCAAGTAGGAGCTACGAGCCTGAGTGGTCATGGCTGTTGCTTCCACCATACCCTCAAGGATAACAACAATCTCAAAGTCCTCCCTCTCCAGTTCTTCCTTGCCCATCCCATAGAGTGGACTTTCCTCATCGATCTCATGAACAATAATAATGGGAGACACTAAGAAGATACGGTCAAGGCCAATGTCATAGCCCACATTCAGATCTCTCTGGTCTACTGGAAGATACTCACCTTCTGCTGTTATATAGGGTTTTATAAGCTGGGCCCGAACATGAGCTTCCACAATATGGCTCCTCCTTAGATTCCCCACCCGCCACATGAGGCAGAGTTTGCCATCCCGTAGAGAGATGACAGCATGATGGCTGAAGAGTAAGGTTTGGGCCCTTTTCTTGGGACGTGCCATTTTTGCCATGATGGTGCCAATCATGAAAGAATCAATAACACAGCCTACAATGGATTGTATCACAACCACCATGATAGCTAGTGGGCATTCCTCAGTCACATATCGGAAACCATAACCAATGGTTGTCTGGGTCTCCACTGAGAAGAGGAAAGCTCCCAAGAACCCATTGACATGTTTGATGCAGAATTTCGTAGTAACGGAGCCACTTCCTGCACCTGGGACATCTAAGTCACCATGGAAGAAGGCAATGATCCAAAACAACAGACCAAAGAATAGCCATGAGACCAAGAAAGCTGCTGAAAAGATCATGAGCATGTAGCGCCAACGAGTGTCCACACAAGTAGTGAAAATGTCAGCCATATAACGTTGAGATTTGTTGCTTAGGTTAGCAAAGTAGACATTGCACTGGCCATTCTTTTTGACAAAACGGTTACGTCGTTTCCGTCGAGGAGCATGACCTTTCCCATTACGACTGTGTTCATTAAGGCTGCCAAGAGAAGAGACTTTGTGCCCATCCTCTTCAGTGGAAACAATGCTGTACCTTATGAACAGGGAAAAAAGTGATAATTAAAAAGTGGGAGGAAGACAAGTTGTGATTTCTCAAAAAAGCACTGTGAGTGCTTATACACCCAAACCCAGTACAGGTAGTCCTCAATTTACAACCGTTCATTTAGTAATGTTTCAAAGTTACAACAGCACTGAAAAAAATGATTTATGGCCATTTTTCACACTTATGACTATTGCAGCATCTCATGTGATCAAAATTCAGATTCTTGACAACTGGTTCATATTTATGATGATTGCAGTATTCTGGAGTCATGTGATCCCCTTTTGAGACCTTTTATCAAGCAAAATCAATGGGGAAGCCACTTAACAATCATGTTACTAACTTAACAAAGAAAGGTCGTAAAATGAGGCAAAATTCATTTAGCTAATGTCACGCTTAGCAACAGAAATTTTGGATATAATTGTGGTCATAAATTGAGGACAACCTGTATCTCATTTTTTAAACCATCCCAGATGTCTGATGCTTCTGTATATGACCCTTTACATATGTGGCATACACACTGTAGATTTAGCATTACTAATAAAGTCATATAGCACTGACATTCATGTGTACTGTGCAAAAATACAGAAGGGTGAATCACTCCAAGTTCAGAATACTTGCAATTAAATAATGTTCTATTTCCTGCAGTTTTTGATGATTATCTTTAAAAAAAATACTGCATATATTATGTTTGGTATGAGAAAGAGAAAAAAGCCATTAAAATAATCTTAAAAATAGGAGTTTTAGGACTCACCCCCCTAAGCCTTTAAGACATATGAGTTATTCTCTCTGCAGTGTTGCAGTATGTTTGATTACAAGAGTTTAAAACAATAATCTCCATATTGTCTGAATAAAAAGTCTTTGTTTAAAGCAATGAAGAATAATGCTCTATTAAGATGTCCACTTAGCTGTTCAAGACATTTGATTTCTGGGATTGGTATGAATATACCATTCTCCAACAAAAAAGTTGAAGTTGGTTGCTTCCAAGATTTGACCTGTAATTAACAGGACCCACTAGAGCAGACTTCAGGTGTACTATAATTATATAACTATAATTCCCATTGTACCCAACCAAAATTACCATTGCCACAGTGGCTATAGTTGATGGGAGTTATATTCCAACACATCTGAGGACACAAAGTTGGGATAGATGAAGCCATATGAATACTGTTTTGTAACATTTTAGCTCAGAATTGCATAAGGCTGGAAGTTTCTATTTTCTATTCGGTTTGCATTTGTTGATCTAATTGTGCATCTGTGACAATGTTTATACACTTCCAGAGTTTTAGACAATCCTGTTGCTACAGCAACAAGTATGTTTCCCAGCATCCCATATCTAAAACCTAAGGTGTAATTAGAGATCAAGAGACAACGAGTTGCCAGATATCCTGAAAGAAACTCCCTCTCCCCAAGAGCTGTGACTAGCCTTTATCTCCTTCTTCAAAATTTTCCACTCTTTCTGTATTCATTCTTCCCATAGCTGAGAAATGCTGCTGGGTGGTTTCATCACAGAAAGTTCTGCCTGACATCATTTGAACATAAGATGTGTATCATTGATATCTTAAAAGTACCTTGGCAGAGAGACAGAGACAGAGAAGAGACACAGAGACAATGTATAAGAGATTAATTGCCAAAACTTTTTTTTTGTAATGCCAAATATCTTAAGATCAAAATATTTCTAATCTGTTTTGTTTGCTGTTTGTTTCAGCAGAACACTTTACAAACTTGACTGAATTTCCAAGCAGAAGTGCTTATATCATGTTGTTATAGAATTACTCTTTCTACAAATCAAAGATATAATGCCATAAATTTAAAACAGTGCTTCTTGGGCTTGAGTTAGGGACAAAGCCAGACTGATATATCAGCAAATCTTAATAGTTCATGTATTGCATTACCGTAATTCATTCTGTGATCTGTTTGATTTTGATTGTGTATTGCAACCTCTATTTATTCATTATACTATTTATATGAACTAGAACTTAGTGAAATGTGAGTCCTTGATCTTACTGTCTTTTTTCAATGCTGTATCTCTTGATAGCAGGTAACAGACTATTTTTGCTGAGACATAAATCCTGCAAGGTTGAAACAAAACTCATTTCTAGATGAACTTGATCTGGATAAGCTTCCATGGGAGATCTAGCTTTTCAGAAATGTGGAGGGGGTGGTTGGGTATATACACCAGTCCTGCTTTCCCTGCTATCCCATGTTGTTTGACTATTAGCCTGTACTTTTATTTAGGGTTCTTTCTTTCTAGATTCAGCTATAGGAAGCCACATCTGGAACAGAAATCTGGTTTGTAAATATTTCTGCTGAGCATTTTCATGACCATGAGCCTTTAATGTTGAAACTAAAAAACTCAAAGATCTTCCTTATGAGAAAAAGTTTAAAATTTAGGACTGTTGAGCTTAGAATAAGTTTAACAAAATGGGAAAATAATTGAGATGTACAGAATTATGGAAAGCATGGAGAAAGTGGACAGAATAAAGGCTTTCTCTCACTTTCAAAACACTTGGAATAGGGTCATCCAATGAAATTAACTGAAGGGAAATTTAGAGTAAACAAAAGAAAGTGATCTTTACACTGCGCATGTGTGTAGTAAAATGCATCTTTATACTTAAACTTATGCAGAATTAATTACATATGACATAGTAATGACCACTAACTTGGATAAATTAAAAAGGAGATGGGATAAATTCATAGAAGACAGATCTATTGAGGACTCAATTTTTCTCTGAGCAGGGCAGCTATAACAAATAATAAGAATAATATGCACAATGTGTACCACTCCAACGAAAACACGCCTAGCAAAAGAAATTGTTTAAATTCAGCTACTGAGGTAGAGAGAATCCAGCACAGAATAGTTAGAATGTTAATAGTTAAATCTAATTCAGATATATCCCCTATATTGATTGCAGATAATTCCCATGAAACAATGGGATTATTAAAATACAAATCAAGCTCAATTAGTCCTAAAGCTCTGCAAATGTACTGGCTTTGGTTATACAAGACACATCACCTGGTCAGGTGAAGATGTAGGAGTGGCATTTGCAAAACATGAATTATCATTAGGTTTTTATAGCTTATATGGTATAAACAAACTAAGAAAATGAGTTAGTTATCCAACATAGTTAAGCATGTTGAATAAATCCAGCCTTCCATAAATACTTTCTAGAACCATTTTCTAAAACTGATTTGATTGCCATTTGATTAGTCAAATATTAAAAATAATTTAAGTAAAAAAGAAATTCATAGCTAAATCTTACAGCTATTCAAATGTTCTGGAGTTCCCTACTAAAGGCAACCTACTATGAGAAGCTGTGGGAAAGCAGGAGAGGAGGCACTTGAGGGTTTATTCCAGAAGAATCAACTCAAGTCAGATTATATGAAAAAAAGTGTTTCAAAGAATCATTAAATGACTATAACTGGAGATTTATTCTTACATTTTTAAAACTCAGTTCATACCCCAGAGGTAGATATTAATATGCTTTCCTGAAATCTGTGTTACTAGCTAGACCTGACAATCCTGAACCTACAAATGCCTCATCTCCCACCTTCCCACAACCTCTCATACCTGAACAGCTTCATTTTAGTTTCCATTCTATTGAGTGGCAAAAGCATTTTTATTCAGACAAATCTTTGCCTTTGGTGATGTGGTTGTCAAGGATAAGGTCTGGAGATCACTTTTTTTTGTTAGCCTTCCTGGAGGTTATTTATAATAACAACAACAAAATGTGTGTGTGTGTGTGTGTGTGTGTGTGTGTGTGTGTGTTCCAGAGAGAGAGAGAGAAACAGAGGCAGAGAGAGAGAGAGATATAGAGAGAAAAAGTACTTTGGATTTAAGTCCTAAATACAAGAATTCCTGCCATACAATTCATGCGGTTAGAACCTGTGCTGTGAGTTCCATGACTGTGCCTCAGCATATAATTTGTAGACATTTTAAATACCTAATTGGACAATAGGGATGGAGAGCCGTATAGCCCACAGAAAATTAAGGTGGCTACAGAGCAGTAAAAATTGGATGGGAGATGTTACTCACCTGTTTACCCGGATGCTGCCCATGACTCGTTTTATCATGAGGTACTTCTTACTATAAAGCTGAACAGCTTCCGATGTTGTGTATGATTGGGAGTATCACACACTGAACACACACAAATGGTGTCCTGGGGCTGTAAAAGCTTCAGTTCCTTTCATTAAGGAATAGATACCTAGATTAGAAGCAAAAAATGCAGAAGAAAAATCACAGCAACTAAAAAAAAGCCCTAATCAATAAAATCCCAGTTGTATTGTTGTCTCTATTTATTAATTTTTCATCTTTCCTCTAGCACAGAATTCAGGAAGGAATATATAGGCTATGTTCCTACAACTTATTAAACCCCAAACCTGGATAAACAAAAACACATTTTCAGTGTTATATAACATGCATTGCCCAAACAGATAATCCATGTTATGGATTTAATGTGATGGCTTAGCTCACACAATATGTTATGCTAATGAGTGGATAGTGGAGACTAGCCACCGCCCCCATTTCCACATATAAAACCAGTGACAACACAGCCATTGAGTTCATCAGCCAGAGGCTCTCCTGGGTTGGACTTCAGAGCCAATTCTGGAAGCACAAAGTCAGAAATGGACTCAGAACCGTTTAATGAAAAGAACAAGTAGCAAAAGGTGAGAAAGGAAGCACTGCAAGTGAGCAGCTGTATACTGTGTAATAGCTACTGCAATGGGTTATGTATGTGTGTGAGTATGTGTGTCCTCCCCTTCACATTTAATCCTTTGGTATGTAGGAACCTTGCCAATTAAAATTATGTTGAATAGACTGTAGATGAAGGTAGAGAACTTCTGCCATGTCTGCTTACCTGCACAACATAAATTCCTAACAAAAAATTATAATATCATTGACATTGACAAAATCACCATCAGTCAATTACAAAAGGCAGCTTTACTTGAAACAGCTTACATCCTACAATGATACCTTTAATATTATTAAATAACAACTTCTGCCTATCCCAGGCTCTTGGAAAAGACTCTATAGATCAGGGGTGTCAAACTGCCAGCCTGCAGGCCAGACATGTCATCCGGAAGCCGCGCCCACCCCATTGCTGTCAATGGCAAAACCGGCCCGATACATTGTGCGACGTCACGTGACGTCGTGAGTTTGACATGTCTGCTATAGATAAACAAAACACCAAATCCAATCTGGCTGACTCGCAAGCAACTATAATAATAAACTTCCGGCTTCCAGGCTTTTCTTTTCTTTTTCTTTTTTTTTAATACAAGTTTTATTGAGTTTTCCAATTTTTACATCAAGGTGCTTAGGAAGCAGGCTTTTCTTTAATGCAATGGATATCACGTGGGAATGAAGGGGAGAGAAAAGGGACACAAATAATCCAGGGTGATAAGTAACTAAGACAGTGATGGCAAAATAAATTGTATGGGCAGAAACAAGTAGGGCAGGAAAGCACAGATTCACTTCAGATTTTGAAAGCCATTTTCCCCAGCAGTCTCATATCCAAGCATATCAGATCTAGACTTTCTTGGCTTCAGAGTTTGTTATAACTTGTGTTTCCTTGGTCTATGACTAAACTTTTAGGCATTTTGACTGCTGAGATTTAAAAATTGTTTGGTTTCAACTGTTTCACAATGCAAATTAAATTACTTAAATGATTGGGGATGGTGTTTTGAATGTGTGCTGCAAATTCCTCCTAATTAGTGGGATGAGGGTAAGAGCAGGTTAGTTTGGAAGGCAGTTCTAGATTAAGATTCTAGCTTACATAATAAAGTGTGTGTAAACATGGGGTGAAACAAGGTATTTATTGTATTTAAAGCATACTGGCCAAAATGACCTAAAATACAGTCCTTTCCATTACCAGGGAAAGTGTCATGAATATGCTGGCAAGTTGACAATGATGCTATCCATTCAATCATGTCCAGTTCTTGGCGATTCTATGGACCAGATATTTCCACATTTTCTGATCTTGTGTGGCTACTTTAGTTATGTGAAATGTTGGTTGACCACAGACATCAGTATCTATGGCATTACCTGGTGATGACTGTGGAACATAAAAGACTGATTTGGAATGTATGTGAAGTAAAGATCATGAATTAATGAAAAAATGAATGAAGGTAATCTGGCTTTATGTAATGGAATATACTGTATAAATACAGTATAAATGCAGAGAAGTTTAGGTGATGGTTTAATTATGAACGAAAGCTCAAATGTGTATCAGCAAGTATGAATTGTTGTCATCTAGGTCAGGGGTAGGCAACCCAAAACACTTAAAGAGCCACTTGGACCCGTTTCCCACCAAAAACAAAACACTGGGAGCCACAAAACCATTTTGATATCTAAAATGAAGATAACACTGCATATATCCTTTTTTACCTTTATTATAGGTGTGTGTGTGTTTGTGTGTGTATGTATGTGTGTGTATATATATATATATATATATATATATATATATATATATATATGTAGGTCTTTGGTTGTTCGGGTTTTCTCCCGCGTAAAATTGGAAGTGTCTTGGCGACGTTTCGACGAAGTCCCATTCGTCATCTTCAGGCTGGTGTTTTCAGCTTCGTGCTTCGAGCAGCAATGTGTGGTCTTAGCTGTTTCTTCCTTTTAACTGCCAGTGGGGGTATGAACTGATTGGGTGGGAGCTTGGCTGTGTTCTGATTGGGTGGAGGTGTGTTCTGATTGGTTAGGGGCTGGCTGTGCTCTGATTGGCTGGGGGGTTGGCTGTGCTCTGATTGGCTGGGGGTTGGCTGTGCTCTGATTGGCTGGGGGAGTGTTCTGTTTGGTTGTGCTCAGGTTAGTCTGAGTTGCAGAGGGGTTTAAGATTTTGGGCTGCCTTGCTATTTTTTGGCTTCGCGTTTGTGGTCGTGCCTCATTTTCATGGAGGGTGTCAGTTTGCTTCATGTATGGATTGGAGGGCTTTAAAGTGGCTAATGATGCAGCTCTGGTCTGGCTTCTGGTTTGTGGTCGTGCCTCATCATCGGTGTGGCTTTGGGTTTGCTTTTTGCGTGGATGTGTGGTGGTGACATCCTGTGTGGTTTTTGTGAGTGTGGGTCTGGTAAAATAAATAAATAAAATAAAAGCCTCCCCCATTAGCGAAGAGATCCAGCAAAGAATCATTCCCAGAGAGAAATCATCCAGATGCCCCAAACTCTATGGTCTCCCCAAGATACACAAGGAAGGAACCCCACTCAGACCTATAGTCAGCTCCATAGGCTCACCTCTACAAAACCTAGCCAAATTTCTCGCCAAACAACTACAGCCCTATGCAGAATCCATCACCTCACACGTAAAAAACTCATTCCACTTTATAGAGATCATAAAGAAACAAAACTTACAGCCCAGCGACCTACTCGTGAGCTTTGATGTCATATCCCTCTTCACCCAAGTGCCTATCAAAGAAGCCTTGACAGCTATCCAAAACAAATATAACCCCCCCAAACACATCTTAGATCTGACCAACCACTGCCTATCCAACACATACTTCATCTATAATGGACAAAAATACAAACAAACAGAAGGAGCACCCATGGGATCACCCCTCTCACCTGTCATTGCCAACCTCTACATGGAACACTTTGAAACCCAAGCTCTAGAAAAATCGGATCACAAACCCAAACTCTGGCTCAGATACGTAGACGACACCTTCATAATCTGGCCACATGGGAAAGAAAAACTGGACAACTTCCTCACACACCTCAACAGCCTACACCCCAAAATACAGTTCACCATGGAAACAGAAGCTAACAACCAACTTCCCTTCCTGGATGTCTTAGTCTACAAGAAATCCAATGGCTCCCTAGGACACACCATCTACCAGAAGAAAACACACACAAACCGCTATCTGCACGCTCTCTCACACCACCACCCAGCACAGATCAACTCTGTAGCCAAGACACTCATCTCCAGAACAAAACGCTTAGCTGACGAACAACACCTAAAAAACGAACTACACACTCTCACCAATGTACTAACATCCAATGGATTCCATAGAAATAAGATTACAAACCTAATCCAAAAAGAAACCCCCACTAAAATCCAAGACAAAGAACAAGAAAACGGCAAAGCCCTCCTCCCATACATAAAAGGCACCACAGACAGAATCAGTAAGATCCTCCATAAACACAACATCAAAACAGCATTCTGCACAAACAGAAAAATATCCACCATCCTTAGAAACCCCAAAGATAAAATTGAATTAGAAAATCAAGGAGTATACGAAATCCCATGCACCACTTGTCCCACCACATACATTGGACAAACCAACAGAAGAATAAGTGCACGCATTGAAGAACATAAGAACTCAGTCAAAAAAGAGGAACCAACATCTTCCCTGGTCCAACACCTTAAAGCCACAGGACATGAAATTGACTTTAAAAATACCAGAACCATTGCCAAAAGCGAACATTTTAATAACAGAATAATCAGAGAAGCCATCGAGATAGAAAAACGCCCACACAGCATGAACAAGCGAGATGATACCTCCCGCCTACCAGCCATTTGGAAACCCGCCCTTATTGACAAACGACTCCCTAATACAAAAAATGATACCAGACCCACACTCACAAAAACCACACAGGATGTCACCACCACACATCCACGCAAAAAGCAAACCCAAAGCCACACCGATGATGAGGCACGACCACAAACCAGAAGCCAGACCACAGCTGCATCATTAGCCACTTTAAAGCCCTCCAATCCATACATGAAGCAAACTGACACCCTCCATGAAAATGAGGCACGACCACAAACGCGAAGCCAAAAAATAGCAAGGCAGCCCAAAATCTTAAACCCCTCTGCAACTCAGACTAACCTGAGCACAACCAAACAGAACACTCCCCCAGCCAATCAGAGCACAGCCAACCCCCCAGCCAATCAGAGCACAGCCAACCCCCCAGCCAATCAGAGCACAGCCACGCCCCTAACCAATCAGAACACACCTCCACCCAATCAGAACACAGCCAAGCTCCCACCCAATCAGTTCATACCCCCACTGGCAGTTAAAAGGAAGAAACAGCTAAGACCACACATTGCTGCTCGAAGCACGAAGCTGAAAACACCAGCCTGAAGATGACGAATGGGACTTCGTCGAAACGTCGCCAAGACACTTCCAATTTTACGCGGGAGAAAACCCGAACAACCAAAGACCTACATACAAACACCCGCGAAAACCTCAGAAAACATATATATATATATATATATATATATATATATATATATATATATATATATATATATGTATATGTATGTATGTATACATACACACACACACACACACACACACAGGTAAAAAAAGGATATATGCAGTGTTATCTTCATTTTAGATGTCAAAAGGGTCTCTCTCTCTCTCCCTCTCTATCTGCCCTTGGTCTGCCACTCCTCTTCCCCCGCTCTCTTTCTTTCCTCTCTCTCCCTCTCTCTCTTTCTCTCTCTCTCTCTCTCTCCCCCCCCTCTCCTATCTGCTGCTCACCTGACAAGCTTCAGGCTGTTGTCCAACAAGATCAGGGGTAGTCAACCTCGTCTCTTTTATGACTCATGGACTTCAACTCCCAGAATTCCTGAGTCAGCCTAGCTGGGCTAGCTAGCTCTCTCCTGCCCTTCCTGCTTCCTGCAGAGACGCAGCAAAGGGAAGAGCTCCGCCCAGTAAGCTTTTCAGCTCCTCGGAGAACACTGTGAGTGCACTCTTTTTTATATATACACACACACACACAAAAAAAAACCACAGAGAGAGAGAGAGAGAGAGAGAGAGAGAAGCAGGGAAGCGCAATTCCTCTCTCTGTCTCTGTCTCTCTCTGCAAAGGCAGAGGAGGCTGGGAGCCGCAGGGGGAGCCTCAAAGAGCCGCATGCAGCTCCGGAGCCGCAGGTTGCCGACCTGTGATCTAGGTTCTCGTGAATACTTTGGTTGAGGGTACATGTGAAAGTAGGAATACATAAAACTGATAATAGTTGCATGGTATAATCTAGTGGGAGTGATACTGGAAAAACCAATAATGAGTTTTAGGGGAAAATTCTGCAATATTTTGAATGAATGTAGTCGGGGGAAGGGGAGGAATATATTCTTCTAGGTGATGTGAATGGGTAGATGGAATTGAGATATGAGTTCAAAAAATGATTTGGCCATTCAGAGATTGTTGGCGACTATTGGTGAATAGTGACTATTCCAGGAGCATCTGCTTACAATACTTGGTATGAACATAAACATTCATATGTCTAGAATAGATAATAGAATAATAACTTGATTGTCACTTTGAATGTACACTAATCAGCATACATTAAAATGAAATTTCATTGCATACAGCTCTCAGAGGGTCACCACCTCCACTATACACTACATAAATATGACAAATAATAAATAACTACAGAATTATGCATATACCCACATATATTATATGACATAGAGAAACAACAGTCTAGTTCAGGTTATGTATACATGTGCATGGTGAGAAAAACAAATCTTGCAAGTTTACCAGATGGATGGCATAGGGAACAAAGCTATTACAGAATCAGTAGTCTTCCTAGAAATACTTTGAAACCTCCTCCCAGAGGGGAGCAACAAAAACAGACCATAAAGTGGATGTGTGGGGTCTCTGACAATGCTTTGAGCTCTAAGCACATAGTGTTTATAAGCAGCATCCTGAATACCAGGAAGCGAGCTTCCTATGATCTTCTCAACTGTCCTTACCATTTTCTGTATGGACTTTCTATCTGAGCCACTGCTGCCACCAAAGCAGACAGTGATGCAATTTGTTAAAATGCTTTCAATTGTGCCTCTGTAAAAAATGGCCAGGACGGAAAAATGTGCTCTCCTCATCCGACGCAGGAAATGCAGACACTGGCTTGCAGGCTTCACTAAAGATGATGTGTGGAGAAACCAATTCAGATTGTTAGTTGTCTGTACCCCCAGATACTTAATAATGTTGACCACCTCTACAGCTGCATCCTTGATACTGAGTGGAGTATGACTATGCCGGCTGTTTCTAAAATCTACAGTGATCTCCTTTGTTTTATCAACATTTAGAACCAGGTTATTTTTATTGCACCGGTCCACCAGAGCCCTTCACCTTTTCCCTATAAGATCTTCATTGTCATCCCGGATAGTGTCATCTACATGGAAAAAGAAAAAAATTAACAGGATTGATTTGATTATGTGGAAAGAGTGGGAGACTAGTGAATAATATAAAAGTGATAAAAGATTCTGAATGTGGGATGGATCATTTTTTGATAGAGTCAAAGTGGATTTCTGAAAAAAAAGAAAGAAACGAGAATAAAAGTAGGACAACTGCAGTCAGAAATAGTAAGGAACTTGTATGAATGAATAAATGAATAGATAGATGATGATGATAATAAAGTAGAGGAAGAAGAAGAAGAAGAAGAAGAAGAAGAAGAAGAAGAAGAAGAAGAAGAAGAAGAAGAAGAAGAAGAAGAAGAAGAAGAAGAAGAAGAAGAAGAAGAAGAAGATAGACAGACAGACAGACAGACAGACAGATAGATAGATGACTGGCACATTAATGAGATATGAAAGGATTAAATGAAAGAGCCTATGGTTGAGAAATTGTTATATAAAAGAATAATTGCTTTCAAAAATGAGGATTAGGGAAAATACTGTATAATATTATAAAGCAAAAAAGATTTGCAAAGAATATAATCAAAAAGAGCAAAGAATAATTTTGATTTAAAAATGCAGAGAAAATGCAGAATGATTTTAATGAAAATGTTTAAAAATGGTTTTGAAAGTGGATGAAGATGTTTGAAGAAACTGCTTCCAGATTTTTTTATAAAAAATAAAAAGCAGAAGCTGACATAAAAATAAAAGTGAAAAGAACCTGAATGGTTTGCAGTGAATATAGAGAAACTGTATGATGCAACAAGGATTTACAGATTTGAAAACTAAAAACCAAAATAGTCTTGGGAAGTGAATTAAACTGTTTCAAGTTGTATAGGAATATATGGGATCTCATAGCAAGTAGATGAATTTGGGTATTTAGTGGAATGTTTAATGGGAAAATGGATGGAGACATGCATATGGTAGAAAAATAATAATAGGTTGTACGTAGTTTATTGCAAGGAATGAATGTTTATTGAAAGGAATGAAAATTGAAACCAAAAGGAAATGTAGAAAGAATGAAGGAGTCAAGAGAAAGAGGGAGACTGAGAAAGTCATCATTAAATGGAGTTGATGAGATTTTCAGGCAGAGTGAGAAGCTTCAAGAACAAAAGAGGTGAATGGACATGGTAAAAGCTTTGGTCTGCAAGGAAAGAAAGTTATGGAGAAGAATAATGATAGATTTAGTTATATTTCCTTGTCTTTTTCTTATAAGAAGGCTATGATTTTCCTCATAGATTTTCTTGATTTCTCAGCACAGATTTGGTTCCTATTTAAATATAAGTCAGTTATGTTTACTGCACTAAAGGCTACAAGTTATATGTGGATGATAATGGGAAGCAGACTTAAATCCAAACTTGTTCTCAGGAGAATTTGATATTATGGGATAATGTAGCCTGAAAATTTCTGAGAAATCTTTCCTTTGGAGTATTTGGCAGGATTAGTTTGGATCAATTCAACATTAATCAGTCTTTTAAAATACTTTTCTTTTTGCAAAAAGAAGCTGAGTTATTTAAAAGAGGTAAATTGCAATGCATTCAGTTAAAATATGTTTTGGCTTTAAAATTTGAGACATGCTTTAGAAATGTCCCAAATTCTATAATATTTATTAGATAAATATTTGGAGGTTCCATTATCTACAATTATTTGCTATGCCTGATAACTGTGGAAAACCTGCAGATAATTTGGGACAATGAATTGAAATAACTTTAACAAATTAATAGACAAAGGTTTTAAATAAAATTAAATTGGTATTGTGTGATCTCAGATATAATTAACACAAAACATTTTTGTATGTTTATAGGTATCCTGTAATTTAAAATACAACTAGACATTAATTAATATCACTTAATATTTTGTGGGTTTAGAGGTCACCATAGAGAAGATGTAATAAAAGTTGGGTTTCAAATTTTGTTTTAGAACTGGGAATGGAGGGAATGATGACTCATAAATGTGGGACTTGTTGTATAATTACCATTTTGATTTAATATTCATAATATTAATATGGACTCAAGGAAAACGAGAGTTAAAATGTGAATGTGTAATACAAAAGTTTGGAAATTATCGAAGTATGACAAACTGGATTATCTTTATGTTTTCTTTATTTACTTTTATTTAAAAGCAAGTTAAAAATATTTTTTAAGAGATTGGACAACCATTTGTCTGAAATGGTATAGGATTTCCTGCTTGAAAAGGGGGGTGGGACTAGAAGACCTCCAAGGTCCCTTCCAACTCTGTTATCCTGTTTAAAAAAATCATGCCCACCATGCTGATCGGAAGCTCTACTAGCAATGGATGGGTCCTTTGCACCACAAATCCTCATATATATATATATATATATATATATATATATATATATATATATATATATATATATATATATATATACAAAAGCTTGGAAATAATCAGTCTCTGAGGTTTAAAGTGAGAATAAGCTTCAGAAATATGGCTATAAATATCAAATCCAGCAGATCAATTCAGTAACATAAACATTTTCATTTGACTGTTTTCTGCACTGGAAATAGAAGCATTAACAGTGACAAGAGGCAACTAGGATCTGATTAGCTTTTCCTCACCTGACATCCCATTGGAACCATATTTCATCCCATTCTAGATAAAGGAAGGCACAACAAAAAACAATGCAACATTCTAAGATAACACAAAGCCAAGATTTTATAACCACAATTAACTGAATGGGGCATTATGGCCTAATTTGCATGCTTTACTGATAATGAGTGGGACTGTATGTTACATCAAGACAAAAGATTAGGACAGTATGATTTAATGAAACATTTTCTTTTGGGGAAGGAATTCTGTTAAACCCAAAATGTCCACGGAATCCATATTTATATAATTGCACCATTTGCATAATGAAGTAATTGATGTTCTTACATCATGATGCAAATTGACATAAATGATGTAAAAACATCAATTATGTCATTAGAAACAATGAGCCTATGCATTCTTTTGGGGATAAAGACTGAATGCAAATTCAGTTCTTCTTAAAAGTCTGTTTTCAAAAGGTCCATTTCATAGACGATTATGTTTTTTAATCCACCCAAGAAACAGGGTTCTATGGATAATTACAAAGTGAGACAAAAGACTGAAAGAATTAAAAAAATTAAGAAGGTAGGATATACAGAAAAGAATGTTACACAAAAGTCATTATTCCATTGTCATGCAGGCATTTAAAATCAAAACTCATTATAAAAAGGCTAGGAAGAGACACACAGGTATCATTTACATCTCATAATCACCTTTAGAACCTCCCATATGGCTCAAATCAGATTCCTCTGAACAAAACTGGATCCATCTTTTTATTGTTTGCATCTATCTTCCACCATACCCCAGACCTCCCAGTGGGCTTAGTTAGAGTATGGTTTAATATTCTCAAAACAAAAATTGGGGGGCTTCCCAGTAAAGTAAAATATCAAAATTATATCCCAGCCTTTTCATCAGGGAATTGGTTAAGAGCAGCAGAGGAGAGAGTGCGTAGGACTGAGTAGAGGAAGTGCATCTGCCGAAATGGGCAATAAGCAAGGGCTGCCACTGTGACCCTCACAGGTAGTCTATAGATGTACCGTATATCAGATTTTATCTATACTGAAACCCTGTTAACTGCCACCAACTTGAACAGAAAAATGCTATAGTGACACTGGAATGCTTAAGGACAACTTAGGTTTGAGTCAGTCATGGTTGAAGTCAGGAGGACAATGTCATATGGGGACAAACTGAACAAAGACCTTGATGAAGCACGTTTATATTGCAAGCCAATCTATGCTAAGGTGACTTTTTAATGCTCTGGTGGAACATCTGGTTTCATGTATAGCCAATAGCACTTTTCCAAATTATTTCTCCAACATTGTTTATTCCCCAATATACATTTTTTTCCAGGCACTGGAAAACAATAATTTGTAAAAGCCTTGCACATTTACACAGCTGTGAAGTTGTAAACAAATATGCACCTTAGGGGAGGGGAGGGGAAGGAAGGAAAGGCAGGCAGAAATAACCTGCGTGGCTGTCACTTCCAGCTCAATACTTATGAGCTGTGATATTTGGTGCCCTTGTGAACATAAATGAGACATGTGAACTTTCCCTTCTCTAGCAGTTATAATACAATGTAAGTTGTCTCAAGATGTTTTGTTGCTTGAGGTGAAGAAGATAGTACCTTTGCTCCTTGACAGCTGATGCAACTTCACCACTAGTGATGAGATCTTTCTGTGTTACACTTCAGGGAGCAAGGGCAGGTCACATGTGGACAACTTTGTATCACATCTGTTGCTTAAAGCCATTATGTCCTTTGTCTAATAGTAGGGTCTGTTCTAATATTACTGTTCTAATATCACTGGCGAAGAACCAATCATTAGAAACAGAAGCCAATGTTACAAAAACATATTCCCTTTGGTTAGCTCTGTTACAAGATCTAACAGAGGCAATTATTGCCAGACAATTCCTAGTAAAATAATATTGATCAGATCACAGAATTGGCGGCGGGGAGGGGGGGGAAGACAAGTCTGGTAGTTCAGAAAAATTTGAAATTTTGCCAACAGACCAGCATGGTCCTCCTCCTACAAAGAGTTAGAAAGAATTGAATAACTTAATAACACAATTATTGTTTTTGTTTTACATGGGGGATTACTAGAGATTTTTGGTTGTACCCTGTCCAGTCTATACTAAAAACTGTGAAAGAAATAATAAATGACATGTCATACCATAAATACAGCGAACATTGCACAGTACAGGTAGTCCTTGCTTAATGACCATTTGTTCAGCAATCATTCAAAGTTACAACAGCACTCCAGAAATGGTATTTATGACTGCCCCTCTAAGTTATGGCCATTGCAGCAGTCCCTTGGTCACATGATCAAAATACAGGCACTTAGCAGTCTACCCATCTTTCTGACTGCAACATGCACTTCAATTCCCACCTCCCACTATCTCCCCTCCATCTTTCCCCTTTTGGCTGCCTTCCACTCTGCCCTACAGTCCACTGCCCCACCACCCCTGCTTCCCCAAGTTGCCATTTCCATTTTTATCCTCCTACTGTTGATGAGGCAGATGTAGCTTTGCCTTTTGTGAACAAACTGCTGACCACACACAACCTTCCCAAGGCCTTGCAAAGGGCCAAGCCAAGCACGCCTCATCGACAGCAGCAGGAGGAAAAAGACAGCAAAGGTCAGCTGGAAGCAGCATAGGCAGGGATGTACAAGGTAATGGGGCCATCAGGAGTGACAGAGTGCAGGGCAGCAGGGGTGGTGGAGTGCAGGGCAGCCAAAGGGGCAGAGATAGTGGGAAAATAGATGGGGGAGAGTTGAAGGCAAGTGTGAGGCAGGAGAAGCATGAGATCCTGGCTTAGTCCAGAGAGTACCAGGACTGCTGTCACTAAGTAGTGCAGTTACATTATATTTTGCCTAATAACTATTTCCTCTAGTGATGGAATTTTTGGACCAATGAGGGTTGTTAAGCAAGGACTATTTGTATTCATTATTATGAGACCATGTAGCAGCAATTGCTCTTGAAAAAAAATTGAATTATGACAGGATAACATGCCAGAAACAAAAGGACTGCATTTGTAGTAGCACTAGCACTTAGACTTATATACTGCTTCACAGTGCTTTGCAAGTGGTTTACAGAGTCAGCAAATTGCCCCCAACAATCTGGGTCCTCATTTTACCAACCTCGGAAGGATGGAAGGCTGAGTCAGCCTTGAGCCAGTGAGAATTGAATTGCTAACAGTTGGCAGAATTAGCCTGCAGTACTGCATTCTAACCACTGCACCACCACGGCTCTTAATATGTGTGCAATATCTTGAAAAGAATGTTCTTTCTCATTAGAAATGTCTTTCCTCCCATTTCTTACTATGCTTTATATAAACATAAACTATGAAAGGTAGGAGTGGAAGATAGGATTGAAGACTAGGACTGCAAAGCCCACCCTCCTGTACCATAACTCCAATTTGGATGTCTCAGTCCTTTTTCTTTCAGCAACTATTCAGTTAAGAAACACCCCCCCACACACACACACATATTTTCAAAACACATTAACTTTGATGCTAATTCTCAGTTTTGAACCAAAAGACATCCTGGGATCTATACATTTTGAACAGTGTAGCTTTGAAAGAGCAGCCAAGGCATTAAAGTATGAAATTAATATTCCATTATGTAATAAAAGTACTTCTGGGGAAAAGAGAAAGGTTACTTATTTGAAGCCATACATTACGAGAGCAAATGATTTAAGTCCCAAGAGCACTACAGGAGCATTACACTCATAGGCAAGAGAGTCCCCTAAGTTTGTTTGGTTATTTCTTCTTCTTTTTCAACTTCTGACATTCTACCCACAGATTTAAGTAGGTCAGCAACAAGTGTCAATGTTTCTGCACCGAAGACCAACTGGTGAATCGTAGCATGAGCGTGGTTGGTGACCCTTAGAAGATTTTGCAAAGCAATGTCCACATGCTGCTTCACTGCCCCCATATTAGTAGATTGGCCTGACCGCAGGCTATCGTTCTCTACTTTGTAGCAGGTCAACTCTGCCTGAAGGAAGGACATTTCTTGTTTCAGCTTCTCAGTATTGCTTTCTGCCTTCAGAGCTCTTTGGGTCATACACTGAAGATTCTGCTCTGCCTGCTGCATCAATGCTTCCAAATCTTGAGCCTCTTTCTCCTCCTTGTTCATAGTGGCTTGCAAGGTCCTCTCAAGGTTTCGTACCATCTGGGTCTGACTTTCAGAGAAGTTCTGTATTCTTTTGATCTTTCTCCTCAGCATGGAGTTTTCCTCTTTAAGTTCTTGATAACTCAACTGTGAGGACACAAAATCCACTTCTTCAATAGGTTCTTCATGGGAAGTATAGCTTTCTGTGACTTTGGTATGCGAAGGGCACCCAATGCATGGGTCATTATTATTGAATGGCCATGAAGAGAAAGTTTCCATTCCTGAAAGAATTGCTGAGTTGTAATCAAAAGGATCACACTGGGTAATATTAGAGATCCTGGATAAATGTGTTTTATCATAAGGAGAGGGTGGGAATTTTTCTCTCCAATCATCATCATCATCATCTGATAAACGAGTAGAAACTGTTGTCTCTTTGTATAGTGGCTCCTGAAACTCCAAACTCAAGCCTAATGGTTCTGGAGACAGAGACACTTCTTCAAGGACAAGGTTCTGCCTGACCACTTTCTTCTTATTATTTCTGTTTTTTCCTTCATGTTGTCTTGATGCACCACGATTTTTGTTTTTTACCAGCCCTTTTAAGGAAGATGCAGGTGGGTCATTTGAATTTTTCATCTGATTGTCTCCAGAGCTGCTATGATTCTTGACATGGTCTCCTGGAGTAGTTGGAACATGATGGTGATAACAGGGCTGGAGTTCTTCTTCATCATCTTTTAGGGCTCTGGTATGTGAGCAGCTGGCAAGAGGTGGCCGTGGCATTTTGGACAGACAACTGACATCTAGAACATTTGCATTCTTCCCTAGATAGCCCCAGGCTAGCTCCCAGTTCTTCTCCACTGGTTAAACCAGCCCTGTCGACTGCAGAACCAGTGGTGTTGGCTTCAACACTATTTAATGGTCTATTGAAGCATCTGAATTTAATCCTTATATGTATGTGTCTCTTTAACAGTGGAGGAAGCAGAAGTTACCATGATCTATGATGTCATCAGCTGTCAGTGCTTCATTTTGTGACTTCACAGGCTTGAGAGAAATGTATAATTAGAACAGCTCTCACAATATTTTTCTGCTAGCTGAAATGCTGAAGTGGAGTACTGAGATCACTTGTAAAATGATCATAACCTCAATTCCTTTAACTTTAAATAAATTACCATCCCTTCCCTATCGCCAGAACTAATAACCTAGAATACTGGCTCATCTTTTTTTGTTTGTAATGCCACTTTCATGTGAGTTGAACTGCTGTGGATCATTTCCTCTTCACCCCAATCCTTGGAAATGTTCAGTTGAGACTTAACAATTTAGTAGAAATCTCTAGATTCCAACCACGTCACATATTCAAGGATTCCCAAGAAAGAATCATTTTTTTAGACAAGTTTTATTGAATTTTTTCAATTTTAACATCCAAATACTTAGGAAGCAGCATGGTGATAGGGTAATCAATAATCCAATAACAAAATCCTTCATATATCTGTCAAGTTACATCATTAAGTTTCCGTCTCTATTTCCCTTAATTATTATATCATATTCAAATTAATACATTTCTAGGTAAAGCTCAATCAATCAATACATTTATCAATAACATTTTACTTAAACATATCCCAGTCCTGTTTTTAAATTTTAGTTGATTCCAATTACCATGTTCAGATTAGCCTTTAATAACCATAATATTTAAACTTCGAGTAACTCTAATTTCCCTCATTTTATTACAAAATAATTATCATGTCTAAAGTATATATATTATTCCAAAAATTACATTACTTTCTTTCACAGATATATTCTATTCCTCATCTTGGTAGGTCCTCATTTACTAATAAAATATCTTTCATTGTCACAAATCCATTTCCATATTACAGTTCCAAAGTATAATCTAACAATTAATTTTCATTTCCATTATAAATCTAAATCCTAAATATTAAATCAGTCAATATCTCTAAAATTCTCCATCATTATTCCCTCTCTATTTCCCTTAATTGTTATATCATATTCCAATTAATACATTTCTAAATAAAGCTCAATCAATCAATACATTTTAATGGCATTACAAATCCTGTTTTAAGATTTTACTTAATTTCAATTGCCGTACTTTATTTCACAAATATATTCTGTTTTTCATCCTGATAGTTCCTCTTTTTCTAATAAAATATCTTTCATTGTCAAAAACCCATTTCCATATTACCATTCCAAACTATAATCTAACAATTTTCAATTCCATTATAAATCTAGATCCTAAATATTACATCAATCACTATTTCTAAACCTCTCCTTGACCTATCGGGTAAAGTTTTAAACCCCATTTTTAAATCTGACTCTGGTTTTCTTTTTGTGCCAAACAGGCTTCCATGTCAGAACATTTAAATCCTCAGATGCATCTCTCTTCGTTCCTATAGATGTTGTTTGAAGCAAGGGAGAACATCCAGTTATCATTTTTTCACAGGATCCAGTCTCTTTGTATTTATTAGGTAGTTCAATTCTCCATGTTTGGTTTGGGATCATCAGTTCAGTCTGTTCTTCTTCTTGTTGTTCCAGTTCCATCTGACTAGAATAAAGGGCCATGTCCGGTGTTGTGATTATTGTTTGCTTGTCTGAGTTGTCTAGGTTCTCAATATATTGTATTTGTTGATCCATTCCTGCTACTGTTGGAGTTACAGGTATTTTAGTTAAAGTCAATAGTTGGTTCACAAAGTTCTCAGTAAGTTGTAGAGATTGTTGTACGACATCCTCTTTGATGTTAACTTGATCCTCTTCTGTTGTTTTTTGATTTATAAGTTGATCAGTTAAAGTCTTAGATTCAATTTGTAGCTTCTGGGTAGCACCTTTGGCTTTCACTTTGGCATTCATTAACTCAGTGGCTTCAAGAATTTTCTCAAGTATAAGTTTATAGTTAAGTTGTGGATAAGGTTCCTCCATTTCCATAGTGATTAAGATAGTCCTTTTGTGGAGGCTATGTTTAGTAAAAATCTGCCAATGTCTACCTCCTCAATTTCTAAAAGTTATTTTCACCAGCCAGCTGTTTCCACTTCTTATCTTTTCCTTAGATAATATAAAGGGCAAGTCAGGAGAGTCAGCAGGCCTCACAGCTAAAGAAATTCATTTGCTATACCAGGCTTAGTCACAAGATGTCCCCAGTAGACCATGAAATATTTTTTTCAGGCATCAGGCTTTTAACCAATTAAAAAACAAAAAAAAGATATTTTTCAGACTTGATAATTAAATAAGATGCAGAGTCTCTATAATAAGAACTTTTTGGGACCCCCAAGTCTCAAAAAAATAGGGAAAAGAATAAAAATCCAGTTATTTTGTTATTAAAATTAGATATTTTGTTGTTGTTGTTCAAAGCTTAGATTCCCAAGGTGTGCAAACTCCGCTGTATTAAAAGCAGGGGAAAAGTTTCAGAAGGCTTTCACAGGAAGGTAGTTAGGGTAAAAGAGAGGTAAAGAAGGGTCTTACTCAAATCCTCCATGGTGCTTCGTTGTGCTTTGTTGTAATTTGGGCTTTCGGCTGGTGCGACTTGATGAGCGGCCATGTTAATGGCTGCTCTTTTCTTCTTCGGTTCTGAAGAGCTGCCTCAGATCAAATGGAGGAGCTTCCGCCCCTCCGCGATCTAGCGAGGATCCTCCCAATAGTGGTTGCCCCTCCAGGGCGACGTTCGAGCCTTTCCAGGATCTTCCGAAAAAGGAAAACCGGATGGCGGAGAGCTCTTTCCGCGCGTCTGCTAGCACCGCGATCCGGAACCGGAAGCTGATCATTTTTAAGTTTATCTGGAGGTAGGTCAAGAGGAAGACGGAACACATAGTATGTGACACATATATATCCAAATATTAATTTTGGCTGGTAAAATTGAGGCTGAAGTTAACTTTAGATGCTGCTTTGAAAGAGTTTGCTTTTGAGGTAGAAGTGGCCTAGGTTAAATCTGCCTGATTAGAAACAGTTTTTACAAGGTGTTCTTCTCTATTCCCTTGCTTTTCTGTAATAGTACCTTTGTTTTCAACTTATGTTTCAAGCTTATGTTGTTATTCCACACTGTTGCATTCCTTCTCCAGACTCTGATAACTAAATCTCATTCTTTTTAGAGTGAAAATACAGTAATCAAACACATGCCATTAAAATGATGCTTCTGTTTTTTTATTAATTTGATTTAATCCCACCTTTATTTTTGTAAAATTGAAGGCAGTGTACATAACATTCCCATTTTCTATTTTCCTCAGAATAATGACCCAGAGTGGGGATAACTATCCCACAGCTGTCCCAAAGATATTTTTCCAAAAGGCAACTGGACTTTCTTGGTTTTCTCCTTGAAAACATTTTGCTTCTCATCAAAGAACAATAGAACAGAACAGAATAGAATCTGGAAGGGACTTTGGAGGTTTCTAGTCCAGCCCCCTGCTCAAGCAGGAGAACCTATACAATTTCAGACAAGTGACTGTCTAGTCTCTTCTTGAAAACCTCCAGTGATGGAGTGCCCATGATTTCTGAAGGCAAGCTGTTCCACTGGTTAATTGTCCTCACTGTTAGGAAGTTTCTCCTTAATTCCAGATTGCTTCTCTCCTTGATCAGTTTCCAACCATTGTTTCTTGTCCTGGCCTCTGGTGCTTTGGAGAATAACATGATCCTCTCTTCTTTGTGGCAGCCCCTGAAATACTGGAATACTGCTATCATGTCACCCCTGTTTCTTCTGGAAAAAAACAGAAAAGGAAAAGCATCTTTGGGACACCCATAATCTGAATGATTGAGAATCTCCATAGACATTTTTCCCAAAACTGGTTTTCATGCCAATAAGAAAATTAAAATTCATAAACTTCCAATTTCTAGTCCAGTGCCTTAACTATTACACCATGGCTCTTTTGAATGTTAGTGGGTATTAGCTTTCAAACAATAGGATAGAATTAAGATCCTAGAGTAGAAAAATCTCTAAGAATTCTTTAGAGGTTACATAATAGGAGAACTGGTTGAGGCAGGTTTGTAGAAAAGTAATTAGATGCAGTAATTAAATCAACTTTTATTAGTACAAGAATAACATAGTGGGGAGCAATGAAGAGGCATATCTGTGAATTCTACATTTGGTTGGGATGTAGTTTTTAAGCAGTTTTCACGGAAATTCCAAACCAAATATTTGTCCAATGTTATTACTATAGTACAGGGGTGTCAAACTGCCGGCCTGCGGGCTGGATGCGTCACATGGAAGCCATACCCACCCCAGCTCTGTCATGTGACGCAGCAAGTTTGACACCCCTACTATAGTACAAATAACAGTTTCCTAGTCTGTTAGTTTATGAACAGAATACCATTGAAGAGATCTCCATCTTGTCCAATATTGTATTCTTGAGCTGTTGTTTGGATTACATCTCCCAGAATTCTTATACTGGCTAAGAGTTTTGGAAGTCACATCTCTAGCTTCCCTGACAAACTGGAGAAAATCAGCCATGGTGGCGCAGTGGTTAGAATGTAGTACTGCAGGCTAATTCTGCTGCCGACTGCCAGTAGTTTGGCAGTTCGATTCTCACCAGCTCAAAGTTGACTCAGCCTTCCATCCTTCTGAGATCAGTAAAATGAGAACCCAGATTGTTGAGGACAATATGCTGGCTCTGTAAACCACTTGAAGAGAGCTGTAAAGCACTATGAAGCCATATACAACTCCAAATATTATTGCTATTGCTTTTGCTGTTTCAACAAGCTGGGGAGATGGCAAGATACAAATAAATTAAGCAATCGAAAAATGCCAAGCATTATTAAACCAGGGTCTCGGTTTGCTCAGCCAAGTGGCATATGAAAGGTACATAGAGGGGAATGTAACCAAATGTGTGTTTTAAAAAATAATTATAAATATACCAAATTTATGCCAACAGTCTCCATCTGTCCTGACAGTCATTATCAATAGACTGATTTCTTTAGGTTATCTCATGTTATTATGGTTAAATAGCAATTTTATAAACACATCTCTAATTGGATACATTGAGGAAAGAAGAAGGTGTGATTTCTCCCCTCTGTTTTTGTTAATAGTCATTAGAAAAGTACCAAAAAAAGCCCACCCCCAAAAGAAAACAAACGATTGGAAGCAAAACCATCTTCAGAGTGTGACTCAGAGCTATTCATAGCTCCATAAAGCCAGCTGCAGTATCAGAGACAGAAGGGTTCTGCCCATATTATTATTTCAATTACCATCTGAATTAAAAGTTTGAGCCTCAATCAGCCCACATGGTAAAGGGAAGGAGGAAGAAAAGGCAGACAGGCAAAAGAGGCTTACCAAGGCCTACTCGATGACACAATTGACATGTGGCAAAGGTAAAGTTCACAAAGACACAGACTCCCCAGTTGCACACGCCCAGCAAAACACAGGGAAAGTCAGGCTATGGACTTACATCTGTCCTTCAATCAAGCAACAACTTGTATCCTGGGTGGCAGCTTGGGGAAATAAGAGGGGCTCCTAACCTCTTCCTTGAACATCACAGCCTGCAAATTTTGTGGCTACAGAAGCTGTACCAACTGTTGTTTCTGGAGAAGCAGCTACGGGGACAGAAAGCATAACTTGAAAAAAGAAATCTCCACCAGAATCTTCAGACAATCATCCACAGTCCTCCTGAGTCAATCAAACTATAGAACACATGAGAGGGCATAGACAGTTCTTCATTTTAGCTAGAATTCCAGATTATTATTTTTAATTGGACTGTTCTAATTATGGAAATTTGCAATGCAACCATTTACTGAGATCTGATGATAAAATTCATCTGGTATTCCCACTTATAGATGTAGAGGCAGAGCTTTTTTTGTCATAGAACACCCAGAACAGAGTTCTGGCACCTTTTTTGGATGGAACCTTGTAGAGTAGGCAAGGCGGGTTGTATGACATGTGTGAGTTCCGGCACCTTTTTTTTTTTATACAAAAAAAGCACTGTGTAGAGGCATTATGCTACCCTATAATATGGCTCTTTTGCTTTTGTCTTAGCATTTGCTAGAACCCAGTCATTGTGGTTTATGATGCAGCCTTGGATGTGAAGCATGCCATTATGTCTTGTTAAGCCATGGTTAAAACAGACTGTGACTTAGGATGATATGCAAAACCACTGTCAAATGCACAGCCCCTGAACACTTATCTCACTCATTCAAAACACATTTTCTTTCTTTTCACTCATTGCACTGTATGGTCTATGGCTTGATATATTGTGTCAACAAACAATAGTTAGACCTACTATTTTGTAGTGAGAAGTGAAGTCCAGGTCACTCTCTACTTATTATGTGCAAAAATCCAGATCTGGAAGTAGAAATAACACAGGTGGGCCCTTGTGTAGCATTTGAAAACACCTCTATAAAGCAAATGCGTATTTCCTTGGAATTGCACAATAACTGCTGTAAGAGCGGAGGCATAGGCACTACTTCTTCAGGTTGTTACCGATAGATGCTACATGAGTGCTTTAGTAGTTGTTCCAAATCACATTTTCCCCTTCAAATTCAGATCACTGCATAGTTGTATCTTCATGTACTGAAAATGATAGTGAGGATCAGCCCTATGGTACCATTTGTAGGGTGACAGAACTAGACTCAAGGACCATATATTTAATTCATTTGTTTCACATATCATTTTTACTCATGTATTACAATATGTTTGCAATGTATCCTTGTTTTTTCAGCATTCATGCAGGAGTAAAAGAGAACAATATGCTACAACTTGATTTTGTAAGATAGCAAATTGGGAGCAATCATTTTGCCACCTCACATGACTCCCTGTCAGCGTAACACTCCCACTTCTCAAGAGGCACTTCACACACAAACTATTTTTTGTGTGAAATCACTGTTGTTTGACTGCACAGGTCTTCCAAATGTTTGCACTGCCTGTTTATGCAGCACATCAAAAAGCTTGGCCATAACTGATGTGCTGCCAAGCTGCTTTGAAAATAAAAGGTACATGGCGATTTGGGGTCTTTCAAGCAAGAGAACATTTCACAGTAACAATCCAAAGCTATTCAATAACTATTGCATATTTTCATCATAAGATGGAAATAGTTGGTCCCCCCCCCCCGAAACTTAAAGATGGAAAATGTGGGCAGAAACAGGAAAGCCAATATTACCTAGATCTTTTGTAAAATTCCTTTAATGTGACAAAGCAATTGTATATATGGGCCTTAAGTAGAAGCACTTTATGCAATAGTATTTATAGTCAAATTAAGGATTAGAAATCCTTTTGTGACCATAGATGAAAGGCTCACGGACAGGGAGAAGATGAGGTAAAAGAATTGCATGTAAGAATTGGGGTACATTAGATATTCTTTGTCCCCAATTAAGTGATTCAGGTTACTTGAGGAACTGAACAATGGGATGAACTGTAACAAATGAGTACATTTAATTTTTCCCACAATAATCGCCTGCCAATATTTAGCTGCTCTTCCAAAAACATGTTTAGAAAAGGCTGAATAAAGCAAAAGTCCACAGGGTTTGTAGTGAGGAGATGGACTTAGTATCAGATTCTCAGGGGAAAAAAAGTTGATACTAAATATGGTGTAGGCATAGTGTGTGGAAAACACCTTGTGCTGTATTTCCTTACGTTTACTGTGATAGATCAACCTTTCAGATCAATTATTGCAAAATTCACAACTCCTTCTATGGAAAAATGGATATCTGAATTTGAAATTAGTGATTGTTCCCTTGTAGTTTTTCATCATCAGACTTACACATGCAATCACCACCACAATTCCATTTTCCATTTTCTTTTTCATTTCCACGGCTTTGCATCTTGCAGACCGCAAACACTAAAGGAACAGTCCTCCCTATCCTGACACCCTTCAGAGCAGAATTGAGACTGTTACTTCCAAACTCCCATCAGCTGCATGTAAACAACTGAGACAAAAATGAGTGACATACCAAAAATGGGTGACACTATCCATTCTCTCCCTCTCTTTTTCTCTTTCTCAAACAGAGATTGCATTTCATGCTAAGCAACAAAGTGGTTTATTTCATTTTGCTTCAGCATATTATATGAACCCCAGATACCGTGATTTGATAAATTAAGTTTTATGGCTTAGCATATTATCTGAACACGTCCAGCTGAGGTTTGTTCAGTAAACCATACGTTAACAATGGCTTACCATGGTATTTGATCTTAGTCTTATTTAATATGCTACCTTCATTATCATAATAATGTAATATCAGTAAGTATGTGGCCCATCTTTTGAATAGCTTTCATGCTTTTGATCAGACTTTGATTTCATATCTAAATCCCATTGGAGAAGCCCTTTTTCAATACTTATCAATACACTCATATATCTCATCTACTATGCAAAGAATGTAGTTTTAGTTAAGCAAACCAATGGTGAAAGTACAAACACACATCAGTGCAACATCTAAATCAGGGCTTTTCAACTGGTGGTACATTGGCACGTGACAGGTGGTACACAGCCCTGCCCAGCCCAGCCAAGTGTAGCGTGGGAGGAAATGAGCCAAAGCGGTACAATGCAGGACTTGCTGTGAGAAAGAGTCCTCCGGAGCTGCAGGGCTGCTTGGGGCAAGACAAAGGCCCCAGGATCGGCACTACCGGCTCACCTAGAAGAGAAAGAAGGAGGAAGGGGATGGAGACAGGAGAGGCTATAATTTGGGTGAGAGGGGGAGAGAAGAAAAAAAAGACGCAGCCTTAGGAAGAGGAGTCAGCTGGAGCTGCACCAAAGGGAAAAGGAGGAGCAGGGGGAGGAGAGGAGATCAGACAGGCCAGTCTGGGGAGGCTGCCTTAGCCAGCAGCCAGTATTTGCTACATTTTTTTTCTTAAGTGCCAGCTGCTGGCTCTTTAACTTTCCTTTCTAGCCAGTAGCTAATTCTTAAAGGGGAATGTGCCTTTTTAAGCTAGTTCCGTCAGTGGTTGTCTTTTCTGTCTCTGGAGGCTTTTCCTTGTTTGATAAATATATGGAAGAGGGAAAATACGGGGGGGGGGGTTGTTCAAATTCTTCCTTCAGAAGGAAGGAGATGGGAATGAGAAAGAGGGAAGCAGGGAAGGAGGGAGGGAGAGAAACAAGAAAGAAGAGAGGAGGGAGGGAGATTGGAATGAAAGGGAGGGAGGGTCTGAAGGAAGTCCCACCTTAGCACTTGGCCACCAGCAGCTCTGCCATTGACTTTGCTTGTCAAAAGGTTGCAAAAGGGGATCACCTGACCCTGAGACACTGTGACCATCATAAATATGAATCAGTTGCCAGGCATCCAAATATAAATCACATGACCCTGGGAATGCTGCAATGGTTATAAGTGTGAAAAATGGTCATAAGTCACTTCAGTGCCATTGTAACTTTGAACAGTCACTAAGCAAATTGTTGTAAGTCAAGGACTACCTGTACTTTATCACTTTTTTCCTTTTTTTTGGGGGGGTCATCAAGTTTTTGACACCTTGCTAGGTGGTACTTGAATATTGCCATATCCTAAAAATGGTACAATTGGTGAAAAGGTTGAAAAGCCCTGATCTAAATGGAGGACAACTCAACATAAACACTGAGCTTTGAACAACATGTAAGAATGCAGTAAACAGGGACAGTCTTCAAACAATTTCATACTCATTCACAAAATGGCAGAATTTGTTGATCATGTCTTTGATGTCAAGTGGTGGAAAAGGGAAAATCACTGGCTGAATTTACAAACTAGATTTTCTTTAGCTTGCTGCATGCATCCTATTGTGTATTATGGTTTGTAAATAAGGATTTATGGCTAAATGTGATATGCCTTTATTCAATATATTGTGAGTAAATGAATCATTGCTTATCACATGTTCCCAGCCACTGTGTCACCACCTGTGACAAACAGTATTTTGCAGATTATGGCTACAATAGACAGATAAAACTGAACAATCACACCCCATGCTGTCTTTTCCAGCTGTTCATGTCTTTGTGTGTGTGTGTGATATACCAAAAGTCAAGGCTCATAGGTCAATCACAAAAGTTTTTTTTTATTATTTTCAGAGAGAATGTTAGTATACTTAGGAATGTCAAAGGTCATGCAATCAAACAAGTAAGGAAGTGTTTAAAAGAAAATAGCAACCAATCTGAGTATTTTTTCCTCTACACATGAAGAGAGAGGGAACTGCAAATACCTGGAGCATCAGGGAACTACCAGAGGACTGGAAAAGAGCTGATGTAGTTCCCATCTTCAAAAAAGGAAAAAAAATAGATCCAAGAAACTACAGACCTATCAGCCTGACCTCAAACCCTGGGAAGATTCAGGAAAAGATAAATAAGCAACAAATCAGCAAAGCCCTTGAGGCAAACAAAATCATAACAAAAAGCCAACATGGGTTTGTCAAAAACAGATCATGTCAGACAAATCATATTGCACTCTTTGACAAAGTGACAAAAATAGTGGACCAGAGGAATGCTGTGGATATAATTTATTTGGATTTTAGTAAGGCATTTGATAAAGTAGACCACAACTCACTACTTGATCAGATAGAAAAATGTGGGTTAGACAACATCACCACCAGATGGATTTGTAACTGCCTGACCAACTGCACTCAATGTATAGTCCTCAATGGAACTGCATCTACATAGAAGAAAATATGCAGTGGGGTACCCCAAGGCTCTGTTTTAGGCAGAGTACTCTTCAACATCTTCATCAATGATTTGGATGAGGGGATAGATCGGTAATTCATCAAATTTTTATATGACACCAAGCTGGCAAGAATAGTCAACACTCCAGAAGATAGGTTTAAGATACAGAAGGATCTTGACAGACTTGAACTTTGGGCATTACATTTAAGCAAGAAGAACCAAATGCACAGGTATATATAGGTGGTACCTGATTCAATAACTGTGAGAGGGATGTTGGAGTTCTAGTGGACAATCACTTAAATATGAACCAGCAGTGTACTACAGGTGCTAAAAAAGCCAACACAGTTCTAGGCTGCATTGAGGGATAGAATCAAGATCATGTGAAGTGTTGATACCTCTTTATAATGCCTTGGTAAAACCACCCTTGGAACACTGCATCCAGTTTTGGTCGCCACAATGTAAAAAAGATGTTGAGACTCTAGAAAGAGTGCAGAGATGTGCAACAAAAATGATTAGGGGACTGGAGACTAAAACATAAAGAACAGTTGCTGGAATTGTGTATGTCTGTTTTAACAAAGAGAAGGACGAGGGGGGACATGATAGCAGTGTTCCAATATCTCAGGGGCTGCCGCAAAGAAGAGGGAGTCAAGCTATTCTCCAAGGCACCTGAAGGCAGGACAAGAACAATGAATGGAAACTAATTAAAAAGAAAAACAACCTAGAACTAAGGAGAAGTTTCCTAACTGTTAGAACAATTAATCATTTTAAGAAGGGATTCAACAACCATTTGTCTGAAATGGTATAGGGCTTCCTGCCTGAGCACGGGGTTGGACTAGAAGACTCCAAGCCCCTTCCAACCCTGTTTTTCTGTTACAAATGAATGGAATTTGTATTACAAAGCTCATTATTTGTCTCAACTTTTTCTCACCCAGGGCTATTCAACTGTATTAGATTTTAAATCTCCTAATTCTCAATTTTGCTATCCTTACTGAAAATTATGAGAGTTGTCACCTCATACCTCCCCCACATTGGAGAATCTATTTTAAGTTTGCAGACCTGATATATTTCTGTTTCTACTGCAGAAATAAAGATGTCAGTGCCAGCCAGAATAAGCCAAAATATAATGTAGGTAAAGAAGCAAAGAGGCAGAAGACTCAGTACCTCCACTGTTTGCCAAATCACATAGAGAGTGGGAATATGTCCCATTAGTAGAAATGACATTACCCTTTTCTCCAGCCAGTAGTTCAATATGCCATCAAGCTGGTGTCACCTTTTAGCAAGTACATAGACTTTTCCAGTATAATTTGAAATGGAATATTCTCCTAATTCCTAAAAACTATTTTACGACTTCCATGTTTGCAGAATCCTCTCAATACCATTTCTGCTATGCTTGTAGCAGTGAACATGAAGAGATGTTTGTTCTTTGCCTTGTTTGGAGGACACCATTACAAACTCAACTTCTACTTTTTATTTTTTTTCCTTACATCCTGGAATTTTTTATTTCCACTCTTCAGGCACGATAGTCACCTAGCCTTTCAATCCACCATCTGCCTAGGTTTAAAACAACTTGCACTCTGTTCACAGGAAAAATCTAGATTGATTATGAAAGAAGGTGGTAACATGGACTGCTGACAAGCTTTTATTTTCTTTCTATCAAAGGGATTTTGTTAAGAAATTTTGTCAGCTCAGAGCGCAACGAGATGAGGGACCCATGAAGGAAGAGTAGGATCCTCACGTCTGACCAATTTGAGGATAGCACAGATGAACATTGACTATAAAGTCAGTTACCTCCTTCCACACAAGCAAGGAAAGCTCAGTAAAATGAAGAAAATAGGCAAATAGACACAATTGTGATTGTGTTTTACCCTGAATTTAACGGTCTTGTATAATGGCTGTATTAATAACTGAAGTAGCCTTAAACCAGATGTCTTCAAACTTGGCCCTTTTGTGACTCATGGACTTCAACTTCAGGCATGCTGGCTGAGGAATTCTGGGAGTTGAAGTCCACAAGTCACAAAAGGGCCAAGTTTGAAGACCCCTGATGCTTACCAATAGAACGTTTTTAACTATAAATGGATTTTCCGAGGAATTACCACATTGCTTTCTTGAACATCTCACTAATCCATCTATAAAAACATGGTATATTAAATCAATTATAATTGGCTGAGTTCATACAGGCTTTCCTATCTATAAAATTCAAAATGCCTGTGCTGAGATATATATAACTCTTATGCCTGGGGCCTGCATATCTGGTGGAATGGGTTTCCTTGATCATCTTCTGTGGTTTCTTGGAGGATCTAATCCAAAGGGAGACTCCTTTAGAATCAATTAGGAGCAAGTCTGATCACAGATGGAAGTAGATTTCTGTAATCCCTACCCACTAGAAATTTAGATCATGGTTTTTCCCTGGCTTGCTCTAAGGTAAAAACTTAGTTTTTAAGCCCAAGTCTCCCATCAAAAATATATTACTTTAAAATTATTACTAGGATATTTTGGGGTTGAAACCATGAATGCTTTATTACTATATAGTATTATTATCTATAGTTATAATAGTTAAAATATATGTTATGTTTTACAATTTATTGCAGTTTTTATATTTATACTGTGAACAACCATAGCCAGGCTTTGTGGAAATGAATAGGGCAGAATATGTTGAATAAATCAATGTATAAATCATAAATATGATGGCTTAATATAATGTATGACTGCAATCTTAAATTTGTTAAAAATGAACATAAGCATATGCATATGGTTGACTCAATTCAGCTGGACTTTCATAAAGCTTTTGACAAAACCTGGGCTAAGAGAAGACATTCTCTTATGACTCAGTAATTTGTTACTCTCTACTGAAAGTAGAGAGCAAGATGTCAGTTCTGCTTCTGTAGCAGAAGGAAGACACCTGGAGCATTTCAGAGACTTGAACTGGGACCATTGCTTTAAAATGTATTCATAAGTGATGTGAAGAATGGAGGGATGAACTGTGAGATGGCCAAGAATGCCGTATTTCATAATGGTATCCTTGATTTAACTAAAAAAATCACTAAGTAGGTCAGACCTAGTTGATATTATGATTAAAAACAACCAGGAAATCCCAAGGCTGTAGGCCAGAGATGTCAAACTCATGATGTCATGTGATGTTACGTGATGTATCGGAGCTTTTCCCCATTGCTGGTAATGGGGTGAGCACGGTTTCCTTGTGACACGTCCGGCCCATGGGCCGGCACTTTGACACCCCTGCTGTAGGCTATAACTAAAATTTCAAAAGAACATTTCAGAAAATGCCACGGCAAACTGCTTTTGTACTATTTTTTAAGGAAAACCACATAAACACACCCAGCTAGTTCAGTCAGGATGGAATATAACTCAAGAGAAATATTATCTAGCATACAACAAAAAGAAAATTGTTTCTTCACATGGAAGGAATGGTGTAAACATGTTAAGAAGTGTAAAGTGTAACACCTATTGAGGAGAAAAACCCTAATTTTGTATGCATGACAATGGAGTCTAAACTAGTTGTGGCAGACCAGCAAAGAGCATGCAGTGACCAGGAGAGAGCTTATGACTGCTAGGGAAAAAAAACCAAATTCTATGTTCATGAGTAATAGAAAATGAATTGAAAATAAATAGCAATAGCATTTAGACTTATATACTGCTTCACAGTGCTTTACAGCCCTCTCGAAGTGGTTTACAGAGTCAGCATATTGCCCCAACAAGCTGGCTCCTCATTTACTGACCTTGGAAGAATGGAAGGCTGTTCAACCTTGAGCAGGTGAGAATCGAACTGCCAGCCTGCAGTACTGCATTCTAACCACTGACCCACCACGGCTCAGAGAATGTTATACAAAACACTGGCAGAATCTGGAATACAGTTTTCATCACCCCTTTTAAAAGAATATTGTAGAACTGGAAAAGACAAATGAAATTATATATTCACACCCTACTCACAAGAAGACTATCACACTAATTGATTATGTCAATGAAAAGCAGAAATTTTTGGACTTGAGATTTTAACACTAGGTAAGTAAAAGGTAAACAAAAAAAAAAGAACAAGGGCTTTATGTTTTGTGCCATATATATTTAACACTCTGAATATTCAGGGTTGTGTGAGTAATGGTTCTTTCACACCAGAATCCAGAGCCAGTTTAAAAGCTGCTCCAGATGTCTGTCTTCCTACAATGTTGGCAAAATTAAAAAAAAATAATAAAATTGATTTCTCTCCTGTGGTATAGATTTGGTTTAAGCCGTGTAACTTCATTTCTATGCTGGAGGAAAACTCTTGCCTTATCCTTTCTCTGGACCTCTGCAGTTTAAGTCCTATCAAAGAAAGAGTAGTTGGCTATCTTTGCAGCTCCGTCTACTTATCCTAAATAAAAAGCAAGTCTGAAACTGACAAACGTTTGTCAATTTTTCTCTCCTTTTTCAACACCAGAAGAGTTGGCATGCACTGCAGGGATGTCTGTCTTTATTATGGATTAAATATAAAGGAATTTTTATTGCTATAGAACTAGTAGGAGTTTGGGGTGAGGTAATGATTTTTGCTGTTTTTTCTCAATATTGCAAACTGGAAGAAGAAAATGCAATGATAGCTTTCCTTCAAACTGCTTCTAAGCATTGGGGGAATAAGATTGTTAGCACCGTGGAAGTTCCTAAGGCAAGAAAACCATCTAATTCCTAATGGTTGTACTGTACGACTCATGAAATAAATTTACAAAGGTCAAAATATAATGATGGCTATCAAGGCACTTATCATTCTCTGTTTTGAAATTTAATTCCTATCAAACCAATCCAAACTGACTAATAAAAAAATGGAAATTTAAATATCAAACATTTGGAGGAACAATGGATTTCTCATCCTTGGTGTAAAAGAATGGATAAACTCATCAAAACAGGGATGATTTATGCTATTAGATAAGTTGGATCTGATTTTCTAAACTGAGTCTGGTCAACTGCAGTTTAAAGCAATTTCATGCAGCAGAAGCAACAATAAGTTCACATGCTATTATTAGCAAAATCTGGTGACAGACATTTGTGTGTTGGCGAAGATATTTTTATCATATACATATATATGGAGCATTCTGGGAACATTTACAAATAAAGAACTGATTTATAAGAGAAAAAATGGTCATATTCCCTGCTTTGTGTGCTTTAATTAGCTACAACCAGGCAAAGTTAAAACACAATCAATTTAAAACATGGACAAGAAAGTAATTATTAGCTGGTTTGTGGTTACATGACTTCCTTAACAGTGTAGTGGACAAAAAAATTCATTGTCTGAGAAACTGAAATTCCAGATAATGTCCAGTTATGTGTGAGGTTTGAGCGAATGTTGATTTTACAGTTTTGATTTTCATCTGCAAAACTGAACAAATAATAATTATGCCACTAATACCATCTTTCATTGTGAGAATCCTCCTCTCTGTGTTGGTGGGTAGCAGAGAAATGGAAGGAAGAAATAGAAAAAAGTCATTGTGCCTTTTGATTGGTTGCGCTGCGATTATAAGGTAAAATACAGGGCAGAAAGCCCAAAGATTACTGTTTGGAATAACAGTGCTTCTACTCAGCCTTTTATTCAGTATCATTTGTATTATTTGGATATGAACTTTTCTGTAAGTCCTATCAGAGATTCACCGATGTCTGGGTTTCCATAATATGAATTATTCTGCATTAAAACAATGGATGCTCCACAAAGGTAGAGAAAACCTTAATAGGTTCTGTGAATTCCAGAAGACATAGACGCCAGCACCTTCTATGGTCTCTTACTTCATTGAGGTCAATCAGAATAATGGCTACGCAAATACAAGTGGAGTGCCAAAACATTCTGGAATTCACCTGAATTTTCATCAGCTTAAAGAAGGTTGGATTAAGTAAAAGTACACACCTCCAAAATGTTTCATTGTGAAAGGTATCCATTTTTTTAGCAAATGAAGAGCCAATCTGATCTAGTGATTAAGACACCAGGCTAGAAAGCAGGAGACCATCAGTTCAAGTCCTGCCTTAGCCAGGAAAGCCAGCTGGATGACTTTGGGTCAGTCACTTTTTCTCAGTCCAGGCCATCCCACATGGTGGTTATTGTGGGGAAAATATGAGGAGGAAGGTGTGTTGGAATGTCTGCCTTGGGTTATCCATAAAAATAATAGATGAGGAATGCAAATAAATAAATAAAATAATCAGTGACCGGTTTCCAGTTCTGGATACCTCACTTTAAAAAAGATATTGATAAGATTGAGAAAGTCCAGAGACGGGCAATAAAAATGGCGCAAGGTCTGAGAGACAAAACCGATCAGGAAAGATTGCAGGAACTGAATACATACAGCCTGAAGGCAGAAGTAAAAGGAGAGAAGCGATTAAAACCTTTAAATATATTAAAGATGTGAATAAGCTTCTAGAAGGCAGTATTTTCAATATTAAGCAAAAATCAAGAACTCGGAGGCATAAACTCAAACTATCAGGGAAGGAAGTTCAGAAGTAATGTTAGAAATATTACTTCACAGAAAGAGTAGTGGAACTAACTTCTAGTGTAGGCAGTGGGTCAGTAATAATCAGTAACTGAACTTAAATATGCTTGGGATAAACACATGTCTATCATCGACAAAAAATAAAAATTATATATATATATATATATATATATATATATATATATATATATATATATATGTAGGTCTTTGGTTGTTCGGGTTTTCTCCGCGTAAAATTGGAAGTGTCTTGGCGACGTTTCGACGAAGTCCCATTCAGCTCGAAGCACGAAGCTGAAAACACCAGCCTGAAGATGACGAATGGGACTTCGTCGAAACGTCGCCAAGACACTTCCAATTTTACGCGGGAGAAAACCCGAACAACCAAAGACCTACATACAAACACCCACGAAAACCTCAGAAAACATATATATATATACCGTAAATGCCGGCGTATAAGGCGACTTCCGCGAGCACTGAAATCGGCGCCAAAGACGGGGGTCGTCTTATACGCCGAGTCGTCTTATACACCGGAAATACTGGTAGTTTCTGGCGTATAAGACGACATTCTAGGAATGCGGCCTGGCTATAAAGACGGGGGTCGTCTTATACATCGGGTCGCCTTGTACGCCGGCATTTACGGTATATATACTTCCAATTTTACACGGGAGAAAACCCGAACAACCAAAGACCTATATATATATATATATATTACCTTGAATGTGCACCCTGTCAGCCCAAATATGGGAGAAAGAAATCTTCTTTCTTTTCTTTTCTTTTGCCTGTATCAGCTCAATCCAGAGCCATCCACAAGCAGCAGTCGCCAACTGCAACATCATTTTGCATTTTTAAGAAACTCGAAATAGCTATCCCAGTTCTTTCTTTGTTCTTTGTTAGCAACCTATATACATATATATATATATGTATATAATATGTTTATTTATTCTTTAAAATAATGAATGTTAATAAGAAAATAAAAGCAAAAATTTCAAACTCAATGGACCACTGGGTCTTTTCTGCCATCAGTTTTCTATGTTTCTGTGTTTTATCATTTTTTCTTCTCCTGAGTTCATCTTATTTCCTTTCCTTCACTAACCTCCCTTTTTCCATCCCCATCAGAATTACACTTTAAAATATTTGTTCTTTCTCTGCTGTGTAATTATTACCATTGTCAGAAGCTCAATAGAGAAGGCCTCATGCGTCAGTGACTCACTCCTCTGAAGACACCATTTCCAACAGAGAGGACCTTTAAAATCCTCTCTTGGCACCTGATTTTTTCCCCCTCACTTCAACCTTTCTTATATAAGCTCTGAAGGGTCAGACAGTTCTTCCATCTAGAAATTGCCCTTATATTGTAGGCCAACATCTCCTTCCTGCTCACTTCAATTTTCAGGAAAAAAAGTAATGACAAACTCTTAAGGATTGTAAGGATTTTTTGCTCAGCACCATTTCTTACTTCAACCTTTTCCACAAGGTAGCTCTGAGGATGAATCCCAGTGAAATATGGGGCTATTTAATAAATAAATACATAAATGTGAAATGAAATGAAATGCTTCTAAATAGAAAGGAAAGTTTTATGCCATTACTTTCATGGGAAAGAAATAGAGGAAATACAAATAGACCCTGTCTTACAACCATTTGTTTAGCAAACATTTGAAGTTACAAGAATACTGAAAAGAATGGCTTATGACTAGTCCTTGCACTTACAACCATCACAGCATCCCTACAGTCACATGATCAAAATTTGGGTGCTTGGTGACAGAAATGTATTTACGATGGTTGTAGCATCCCAGGATCATGCAATTGCCATTTGTGACTTCTCAGTTCACGTCCCGCAAGCAACAAGCAATGCGGGAAGCCAGATTCACTTAATGACTGCATTAATCACTTAATAACTGGCATGTGCAATAGGTATATGCATATAGGAGAATTGAAATTATGGTAGGGACTCTGAACTTTATCTCCACCTGCATATAAATACATTACAAAATCATTTATGATCCCCTTGATGAACCACCATAATGAGAACTTATTTCCACAGGGAGAAAAATGACAGCAAAATCCAATGTGCATTAATTCTGATGTAAAACTCATAGTGTATTCAATGGAGTTATTCCTAAATCAATGTGCATAACTTTGCAATCTTTCACAGTATAGCTTAGGTCAGTCCCCTTGCATTTATTGTACTTTTATTTTATCTTATTGTACTGATGTATAAACTATCTCAGTCTGAACTGAGTCTGAATAGAGCACATGAACGAAACAAATAGAGTAATCTCAGCAGTTAAAATAATCAATAAACAATCCAAACAATCACAATAATTAGAATTGATGGGCTCCTCAATCTTCCTAGGGTCCAAAGAGCCTCTGAAAGATGATAGTTTTAAGGGCCTTTTTAAACCAAACGAGGATGGTTGCTATAATAACAAGAACAACAACAACAACAATAATAATAATAATAAAGTTGGAAAGGATCTTGGAGGTTTTTCCATAGATTACTTCTTGTCCTTCCTTCAGGCGCTTTGGAGAATAGCTTGACTCCCTCTTCTTTGTGGCAGATATTGGAACACTACTATTGTGTCACCTCTAGTCCTTCTCTTCATTAAACTAGACATATCCAGTTCCAGCAACCATTCTTTATATGTTTTAGCCTCCAGTCCCCTAATCATCTTGGTTGCTCTTCTCTGTACTCTTTCTAGAGTCTCAGCATCATTTTTACATTGTGGTGCTGAAAACTGGATGCAGTATGCCAAGTGTGGCCTTACCAAGGCATTGTAAAGTGGTATTAACACTCCATGTGATCTTGATTGTATCTCTCTGTTAATGCAGCCTAGCACTGTGTTAGCTTTTTGGGCAGCTGCAGCACATTGCTAGCTCATATTTAAGTGATTGTCCACTAGGACTGCAAGATCCCTCTCACAGTTGCTACTATTGAGCAAGGTACCACTTATACCAGTGGTGGCGAACCTATGGCATGGGTGACAGAAGCGGCACTCAGAGCCCTCTCTGTGGGCACACGTGCCATCGCCCCAGTCCTAGGCCTTCAGCTGGGTTTTATAAAACCTTTTCTCTTTAGGCCTCTACCGCCGTGTACAAAAAAAAAAGATTCAATCAATCAGTCAATTTCAACTTCTCGTGGGGAAAAAAAAAGATCTTGCAAAGTTGGAATTGATTGATTGAACTTTTTAGTTCCACCCAGTCTGCCATTACCACCACAGTCACACCCACCCAATGGGCCATTACCCACTCAATGGGCCACACCCACCCGGCACCTGACAATGCATAAGTGGGTTTTGGGTTGCAGTTTGGGCACTCGGTTTCTAAAAGGTTCGCCATCACTGACTTATACTATACCTGTGCATTTGGTTTTTCTTGCCTAAATGTAGAACCTTACTTTTTTCACCACTGAATTTCATTTTGTTAGATAGTGCTCAATGTTCAAGTCTATCAAAATCCTTCTGTATCTTAAGCCTATCTTCTGGAGTGTTGGCTATTTCTGCCAGCTTGGTGTCGTCTGCAAATTTGATGAGTGCCCCATCTATCCCCTCATCCAAATCATTGATGAAGATGTTAAAGAGCACCGGATCCAGAATAGAATCCTGGGGCATTCCACTACACACTTCCCTCCTTGTAGATGCAATTCCATTGAGGACCACATGCTGAGTACGGCCAGTCAGCCAGCTACGAATCCATCTGGTGGTGATGCTGTCTAACCCATATTTTTCTATCTTATCAAGTAGTAGGTTGTGGTCTACTTCATCAAATGCCTTACCAAGTCCAGGTAAATTATATTTACTTACACTTCTAGCTTCCCCATGTTTCAGACCATGAAGGCTACTAGTCTCCTTTTTGAGGTCTCCTTCACTTCTCATTGGGGCAAAATCCTTAGCAGGCCTTCTTTGATGTTTGGACTAGATGAGCAGAATGAAACTTGACAGGACATTGCCTGACATCCCAGTGTTGAGACATATAGATGCACTATAGCAGGGCTTTTCAACCTTTTTACCGATTGTACCACTTTTAGTGTTGTGTCCTGAGCCTGCAAAAGCAGGCTCGGGATGTTGCTATGGTCCCGAGCTATTGCAAGCTGCCCGGGACCAGACTAAGTGGCACCAGCCTGCGCACATGCGCAAGGCGCAAAAGCGTGCCATTTTCTCATTGTAACCTTTTTGCCCGGGAATCCTTATATTAGAGAGAGGCCTGCGAGCCTCTGAGTTGTTGTTGGAGTGAGCAGAAGAAGAATAAAGAACTGTTGGCTACAGAATGCGTTGCTTCGTTTCTGAAGAGCAGGCCTAAAACTAAAAAAAGACAAGTGTAAGATAGGAGTCACTTCTACAGATTTCTTGGGATTCAGAATAGATGCCCAAGGTATTCACCCTGTTGAATCTAAATTGAAGGCTATACAGCAGGCTCCTAGCCCCAAGTCTAAAAGTGAACTGCAGGCTTTCCTAGGTCTCTTGAATTTTTACAACGCTTTCCTACCTCACAAAGCTGCTGTAGCAGAACCACTACATAGGCTTTTAGACAAGCAGGCAGTTTGGCAGTGGACCAAAGTCCACGAAAAGAGCTTCAATGAGGTCAAGGCCTTGCTAACGTCCAATGATGTGCTTGCACATTTCAATGAAAAATTACCTGTCTGCATCGCCTGTGATGCATCTCCTTATGGGGTGGGAGCTGTACTTAGCCACTTGAGGGCTGATGGAATTCAGGTTCCTGTAGCATATTACTCCAGGACTCTATCTTCTGCTAAGCGTAATTACGCTCAAATAGACAGGGAAGCATTGGCCATAGTAGCGGGAATTAAGAAATTCCATGATTTTTTATATGGCCGACATTTCATGGTCTACACAGACCATAAGCCTTTGCTGGGGTTGTTTACAACCAACAAACAAACCCCTCATATTATTTCCCCTAGAATGCTGAGGTGGTCTATTTTTTGTCAGCATATGATTATTCATTAATTCACAAACCTGGTAAGGAAATGGGCCATGCTGATGGCCTAAGCAGACTACCACTGAAGCTGGTAGAAGCAGACCCTGCTCCTGCCATCAATATTCTCTCCATTCAGGAGTTGCCTGAATCTCCCCTCAATGCCAGGGATGTGGCTGCAGAAACAGCCACAGATCTCACACTTACACATGTGCTTTCATGGGTTTTGTCTGGATGGCCTGACAGAAGTCCAGGTACTGAGTTCCAAAGCTTCTGGCTCAAGAAGCATGAGTTATCCACCTTTAAGGGTTGCCTGTTGTGGGGCAGCAGGGTAGTTATTCCTGCCTCATTGAGACTGAGAATCTTGGCCTCTCTCCATGAGGGTCATCCTGGCATTATCAGGATGAAAGCGCTTGCGTGCAGCCATCTGTGGTGGCCTGGGCTAGACAAGGCTATAGAGGCCCAGGTGCACAGGTGTCACTTGTGCCAGCATTCACGGCCAGAAATGCCTCAGGCCCCTGTGCATAGGTGGGAGGAAACACAATCACCTTGGTCCAGAGTGCATATAGATTACGCTGGGCCCTTTCAGGGGCAATTCTTCTTGGTCCTTGTTGATAGCCATTCAAAGTGGCTAGAGGTTGTTCCTGTTTCCTCCACTACTACTGCCAGGACCATCCAGGTGTTGAGAGGAATTTCTGCAGCACACGGCCTTCCGGATGTCCTGGTTTCAGATAACGGTCCTCAATTCACTTCTTCTGAGTTCCAGGCTTTCCTTCAGGCAACATGATCTGTCATGCAACTTCGGCCCCTTTCCACCCTTCCACCAACAGTATGGCTGAACGAATGGTGTGCATCACCAAGGATGCCCTCAAGAAACTGACTTACGGTGACTGGCATCACAGGTTAGCAGACTTTCTTCTTGCACACCACACCAGACCTTGTACATCCACTGGAAAGAGCCCAGCCAAACTCCGCTGGGGTCGCAGACTAATCACTAAGCTTGACAGATTGCACCCTGATAGGGTGGCACCTCTGGTTTCACAGCCACGGGCACCAAGGTGTTTGCAAGTGGGTGCTCTGGTTTGGACCCGGAACTACGGGCCCGGTCATCTTTGGATTCCAGCTGTGGTTTGCAAGGTCACTGGACCTTTTTCCTATGAGGTGTCCTTGGACGACGGCCATGTTCTCCAGCGGCACATAGATCAGCTGCATACGAGACTGGACTCTTCCTCTTCCGCTCCTGTTTTTTCTCGGGGGGGGGGAGGAGGGTTATAGTGTGCAGAGGGAAGGTCGCTGTCAGCAGTCAAGGGCAGATGAAGAGGCAGGGAAAGGCCCCTCCCAAGGTTCCACAAGTGTGCCCAACAGGAATTCATGGGGACAAGGAACAATGCACACACCATTACCTACTCCAGACAGGGAGAATAACCGGGGGTATGCAAACAATTCAACGTCTACAAGAGAACTGGCATCCACCCAAGGAAACTGGCCCAATTCTGCAATTGCTCCCAGAAGGAAGTCAATGGGAAAGGGAGTAGACAGAGAGGCGAATCTGACTCTGGTACCTCTGGTACAGAATGGGGGGCCATACGGTATTGGGGCACTGCAGCTACCCCAAACAACCCTTCTACTGGGCTTGGGAGTGAGGGACTGTGTTCCCAAGATAAGTCCATTGTGGACCTGGAAAATACCACAAGTCCACAAAATACTGGGTGGGACTCAGAGGGTCCAGACAGCCTACACTCAGGCAGATCAACCCGGTACGGGGAGGAGCAAAGCCCTGATCTGCCAAGCCCTGTGGGTGAGCAAGCAGGCCAGGCAACAGAACCCGGGTCACGAGGACCACCAGGGCAGCAAAGAGGGGGCAACTCAACCCCAGTAATTTCACAGGGAAGCCAAGGGTGTTCCCAAGGTCCAAGGAGGTTGCAACGGGTTAAACACCCACCCAAACACCTTAAGGAGTTTGTGACATTGTTGTCAAGTCAAGGGAAAAACAAAACAGCTATACTATAACTGTATGGTATAGTTGGAATTGTGAGTGTCAGGCACCATAATTCCAAAACGATAGCACGGTATCATACAAAAGTGTGATCCAGGAGTAACATCCACAGTCCATGCATTTCAATCTTGAATTAGGATACCACGTCCCTTCAGAGAGGTCGCATATGTGTACAGAGTAAGCTTTATCTGGGGGGAAGGAGTGTTGTGTCCTGAGCCTGCAAAAGCAGGCTCGGGACATTGCTATGGTCCCAGGCTGTTGCAAGCTGCCCGGGACCAGACTAAGCGGCGCCAGCCTGCGTGCATGCGCAAGGCATGAAAGCGCGCCATTTTCTCATTGTAATCTTTTTGCCCAGGAATCCTTATATTAGAGAGAGGCCTGCGAGCCTCTGAGTTGTTGTTGGAGTGAGCAGAAGAATAAAGAACTGTTGGCTACAGAATGCGTGCTCTTCTTTCGCCATTAACTCGAGGACTTAACATTTAGGATATGGCAATATTCGAGTACCACCTTAGCAAGGTGTCAAAAACTTGATGACTAAAAGAAAACCTGTTCAAAGTTGCAATTGTACTGAAATGACTTATGACCATTTTTCACACTTATGACCATTGCAGCATGCCCAGAGTCATGTGATTTATATTTGGATGCTTGGCAACTGATTCATATTTATAATGGTCAGTGTTCCAGGGTCGTGTGATCCTCTTCTGCAAACTTTTGACAAGCAAAGTCAATGGCAGAGCTGCTGGTGGCCAAATGCTAAGGCGGGACTTTCTTTCCTCCCTCCCTTCCCTGCCTCCCTTTTTCTCATTCCCATCTCCTTCTGAAGGAAGAATTTGAACCCCCCCCCATATTTTCCCTCTTCCATTTATTGATCAAAGAAGGAAAGGCCTCCAGAGACAGAAAAGACAAGCTGCTGAGTGAACTAGCTTAAAAAGGCACATTCCCCTTTAAGAATTAGCTACTGGCTAGAAAGGAAAGTAAGGAGCACAGCCGGCACTTAAGGGAGAAAAAAAATGTAAGTACTGGCTGATGGCTAAGGCAACCTCCCCAAATGGCTCCATTCATAAGTAAAGGAATGCTACAGGCAAAATCCATTCAGGAGAAAAATACTTCAAAATCCCTTGCAGCAAAACTTATAGCTAACAACAACAGAGCAATAGAAGCTAACAAGAGACATCAGCCAAATAGAAATTGCCAAACACTCCTTAAGAACACAAAGCCCTCATTGCATAAATCCCAGAACTTCAAAGTCACAAAAGCACATAAGAATCCTTCCACTCTCCATCTCCTTCCCTCCTCCGTGCATCACCTCCAGCCATTGCTGCCTTTTTCATTCCTCTTGGAGGGCGACCCCTCCCCGCTGCATTTCTTGCCTGTTTGCTGCTGCCAGCACAGGTGGCTGCCACAGCAGTTGTAGATCAGCTCATGGCCAGCCTGCTTGATCTCCTCTCCTCCCACCCTCCCCCTCCTCCTTCTTCTGCCTCCTCCCAAGGCTGCTGCATTTTTCTCTCTCTCCCTCTCCTGCCCAAACTGCCTCCTTTTATAGGCTCTCCTGTCTCTGCCCCCCCCCTCGTCCTTTCTCATGGAGGAGGGTGAGCCAGAAGTGAGCCTGTGGCCTTTGCAGCTCCAAAGGACTCTTTCACCGTAAGTCCTTGCCTGTGCTGGCTCTTTCCCTCCCCCACTACACTTGGCTAGGCAGGGCTGCGTACCACCTACCACTCATTAATGTACCACAAATGGTACTCATACCACCAGTTGAAAAGCCCTGCACTATAGCACTTTGAAATGCTATTAAGAATTGCAGTTGTGCAAAAACTTTCTTCATTTATTTATGTTCACGCATTATGAACTCTTAATGCTATTGCACAAAACTGTGCTAAATGGACATACATTTGCTTTCACAGTATGTCACAATTGGACAACCTAATTATATTTAGGCCAAATTCCCTCTTATACATACAATTAATCATCATAACGTCTGAAGCAAATGCATTCAGTGTTTGACTGTATATAATGCCCCATAGCTTAAATGATTTTTAACTGGATCGTCACAGTCAATAATTCCATATTAAATTGTTTTAACCTATGAGAATCTGGTCATTTAATCCTCTATAGTATGTGTAAAATTCAAAATTTAGAATGTCTACTTGTGAAACATTTCAGTTGCGCATAGTTCCAAAACTGAAACATTCTTAACCTGTGCATCTCCATAATACAGTTTTGGTCACCAGGATGTAAAAAAGATGCTGAGACTCTAGAAAGAGAACAGAGAAGAGCAGCAAAGATGATTAGGGGACTGGAGGCTAAAACATATAAGGAATGGTTGCTGGAATTGGGTATGTCTAGTTTAACAAAGAGAAGGACGAGGGGGGACATGATAGCAGTATTCCAATATCTCAGGGGTTGCCACAAAGAAGAGGGAGTCAAGCTATTCTCCAAGGCACCTGAAGGCAGGACAAGAAGCAACTGATGGAAACTGATCAAGGAGAGAAGTAACTTAGAACTAAGGAGAAACTTCCTGACAGTTAGAACAATTAACCAATGGAACAATCTGCCTCCAGAAGCGGTGAATGCTCCAACACTGGAGGTTTTTAAGAAGAGACCGGACAGCCATCTGTCCGAAATGGTATAGGGTTCCTGCCTGAGCAGGGGGTTGGACTCAATGACCTCCAAGGTCCCTTCCAACTTTTATTATTATTATTATGGATCATCGCACAGTCAGCCAGATGTTCAGACTGGATTTGGCATTTTGTCTACCTATCGAGTCCTTACCCAGGACCTGGGATAGGTAGATGTGGTTGTTTGATGGTATTACAGGTATCGTTGCAGGATGGAAGCAGTTCCTAGTAAGGCCGCCTTTTGCAATTGACTAATAGCTAATTTGTCAATGCCAATGGTGTTCAAGTGGTGCTCCAGTTGTTTTGGGATTGCACCCAAGGAGCCTATTACTATTGGTACTACCCTTGCTTGCTTTTGCCACAGTCTTTCTATTTCTATTTGTAGATCTTTGTATTTTGTTATCTTCTCCAGCTCTTTCTCTTCTGTGCTGTCTCCATGCACTGCCACATCCACTCTCCAGACTTTTTTGTCTTTCTTATCGACAATTGTTAAGTCTGGGGTGTTATGTTGTTGTTGTTGTTGTTGTTGTTGTTGTTGTTATTATTATTATTATTATTATTATTATTATTATTATTATTATTATTATTATTATTATACAAGGAAAATGCATACATTCAAACATGTCAGTATATTTCTTTCTTAACCTCAAAGATGTTGGAGCAGAATGTCTCTCATCCCCAAACAGCCTTGCCTAGAGCCCATAGACATTAGCCATGTATATACTGTAGAAGATTAAAAGACTTGCCAGGCACAGATTGTGGAAAGCTGTACCATGAGTTTTCATAGGATTTAAAAAAAATTAAAATCACAAATAAATTTATTCAGTTTTATATAAAATTAGATAGATGATTAAACGGTCTCCCACTTGCCAGCAATGTAAGATAAGATAACCAGCCCCAAGATCTGCATCCTAATTATCTGGACATACCTGCAGAACACCAGGAATTCAGCAAGAGGCACCTAGGAAACACCCATGTATGTAACACATTTTAGGTTATATTTTATTGCTCTTGTTTTTGATTTTGATAATATATTGTATTTTGCCTTATTTGAAAACCACTAAGAATCTGGTTAGATTGCTATGGGGTAGAAATCAAATCAATCAACAAAGAAACAAATATCTTGGCAAGAGAAAAAAAATATCCAATTTAACTCCAAATTAAGGGATTACAGAGTTGTTAAAAAGGAAAAAAAAAATAAATCACTACCTCTAGAAAGGTGCCACAAGACAAAATAGCACATGTTAGGATTGCATTTGACCAGCATTGTCTGGATTGCCCGTTGTGAATTTTCTTGGGCAGAAATAATCTCGCCATATTAGTTCATACTTTAGTCATTTTTCAATAGGATTTTCTGTGGGACTGCCCTTGAAAACAGTGCAAATACTTCATCTGTGGTTACATTTGTTACAGCAGATAGAAACACATTACACTGAATCCAAAGGCATGTTTTATTTTTTAGATTCCTTATCATTAAAAATAGCCCTATAGTAAGTTTTTGGAATAACTATTCACTGTAGATCAAGTAGTGTTTACCTTTAAAGCATAAAGAGTTGGGAATCAAAGATCTGAAGGAATCTTTAGATCAGCCTGCCTAGTTTAAGTAGCCTGAATTATAGAAGAGAAAAAGCTACCTTATTTTTGACACCCTAAGAGGGTGTCTTTTTCACATTAGCTCAAAACTTTTTTTACTTGCTTAGCTGTTTAAATGAGTAGCCTAATTGTGTCTTTATCACATTTGTTACATCTTCTTGGTTTTAAGGGTCCCTTTATCAATTGTTTCTATTAATTCTATATCCTATTATGATTCTAAGCATACTCTCATATTTCATTCTATTATATTCAAGGATGAAGGGAGGCGTAACTATGGTTGCAATAAATAAAAATAAAAAATACTTGAAATTAGCAAAGTATATTTAGCTGTCCATCTCTTGCTGTATTAGTGAAATGTAGTCCAGAGCTCAGTCTGAGACCACTGATGTTGTATTCCCACTGTTTTCACTCAAGATATCTTTTTTAAAAAAGATTCCTTTGAATTCTTTAAAGAAACTCTGGCATTTGATGTTATTTTAGATGATGTCACATGTGAGGATTTACTTTTACCAGCGCTAAAAACAGCTCAGTGATTAATTTTTCAGAGCACAGAATAGCCTTCTCCGGCCTGGTACCCTCCAGATTGCTGGAATCAATTCAGGAGTTGCATTCATAGCACATCTGGGATATACCAGGTTGGGAAAGGTTGCTCTAAAATAAGAAAATAGAAAATTAATAGAAATTGGTTGGCACCACAATGTATGTTTGTCACCACAATGTGAGAGATGGAGAGAAGATGAATTCAGGCTAGTTCTAATCCAAGAAAGAATGTTGGTATACCTATATTCTATGGGTAAGTTGACATTTTTGACCTGGTCTTCCCATGAGAATCCTATGAGCCCCCCGCCAAAAAAAACCTTTAGTCTGGGTTAATCCTATTCAAATGATTTCAGGCCTTCTAAAATAACTTGGAAACTGCTGTTTAGAAAGCCGTGCCAAAGAATAACTGTCCAGACAAGGCAGAACAGAGATGCTGAACTTATCTTTTTACAAACTTGTATTAAAGCATGGCTCACTGTTGTTTTGATGGAGTTTATAAAATAAAGCAAGCAAATATTCTTAAAGTAACATTCTAAATAGTGTAGCATCTCCAAGATTTCTGGTAACCTAAGTTTTAGTAAATGAATCAGAGCCTTTCCTACCCCCACCCCTTGTTAAGCTTTTGCTAGAACAAAGCAGCGATGCTCAGCATTTCAGCCAACAATAGATTATGTGCTTTCACTGAAACAGATACACAGATATACACTGTACCCTTGTTTACCCAAACAGGCATTGAGATCAGATCAACTTCAGGATAAAGCAAATACATTGTATATAAGTGCCACAAATTATCTCTTACCTGTTTTGAAGCCAGTTTATTCCATCAGAGTCCTGCAAAATCCAGCTAGCAAGGGAAAGGAGAAGAGAGCAATGTCTGTATCCCATTCAGTTTCATTTTTAGCCCCTAAAAGTGTTCCCTTTCTAAGTCCATCTTTTTTGTCAGATTTCCAAGTAACTCACTATAGTTTCTTCTGCTCTTGATCTTCCTCCAACTTTCCTTCATTGTTTTCTCAATCTTCTCTTTTCTTCTTCGTTTGGTAGTTTTCTGATTTTAACATGCTCTGTTAGAAGTTCCCGCTTGCAAATTTGCAGCCCAGTTATAGGCTTTTCAAACCATACTGTTTCTAGTTTTTCTTTGCCTTTCTTTCTCACCCCCTACCCTTTTGCCTTCTGTTTTACACTCCTGCTGCTTCATTCACACTTTTTCTTTCAGGGTTAGTTCTTCCTCTTGCTTTTTCTGTTTTTCTTTTTCACTCCTTCTTTTCAAATTGCTTGCTTCCCGTAATCTGATTGCTGTGCAGTCTGTAACTAAGAAGTCAGCAACTCCACTAGAATCCAACAGCCTTCCACTACTTTAACCCATCCCTGTGTGTGATCTCAAAACCATGGATACAAGCTGCAGATGCAGCAATGGGGAATGATAGGAGTACAATCCAAAGCAATGGAAACAGTAGTGGGAATGCATTTAGCTCCAAGTGTAAAACCCCAAGCATCTTAGCACAGAATGCTCTGGATTGAAGAAGTTTGGTGTCGCTTCCAGAAAATATATAGAAAAATGTGTTTCTTGTGTTTTACTGTTTTTTCTAACTGTTGCAACCCGAGTCTGTTCTGTAGTAGTAGAGATAAAAGTAAGTTCTACTGCATTTCCAGAACCTTCTCCTCAGATGCCTTAATGTGACCTCACAATCCAGGATTAACCCAAATCAATTTGTATTTGTGGCAGAAAATTAAAATTACCCCATGAATAATATAGAATTCAAATTGTGCCCCAAATGTATTATAAAGGCAGATATTTTGGCTTCCTGCATAGCTTCCTCAACCATAACTAAACTGTTTTTGTGAAAATATTTGTTGAATAGTTCTATACAGAGTATGGCATATTGTAAGTTGTATTTTCTGTTTTAGAGCAAAGTGATGAAAAAAGACTCATGAACGGTCAGAGCAATTCTGTATGGAATTGGAAGCTGAACTCTGATTGGAGTTGATTAGCCTAACCACAGCCTAAGCTAGCCAACTTTGAGAACTGCACATGATTGTAGTCCAATGTTACAATTAATTTATGTGTAGATGTCAGAAAAGTTTTGACTAATCATGAAAAGGATGCAAGTTTAGTTCTGTCCTTTTTGGAACTTACAATAAGTTCTTCATTATTCCCCTTATCCTCTGATACCTTTTTCTACCCAAATCTTGCATTTCACTCACATGGAATGATGCAAACAATCACAAGTATTGTCATGCATGTTGTAAGTGATCAAATACCTCATACCCATATATTAAATGTATATGTCCACATAGTAATTTCTATAACATGTGTGCTTTCAGATGTAGCTATTAATAATTGCATTTGGTATCATTACTGAAATGGTACTTTTTCAATGTAATGTTTGCACATTTGTACTTTTCATTTATAGGAGAGTCACCATGATGCCCACTAGATTTGTTAAGGCTGCAGATACCAGTGTCCTGCCAGTCTGATGCCCAACTAGAGACAATGGGAGTGGCTGGAGTGATATATGGTTGAATTGAAATAACATTTTCATATTTCAACACTCAGTCTCTAAGACTACAAAATACCAGAATAATGGAGTTGGAAGAGACCTTGGAGGTCTTCTAGTCCAACCCCCTGTCCAATCTCTTCTTAAAAATAAACCAGAGCAGGAACATGGACAGTTTCATGGATCAGCTTCTGCCACCAGTCAGTAGATTTTATTTATATGGCAGCCTTTCTCATGTAATGTGACTCTAAGCAGCATTCATACAAGATACAAAAGTTGCCATGTACATAGTATTAAAATGCCCTTTATGGGATTACGAAGTAGGGAAAATCAGTCAGCAGGAAGTGCCAGTCATACAGCAACCTCTGCCACCATCATAACCACAACCACAACCTCATTGGATCTTTCAAACAGCAATTATACAGGGAAGAGAGCTTTGTTTTCATTCTTAACCTAACTAGGTTCAATCTAGGTTAGGATAATGCTGTATGAAACAGTTTTGTTACTTGTATTCATAATACAGGAATAAGGGCAAAAAAACCTATATATTCTTCTTTTAACATTAAAATTAAAATGAAGGCTATTCATTTCTGTGATCTGCTATTTACAGGTTTTGTATAATTTTGGGAAGCATTTTCTTGCAGCCCATGGTTCCAAGTACAATACTCATATTCCACCTTCCCTTCCTCTTCCCCTGTTTATAATTTTATGATATAGTCCCCAAGATGCTTGATTACTTGGATTATGCGATTTATCATGTATTGGTTTTAATTTTCAGGTGTTAATCTTTATACTGGCATTTTACTCCATTCTATTGTAGCCTTTCTTTATTATGTATCCTTTTCGTTCCTTATTTTGTCCAATTTTATACCAGCTGGAACATTGAAGTTCAGAAGTCCCTAATAAATATGCTAATTAAGTAAACAACCTTGCCACTAAATAAAACTAATGAGATATTTGTTGTTTTGTAGAAGGAATAAAAATTTTAAAAACTGTTTATTTCCTTTTTGTTAATTATCTTAAACACAGTGAAAAAACCAAAGAACCATTTTCTCCATTAATTATTTTAAAATATATTAGTCCCACAAACCTATGATCCATAGGAAAAAAAACTGAATATCAACTTACCACTAGCCCAATCAGCACTTAAAAACTGGCCAGTCCAGAGCCTTTGCAGAAGAAAAATACCTAATTTTGAAGAGTTCCAATCCCTCTGAGAGATCAGTTGATAATGTTAATTTGGGTTTTACCACTTGAAAATTTTTGATTTGCATACTAGTAATTATATGATTGCATGACTTTTGCATTGTATAGTTTCATAATTTTTTTCCTGATAACGTTCTCGTATACTTAAAAAATATTTCTAGGGCTAGAAATCCTTCTACATTAATTAATTAATTTTGAAGTTCAAAGTTGTACATATGTATACTGAGAAAGTAAGAATCAGTGTCTTGCACCAAGAAAGTGAAAACTTTATCCCCAGTAAAGTGCTCATTGAATTCCAACCTGGCTACATATATGATGCAAAGTAACACGTAAGTTTCCAATTTCCACACAGTTACAGGTTGAAGGCCTCAGGATGAATCTGGCATGGACCACCCTAACCATACTGATGTAAAACAAGATGTATATACTTTGAAACCCAAAGTTATACTATCTGAAACACTGTCTTCTATATGGGTATACTCAGCTTAATACAATACTCATAAAACACTTTGTTCCGTATGCTTTAATTTCAGAAACTCAGCTGGTTGGGTTGTGAAGCAGACCTTTTCACTGGTGAGTTAAACATGTATCTCCCTTTTTTCAGGATGCACAACTGGTTCTTTCTTTTTTATCTTTAAAATAAACTCTCTCTCAACTGTTGTTTTTCAGATGTATTAGCTTACAGTTTCCATCATCTACCAGTTACCATAGGTTGGGATTAATAACTTTAAGTGAATGATCAAGGCATTCTTATTTCTCTAGGCTTTCAATCCAAGTTCTTTCATATTTTATGGTGATACTATGTCATATTTTACTGTAATTGTATTGTAAATTTCTTTGAGAAGCTATTTTAGCTGAAGGGTGAATATGAAACAAAACATAAATGTAAGGCAATCCAGAAATCAGGATATACTCCTCTGCCTGCAAACATACTTAGTGACTATTTAACAAACTCATTTCAGATAGCATAGGGAGGTTCTATGTGATCCTGAAATTCCTAAGGACTCTCATCGTCATCATTGGTGTGGGAAAAGTTTATTCTTCTATCTGGGGGTAATTGCAGACCTCATTTAAGGACTTGCTTTCCTGCTCTACATTCCATTCAGAATGTAGAAAGAATTAAGACAAACTTATATGTTTTCTGAGTATGCACTTTCTTTTTCAGACTTTCTTAACCTGCTAAACTTTATTGTTAGTCTGTAAGAATTAATTAGAAACCCTCACACACACACCCATAAGAAAGAATTCATCATAAAGTTCTTCCATTCTAAAACAAGTGCCTTCTTCTGCAAATCTAACTAAGCAAAAGAAGTAAAGAAGCTTTTTTAAAAAAAATCACCTGTAGCTTGCTATTGGGGTTATAACCTCTTGAACTGTAAATACAAAACTGAGACTTTTCACCAGTAAAAGGCTATGTGTCTGCTTCCTGATGAAGACCCTAATGAAACTATTGTCAGAACTAATTCTATCTTAAAACATCATTCATACTCTACATTATACTTATTTTTTAAGCAGGGGTTTACTATTAGAATTCTAAGCTCCAAGGTTTGAAGCCACTGGGCAAAGTGGTCGGGTAGACAATCCCTCCTACTTCCATCTTTGTTTTACCAGCTGCTTTCTTTATTAAGAAGCATAGAATATTTTAGCACCTATGGATAAACCACCACAGACGGTGGCAGCAGCCGTTGCTAAGGAGACGTTCCCCAAAATAGTCCCATTCCGCCAACCTTTCCTGCTGCTAATGTTGTGGGGATGGGGGAGGTGTAGAAATGGAGAACTAGTAACTCCTTGGAAAAGTAGAAAAATAATCTTTTCATCCGCCTGTCCCAAGCTGAAGTTGATGCCACTTTCCAGCCTGAGAAAATAGGTAGCTAAATTTTTATTGATGTTAAGGACAATTTTCAGAACTTACTTTTCTAAAGAATAAAGTGAGGGTAGGGATGAAGTTTATTTCCAGGGCAAATTGCTTCCCAGAGAACCTGGTATCAAAATTGATCCCTCTTCCTCCAAACTCTTCCTTACTGCAAATCTCACCCCTCAGGATCAATGACCTATCATTAGAAAAAACCCAAATCTCTAGTATCAAATTCTGTTTACACTATAAAAACAGAAAGATATGACTTGCAAGGAAAAAATATGAAAAACAGAAGATTTCAGGAATGATATGGAGTATGGGGGAAAGAAATGAACTGCTGCTCAGAAGGCTCGATGAGGATCCTTGAAGGCCACATCAAGTCTGCAGTTTAAAATTCTGCATTTTGGTATACACATTTTCTCCTAGTAATTTCTTTGTGGTATTCTCTCACATTTAAAAAGTGATGCAATGACTAAAAATTTTCCTTGTTCCTTGTCAAGACCTTTCCATAATATTAAGCTGACTCAACTGGAATCAGAATTAGAAAATTACAACTGGGAAAATATAAAGCATTCATTCACACCATCATCTAAGCCAGGCATGTCAAATTGCTGGCCCGCGGGCCAGACTCATCATCCTAAAACCACACTCACCCCATTGCTGGCAATGGAGAAAAAGTTCCGATACGTCACGCAACATCACATGACATTGTGAGTTTGACATGCCTGATCTAAGCAGTTGATAGCTGTAGCTTCAGTTAATACACATCGATCTCTTCCACTGCTAAAATAATATGAATGCCACATACTACTACTTGATGTATAATTAACTGAACATGAAGGTTGGTATTCTGTTTCAATCAATTTTATGTATTTTTTTTTAAACAACTAATCTAATTTCTGCTCAGCATATGGTAAAACAGCTTCCTCAATAATAACATTAAGGAATATTGGAATTAAATCAGAAAATACTTGGAGGGGACAAAGTTGGGGAAGATTGGCACCAATTGTTGAAATTAATTGTTATGTGCTCAGTGATGTTAGCTAGTCTCTAGATACTTTTTATTAATGAAGCATTGCCATATAGGTTCTGTATGTTTAAAGCCAACTTGTATGCCCATGGAGTTTGAAGAGATTCCTTTCTCAAAGCACAAAGTACCTTCAGGGAGTAAATGAGCATTAGTTAGTCAGAAAAGACAAGCTGATATTAGTCTGATGTATATATTTTACCTCATATTATTTCTCCTCCCAAGACAGAAGAATCATTTAAACCAGCAGCCCCCAATCTTTTGGGCACCAAGCACTGGTTCCATGGAGGATGGTTTTCCAGGGACTGGGGTGTGTGTGATATGGTTTCACACACTGCCTACAGTACCGTACTTTCCAGCGTATAAGATGACTTTTGCAAGCGTTAAAATTAGCACCAGTCGGGGGTCGTCTTATATGCCGAGTCGTCTTATACGCCGGAAATAACGGTAGTTTCTGGCATATAAGATGACTTTCTAGGCATGCGACTCGGCGCCGAAGTTGGGGGTCGTCTTATACGCCGGGTCGCCTTATACACTGGAATATACAGTAGATCCTGCATGTGTGCAGATGGAGCTTCGCTGTCTTGCACAGACTGGTTTCTGGCAGGCCACGGCACAGTGCTTATCTGTGCTCTGGGGGTTGGGGATCCCTGATTTAAACAACAGTTTTAAACTATCTTTTTAACTAGGACTTTTCTGTATAAATGCTTTTTTATTTATTTCTCACTTACTTTTTGCCCTATGTATGTATATCATTTACTTATTTTATATTTGGTAAAGCACTTTGAGATACTTTTATATAGAAAACAATATACATTTTTTTAGTCTCGATCATGGGAATAAAACTGATCACTATGAGAAATGAAATGCAGAATAAGTCAGTTAGAATAACTGGAACCAGTCTGTCCAAGTTACAGAAAATGGGATAGCTTTCCCTGCCAGCTGATCCCTTCTTTCCCAGGATTTTCTGAGGTACTACCACAATTCAGGATAAATCTTCTTATATTCTAGCTTTTTCAGTTGGAAAATTCTTTCTTCTAATGTTGCCTTCCATTTTAACTTTGGCTTGAGGAAGAATTAAAAACCTCTTGGGGCCTCCCAACTGGAGTTGGGTGGCAGATAGAGAGAGGGGGAAAGGGACCAAGAGATTTTCCCTCCAGAATTACTGAATACAAAATCAGCAGGGCAAGATAATCTTTTGAAAATTCTAGCAATATTAAGGTGACCAACCGTCCTCCTTTAGGGAGGACAGTCCTCCTTTTGTAGGTTCTGTCCTCTCTCAAAAAGTGTCCTCCTACATGTCCTCCTTTTCAATATTTGAAGACTAATCTGCAGGGCTTTTTTTTCCCTCATAGAATGCCCAGAACTGCATTCTGGCACCTTTTTTTGATGGTTTTTTTCAACTTTTGCATGAGCTGTGCTACTCGCACTATTGGCTTTCAAAAGCCAATAGGAATTGCTGCTGAGCGCACCAAAACACCCAGCTGGCAAACTTTGTACATGCCAGTTGTCTGTATTATTGTTGCAATGAATAAAATGTTTCTTTTATTTATGATATTTTTTCTTCAATTTATTTGTGTCCTCCTTTTCATTGTAAAAAAGTTGGTCACCTTAGCAATATGAAAGATAGTGCAGCCATGCAGGCATGTACAGAAGTGATGTTTTAGGGAGAAATTACTTTTGTAAAACAATATAACCACATATTAAAATATTAAAACTTGATTTACTTTGGAAAAAGGAAATAGAGAACAAATGAATGTAATTCCCATACATATATTGTTTGAAAGTTTCAAGTCTTGGCATTTCTGGGAAGAAATGGTGATGACTATGGTAATGAATAACAGTAGATTGTAATTCCTCTCCAGACAAGAAGACTTGAGGTCACCCACAAGTCTCTATACCAGTGGTTCTCAACCTTTTTAATGCTGCGACCCCCAACCGGTCGTAAGTCGAGGACTACTCAACTGGTGCAGCACCATTTGCAGAATGGGACTTTTGGCGGGCTCAGCAGGACAGAGACAGCCTGGACAATTCCTATTGGCTTTTGAAAGCCAATAGAATTAGACTCTATTCAAGAGAGTCTATTCTATTGGCTTTCAAAAGCCAACAGAATAAAAGGGAGTAGCACAGCTAAGGAAAAGGGGGAAAAAATGGCGGACTGCATTGTTTGGCGACCCCCATGAAATGGTCGTTTGACCCCAACTGGGGTCCCGACCCACAGGTTGAGAGCCACTTGCTCTATACAATTGCAAAAGTGGATTTAGAGCTCTGGGATATGAAGGAATGGTGAAACTGTAGTGGGCAACTTCAAAAAGGACCCTGGATTCAGATACCTCCTTTTTAAATCAATTTTTAGATGTTGCTTGTAACGGCTTTTCAGCAATTAGGAAGCCTTGGATTGACAAGTGTTACAGCATTAGGTGAGTTTCCTTTAGTCTTTAGTGAAAAAGTTTTAATTACAAATTTAAGGACTTAATTTTTTTTTTAATAAACAGCAAGAGTGTGATTAGAACTTTGATTTTTGAAAGTTACAAATAAACTAAGGAGCCAGATGGATATGAAATAAAATTTGGAGATTATGGAAAAATGCTTTTGTTTTGAATTCTCTTTTTAATAAAATCAGAGGTTAAGACTTTGAAGGTTAAACACTAGAGGGAACCAAAAAGAGCTAAAGATTACAATTAAAGGAGAAGAACACTTAAATTTGAATTACCAATATAGAATTGAGCAAAACATTGTAACATTGGACATGTTAAAGGATATTTTTGAACAATGGACCAAATTAATTTTAAGGGTGTTTGCCTCTATGGATAGACTGTGTTTAAAATATGTTATGGAACAGAAACAAATGTTACTGGATTAGAAAGTAGATTTTAAAATGCAAGGCTACAAGAGTTATATTGGAAAAGATGTTACACTGGATATATAAATGAAAGTGGCTGATGTCTTAATAATTAAAAGAGGATATACAAATAACAAACTAAGAGTGACCCAGACAGCACTCCGATGTTAGATTTAGAAAAATCCAAAATTAAAGTTTTGAAAAATTTTGTGATAAGGGACAAAGAATTAAATGAAAAGGAATTAAATTCTAGGATATTATTTGAAGGAATTAAAAATCAAGGTGTTAAAAGTAAATGGAAGAAATTTAAATTTATTTATTGGATCAAGACTTAAATAATTGTTATCTCTGGTAAACCTAAATGGACTTTTGCTGAGCAGAACAAGGCTTTAAGAATTCCTTTATAGATAAGAAATGGTATATAGGAAGAAGAGATCATTTGTTATATTTTAAAAGAAGGTGATAAATTCTTTATACTTGTAATGAAGGGGGAAGTAGTTTATTTCTTTGTTTCTTTGCTATATTCTTATTTTTTTCTTTCTTTTCTATTTTTTCTTTTTTAGTTTTAGTTTTTTTTATCTTTTTAGTTGTAATTTTTAATAAAATTACTATAAATAAAAAAGTAAGTTTTCAATCCCAAGAGACTGTAGTGCTGGAGAGCTGATCCTGCTAGTATTTTAAACCCTCTAGTTGAATTCCTGCTTCCCAGCTCTTGAGTTTGGGCTACTTTTATGAGAAAAGAAAAGTGCCTAGATTTTTTTCCCCCATGAACATATAATGTGCAAAACAGAGGTGGGGCATTTTAAAAAATATTTTCTACTTCCATAGAGATAAAGATATTTGCTTCAAACTCCAGGATCTACAATAGTTGGGGCAGGGAAGTAATAGTCTGACATGCTTTGCTCCTTATTCCTAGTATTTTAATGAGAGTGATAAAGATGAGTAAAGTTTAAATTAAAACTGTTTTTGAGATTTGGGGAGTGAAAAATATGGTTATGTGCAATAGAATAAGAAATAAAATGAATACAAGCTATTTAATCAACAAGTTATATGAATAGCACCTTGTTTTCAGAACACATGCAAAGAAAATGGCCAGAGAGAAAAGATCTTGACTTTCTGATTTAATAGGAGGATACAGAAGAAGAGCAAACATTCAGACACAGGAACAACCAAAATCAGTGGAAAACCAGAAAATCAGCTTCTTAGCAAAGCAAAGTCTGTTCGTTACTTTATCCAATAGAATGATGTTTTTCATTCTGAAAATCCTCTAGTATTGATTAAAAAATTAAATTTTAATGGACCCATTTTCTTAAGGACCTTATGCTCTATTTATAAAAGTATAGGACAACTGGTCTATAAGTGACAGAGCTTAATTTCTGAATACATATCAGAAAGAAAATATAAGATTCACTGTATTCAAACATTGCCAATTGATTAGACACTCTGGGGGATACTGTTGAATCCCATGAGCATGCATCTATTTGTCACATAGTAATCAAGAGCCCTTATGGATTTGTTGACTTCTCATTCATATCCAAACTCACTCTGAAGTGAAAATTATTATTTTAGTTACAGCCTAAATGGCTTAAGAACAAGTTAATCCATATAATCCATATGAAGTCACATTAAAGTCATTCTGAGAGTGAGATGGGTGATACTTATATTTGACAGAGAGAGAGAGAGAGAGAGAGAGAGAGAGAGAGGGAGGGAGAGAGAGGTATATAGATTGGGTGGCTAATATACAAGAGGGAATCTGGCTGAAACACAGAACGCTTAAGTAACCATATAAATTTATGAAACTTTTCTATGGAGTTCAATTGTTAATTTACTGTTACTCCAAGCTATTTTTATTATTTCAATAGGCATTGCTAATTCACTGATGTTGTCTTTCAGCTGCAAATTTTTACATGGATTTTTATCTCAAGTCTTTGCTTTCCATTGGTCTTGTTCATGCAACATGGCCATGGGATAGGAAGCATATTCTGCTAATTCTGTAGTTAATCTAAAGGCAAATTAGAGTTAGCTCCAATGAGTCCTAGTCTTGTCTAAGAATAAAGAAAATCTCCATGCCATGTAAATTATTTAATTGGGAATGTGTTGATTCCCCACCCACCCACCGCAAGAATTAGACAAAATCTTAAAAAGGCTTCTAGAATTAGGGCCTATCTAAAAACTCCATTCTCTATCTCCTTAATACTTTTCTGTTTTCAGTTAGTTTTCAGGCCCCAGCAGATAAATGGAAGAAAGGCATTGGCCTAAATAAAACTAAATATATAAAATGTGATGTAATAAACTACTCAAGCAAGAATTGTTTTTTTTAAAGGTAGTTAAAATCCATAACATGGGCAAAGCAATAGAACATAGATGGATAGTCAAAAAATATCAAATAGCACTTAAGAGTAGAACAGCCATGAAAATCTTGAGGCCTTGAACCAAAAGATCAATTGTGATCTGTCTATAACTACAAAGATCAGAATAATGCAAGTAATGCTATTCCCTGTAATATTTTATGGATACGAATGTTAGAATTTGAAGAAGCAGGACAGAAAGAAAATTGACACTTTTGGTGTTGGAGAGAACTCGGTCTAGGATATCATTTATAGTAGCTTTGCCTTAGAAATTTAGGAAGTAAATGAAGTTCCTCAGAGGAAGGCCTTCTGTGTATAAGCTTGTTGCTTTTTTATCACTTTGCTTTTGTTTTTTAAATTTCTGCTGTTATGCTTCTCTCCAATTGTTTCATTGTTTTATATTTCTGTACTAGTAATTATTGTGAGCAACCTAGAATTGTGCAGAAGACTGAGGAATATAAATATTACCATAAATACATAAAGCAAAACTCCATGCTTGGAGGCCCTAATTCAAGACTTAGATCTATATTTTGCAATTCCTGATTTCTTGCACATGCCTTTAGACGTTGAAGTGGCATATGCAGGATCTTTATATTCACAACAAATAAGGATTGGATTATTTATTTATTTGACTGGCCTTATAAACCACTCAGTGGTTTAGCTTATAAACCAAGCAATTGTGATTGAGAAATGGTCTTAGGAAAAAGAATGCCTTCCTCAGCATAATATCATTAGGGATGTTAGATCCTTAGGCAGCGTGGCCATGACCTCCAAGAGCTACTCAGTTGGACAAGGGTTGAAAATGACTAGGCCTCATCTTGGTAAAAAAAGAATAAATAAATATTTCAAGTAAAAAAAAAAAAAACCTCCCGAAAAATACCTCTCTTTTTGATTTTTTAAAATATTTTTCTTTCTTGTCACCCTAGCGATATGGCTTGCAGTCACCATGGAAACTCAAGGCACTCGTTGAGATGGGGAGGGAAGCATCACAGAGAAAAAGAGAGAGACAGTAGCAGCATTCTGGGTTATTTTAGGAGACAGGGAGACACCTGGAGTGAGGCTCTTCAAGCTTATTTTGCAGCAAGAGGAGGTGGGGGAAGGTTTATTTTTAATTGTTCCCACTTCATGTGCCAACTTTTTCTTTCTCAGTTATTCCAAATTTGGAAACTCTTCCCCCTTCTTTCAAGCCTGTCTTCACCCACATCCTCCCTCAGCCATTTGATGGCACATGGATGTCACAATCATTGCCTTTGGATCGCTCATGCCTTGGTTGCCTCCTCCTCTGCCTTCTCCTCACCCTGAAGAACATGGCATGAAAAGGCAGCCCTCAGAGGTGTTGGTAGAAATTCTAGCCCACTGAATAACACCAAACAGCAAGTTGAAATTAGACAGAGATTTATTGGCTACAACGGTTTGCAAAGCGTGATGGACTCCAAATAAATATTTGAGCTACACTTAGTCACAGCGAAAACACACATTATGTACATTCTATCCCGACGCCTTGGCCTCTCTTTTGAGGTTACAATCTTATCAGAATCGCCTAAACAAAATACATTATCCCTGTCCCTTACTATTTTGCTTCACCTATTCCCTTATATGTACTTTATCATGAAATCCTACAGCTCAGCGTGGAAATCCTATAGCCTACGTGCAGAGCTCTTACAAGGTACATGTACATGTAGAAATTGTGTAGAAATCTTGCAGTCTATGTGCAGATATTTTGTGTAGAAATCTTACAGTCTACGTGTAGAAATTTTACAGAGTACATGTCACTTAACTTTACTTTTTATTCTAAAATTTTATTCCTAACAGAGGGCAGCAGCACAAGATTGGTTTGAAGGGAAAGAGATGGGCCCCTGCTCACTCATCTCCTTCCTTTTGAGGCAGGCTACTGTAGCATCTGTTCTGTTCTCGGGAAAGAGACATTAAGACGAAGCAACGAATTCCAAAACAGCCCTTCTTTATTGCAACACCAACAGAACAGTTTACACAATGGTGCGGTTCCGTTTTATAGTCCCTGCACAGTATCTTGCTGGCCAATTGTTGCGAGGGATTTTCCCGCCTTGCGCAAGTGCGCAAGGCTGGGAACAGCCTTTCTGATCCCAGGCATCCACGTGATCTGCCCGGGCCAATCGCTGCAGCCTGCGCCTGCCGGCCCAGGACATAACAGCATCCATTGCGGGGCAAATTTTCACTCTAAGACTAGGACAGCCAGAGGGTATGCTCCATACTTCGGGGGTGGGGGGAGGGATAATTTGCTCGGCAAGGGAATGTTGTGTCATGCTAAGTACCTGCTCAAAAACCAGCTCTTTAAGGCAGGGGTGCATCATTTTTGGTCTTTGATAGACAAGCTGAGAGTCACACTCCAAAAAGCCTAGGTGAGGTCAGAAAAAGGACGTGAGCAGAGCCAGGGCAAATTCAATCAATATGGTTTCATCCTATATATACAAATAGCAATTATATAATAAATGAATTATGTGTGTGTATGTGTATAATATTTTCCTTCTGTCATTAAAAAAAATGCAGTTTGTTGGCATCATTGGAGGGGCCATTTGCATCTTTAAGTCCTTAGGTTGTATATCCCTGCTTCATGTTTCTAGCTCCACTAATAACTCTTAGTTAAATATTTTCTACTCTTCTGGAGAATACATTTATGAAAAATACAGGTTCTCTATTCCTACTTTACATACAAAAATCAAACAAAATACATTAGTATTTTAGAGGCATTCTTCCTTTTCCTGGATGTTGACCATTTCTGTAGGGTGTGATGGCATAGCTAGGGCTGGACCCCATATCTCTTAATATGTCAGGAGGGCAGCACCCAGTTAAAATATTTATTTTTCTCCCCAAACAAAATGATGCATTTTGTTGGCCCCTCAAGTCTTAAAATTGTAAACCCAAACAAGCCATCAATAACTCAAAAGCCACCAAGGGTTATTGAGAGATCACAGGCACACATTTCCCAAAAGGTATATGTATTTTCTTTTCTGAATGGCTTTATATGTTTTCTGCCTTGCACAGAAGATGAGAAACTGAATTTTGTTTCACATGTTTTATTGAATTTCTGTTTTGGCAGGGCACAATAAATAACAAGACTTTGAAAATAGAATATCTTCTGGGTAAGAAAAATAATTTTAACTCTGCAGAACTTTTGACAATAGAATACTATGTTCTAGATTTATTCAAAAAGAGCAATCTTCAAACCCCCAAACTTCAGGCCTTGAACAATCCTTGAGCAATCTTCAAACCCCCAAACCTCAGGTCTCTCTGAGCCCTCTGTAGCACTTTCACTTCTGTAGTCTAATCTTTTTGGCACTCAGACTATGCTATGGTCCAAGGTCTCCTTGTCACCTGTGAGTTGAGAACCAGCCAGTGAGTAGGTCCTTATGAGAGAGCATGTGGCAACAGTATGGCCCTCCTGATAGGTATGGCCAATTGAAGTCATCCCTTTATGTGGTTGCACTAATGGAAACAGAAAAGAAATTATCCGAGGGCTCTTCAGGATAATTGGCAAGCTTGTGTCCCAAAACCTAAATAAATAAAATTGGCAGTAAAAGAAATAAGCTTTTTCTGGATTGATATGGGGATGCTAAGGTCATGAGAGCTGGTTGTATAGGTCACAATATTCTTTTTTTCTAATTTTTAATTAGAAAATAAATTAGAATTTTTTATTTTTTTTTAAAAAAAATACGTCTAGCTGGAGGCAGCAGCCTTAATATATAAACTGTCTTCAATTCTCAGATAAAAGACATAATATGAAAAAAAGATGATGAGATGATGAGAGAGAGAAAAAGAGAATGGCAGAATTTTGTTTATAGCTAAGGAATACACATGGTCGTCCCCCCAAAAGACCTTCATAAGATCTTATTCCAAGATCTAAAATAATCTGCAGTATAAGTAGGGTGATGAGATGCAGTCTACAGAATAAACTATTTAAAAAATAAAATAAGACTGGCATACTCATCTTTCATCTACTTGGATTTTTTGCCTTTAGTGTCCAGGTGTACATGTTTCCATCCTGTAATATATGCTATCAGGTCAACACTCAACATTGTAGACAGACAGTTCTATATTAGAAAGTTCCATGCTCACAAATTAAGTGAGAAGTTGGATGAAATTTGGCCAAAGTAACACTGTGTTGGATAAGAGAGTTCTTATAAAGGGACTAGCATGGACTTTTTGTGAGAGTATGACTGTACTTAAATGATAGCTCATACAATAGAAGCAAAAAAGCCAGTTTCAAACATAATATCTGATCAAATCAATAATGCAATGTACAGCCACAAAACATGTATGTATGTAAGGTGTGTGTGTGTGTGTGTGTGTGTGTGTGTGTGTGTGTGTGTGTAAAGAACCACAGAAGTATTACATACAGTGGAGATCCCAGGCAATTTTGAACCATTTGGCTTTCAACACAATATTTATCTACTTATCTATCTGATGGATTCTTCCATCTCAATCTTAATGGATTCCAGGGGCATATACTGTACTATAGATATCAATGATGAAATACAATAATAATAAATAGCAAAATAACAAAAATAATAAGAAACTAACAGGCTACTAATGATTTCACAATCAATCCCAAAGCATTCTAGAAGGCTCATCTTCTAGAAAATTATGACAGTGGAGGCCATTGTCATCATGGATGGCAGGTATTCCAAAGGAGGGGAGCTCTCTCAGAGAATGCACAATAGGTGAGGACTTTTATCAGACACTCTGTATGATATAGGTTAGTCAGGCAGAATTTATCTGGGACACATGGTTCCAAGCTCTGACTTCATATGTGACTCCAAAAGTAATTTCTCAGCACCTGTCTTCTTTTGCTGGGCAGGTGACCACATTAATAAAGTAGCATTTTCTCATAGTTACTTCCTATTTTATAGCAAGGGTATTGAGCTTAACAATTTCACAGAGAGCAAATAAAAATAAAGAGGGTAATAAAGTACATTTCTCTCTGTCTACACCCACTGCCTCTCGTGCATGATAAGTTATGAGATACTGAAGAGTAAATGCAAATGAAATAGTTCCAACATTAGGAACCTAAATATAATCATACTGTATCAAAGGAACGGCAGGTCCTACTTTTGTTTCCCTTAAACAATGGAGGAAAATATTGTTCTCTTAATAGTTCCTGGCCTCCTAAGAGGCTTGCTTTTTGCAGGTGGGCTTGCCTGCTTATCTCAGGAATTCACTGTTGTGAAGTGTGATCCTGATTAGTGAATAGAGGACGCCAATACTTTATATGACATGGGAAAATCCAATAAGAACAGAAGCTTGAATAAGCTGGAGAGTATAACTGACTGTTAAGAAAAGCAGATAAATGTATGTAAGCAAGATACATACTGTGGCTCTGAAACAAATTAAACATTTGATGTGTAATGGAGGGGGTATCAGATCAGTTTATAAAGAATTGACAAAACAATTGGGGAAAAAATTCATCCAGAGATCTGGAAAACAGGCATTTTCCCCATGCCATAACATCCATCAGGAGTTGCTCATACTTCAGTATTGCTCTGTTCACATCACACATGCTAGTGCTACTGTAAAGTACTGTATATGCCGGCGTATAAGGCAACTTCCGCGAGCGCTAAAATCGGCGCCAAAGACGGGGGTCGTCTTATACGCCGGAAATACTGGTAGTTTCCGGTGTATAAGACAACGTTCTAGGAATGCGGCTCGGCGATAAAGACAGGGTCATCTTATACGCTGGGTCGCCTTGTACACTGGCATATATGGTAGCATGTTTGAGCAGATAAGAAACTCTATTCCCAGTTGGGGTAGTGAGCAAATGGCAGAAAGGTGCAGAGTGCCAAAAATATGTATATTTTGGTGATATGCAGGAAGCAAAATTTCCTGGTCTGGTCTGAATGCTCTGTTTTCACAATAGTCAACCAAACTTTCTTTAAAGCCCATCTAAGGAGGTGATTATCACCTTTTCTTTGCATTCCAAAGTTTAAAAATTGCACGGACATGTGTTTTTCCTTTGTGCCATCACTCTGCTGAACACCTAATTCTCACAGCATTATCTTAGGCCTAAAGATATTTACCCATGTGGTAGAGCTGTATTGCTATTATCCTTTCCATTTTCTCATCTTCTCATTTCTCACATTTTCTCATCTTCTCATCTTTCCTACCACATTCTTCAATTGGTACCTTATGATTTATCACTTGTTGTTTGTATCTTATGATTAATGATTGTAACTATGATTTATGATCTATCACTTGCTATTTGTATGGACATTGAGAGTTTATGTACCAGAGACAAATTCCTGGTGTGTCCAATCACACTTGGTCAATAAAAAATTCTACTCTACTCTACTCGTCCTGAATTTCCCATCACTCAGTTATATTGAATGAAAGAATCAAAAGGAAGTATTCTGTAATATTTTGCTCAGACTGAGACCCAGAGATTTTAAGATCTTCTGAAGGTATGGGAATATCTAGTATTGGCTTTCGAAAAAGGTCCACATCTTTACAAACCAATCTTTTTGAAGCTTACTTTATTTTTCAACACCCTCCACCTAATATTACTAAGAGGACCCATTTTAAATTTAAAGTTCTTTCGTTTTTTTAATTTATTTGCATATTTTAGATTATCCATGGGTGCCGTTACTTTCTACAATAGATTGGGTTATGTTGCATCATTAATACACTGAATCATGGGGTTGGAAGGCATCTTGGAAGTCATCTAATCCAACTCCCTGACACGTAAAGGAATCCGCGTACCATCCTAGACAAATGGCTGCCCAATCTTTTCTTGAAAACCTCCAGGGATAGAGTAGCACAACTATCTCACTGCCTCTGAATTCTTACAGTGAGGAAATTCCCCTTTGCTTTAAATCAGCGTTTCTCAACCTTGTGAACTTGAAGGAATGTGGATCTCAGCTTCCACAGTGCTCTAGCCAGCAAGCTTGCATACATTTCCAAGCTGCTGAGATTGAGAAACACTGATTTAAATTTAGATCTCACTGTAAAGCTTGCACGATCAGGTCTTGTTTTACCTTCAGTGCTACGGAGGTAAAAGAACCCTCTGCCCTCTAATATTCCTTCATGCATTCAAATGCTGCACTTCTAACCCTTAGCCTTCTCTTCGTTAGATTAAACACATCAGGTTCCTTTAACTATTCTTTATGGGATTTAGCTTGTAAGCCTCTTCCATCCTTCTCTCCACTCTTTCCTGATCCTCAACAATTCCTTAACTGTGCACCTAAAAAGCTGTAGATGTGGAAGAAGGAATCCATATGCAGGTCAAGAAATGGTGTGTGTGCGTGTGTGGGAGAAATATGTGTCCAAATAAAGGATTCATTCTGGAAAGCTGTTCCAAAGGGAACCTGGCCTGCCACTGTCAACGCATGCTACTTGCACTGCCACAATATCAGTGGCTTAGCCCATTATATAAAGGAGATGCAGTTTCAAGTGCCACAAGAATCTCAGCCTGCATGGGTGGCGTGAATAGTCCTGGATGAACCAGGACTATCATTTTAGCTTCATGGAAGAAAAATTATAAATGAATGAATGAATTCTGTTTCCATCCCCAAGTATGTGTTTTCCTCTTCGAAATAACTTAAATCAAGGAAATAAGCTCTTTGGATAGAATGAAATACAAACAGTCTAACTTGGAGCATTATAAAGAAAACTCGTTTTAACAGTTAGAAGGCATCCATTGACTTCTAAATCTCTTTGCAATGAGACTAAAGAAATCTGCACAGAATACTGAACGCTGAAGGGAATATGACCTTGCACAGAGCCTCACCATGATCCCAAGTGAGAGTTGTTATTTAATGGTGGGCCCTCCACCATCTCCAGAATTTGAATCCATTTAAATAGTTCTCTCCCCCACCCTTAGAAAGAGAAATCTGCTTCCTCCCTGTCTTTTTCCCTTTAAGGACATTTCAAGCTGTAACTTGAGAAGTCAAGGGATGCAAGAGAAAGTTTAGCTAAGTTGGCTTAGTGGCTGCTCCCGCCTCCTTCCACCATCCTCTCTGTACAAACAGCATCTATGCCACGTCACCAGTGTCTGCACTGAGGCTGTTCTCCAATGGTCTTCCATTACTTGGTCGAGAGGAGTTAATCAGTTTCAGAGAAGCCAGAAACTTTCTACAGAAGAAGTATAAAAAGATTTTCTTTTGTTCTGTGCAGAGTATAATCAAGTTTTAATTTTAAACTTCTGGGCACATTTCTGAAGATTTCTGCTGTGAGAGAGTTCTTCACCTAGAAACAGGCATATCCAAAGAAATTTAATGAAAAGGAATCATTAAGCAGGAAGCTGACAAAGAGGAGCAGCAGCACCTTTTCCCAAGCTTTGAGAGTGGAGAATCGGCATCTTCCTTTTCAATTTACATTAACTTGCTTTTCTTCAGATTCCTGTAGGATATTCTTGGGCCATCATGAATGTATTTCGGATCCTTGGAGATGTCTCTCATCTCTTAGCTATGATCATTTTGATAGTGAAAATCTGGAGATCAAAGTCATGTGCTGGTACGTATTATAATTATCATTATTCTCTTCTCTGTCTTGCTGAAGCTGATGAGAAAGCCATATAGAATGGCAGGCCAGCCAGAAATTTTTTACTTGGAACACAAATGGACCACAGAGTGTCAGATTTGGGATGTAGCCTTAGGCTGCTGGAGTCACATTCATCCTAAATGTATAGCACAATGTTATAATAAAGCAGAGAGGAATAAATAATGGAAGAAGGAATATGGGAAGGAAATCAGAAAGTGAGTTATTAAGCTCAGCGGCACTTCGTAATTCCTTGAATAAAACAAATTCTTTGTATCCTGATCTAGATAGAGGCTTTTATTGCTGTGGAGGAGGAGGCAAGAAAACACATTTAATCCGAATTAATCCAACTAGGAAACTTTAGATTCAGCCAAGAGCCTTTGCAGCCTAAGGCAAGCAAAAAGATGGCATCCCTTCCATCTACCAGTATTAGGGCCAGGACGAACTGGAGGAGCAGCTCACAAAGTTGTGCTCCAACATGCTTAACAGCAACAGGCTAGCCAAGGGAATGCAAGGAAGGCAGAATAGCTCCCCACCTGTCCACCTTTCTGAACGTCTTGCCCCCTTCCCCTGGCCTCCAGTGCTTGCAACCTGAGGCATAAATCATTAGTACCATAGCAACCCACACTTTGACATTTGGAGTGAAGCTGAGATAGATTGGAATTTTTATATTTTTTTGAAAAAACTATCTTGAGTTTAGATAGCAACCATAAAGGTTTTTTAATTACAATCCATTTTAACAATGTCATCTTTATTAGTCTAGACAAAAAAATGTTAAATTTGAGACACTAAAACCTAAAATGTATTCCTGAGAAGTTTCTAAGGCTCCAACTTCGTATCAGTTGCTTAACGTTCTTGCTTTCTTCTCACCTGTTACATTCTTTGCCACAAAAATATTTCCAAGATTTTGAAAAAAATCCTCCTATGCCCAGTTTCCTTTCTGCAAGCCCATCCCACTCTATCACACCAATCTCCTTCCTGATTCCAAGAATGAAATATATGTTTAGAAGTGGTGCTATGAAGTTATATAATGCAAACTTTGTATAGTTTCTGACGTTAATGTATACCCATCTGATAATACTATAGGAGATTAAATCAATCATGTTTCTCAATTCATAGATTTTTATAGAGCCTACCCAGAGAGTCATCATTGTTGAAAAAAAGTGCAATATTAAATAGGAACATTCATCTTTAATTTCTTCCACGTAAAGTCCATCCCTATGAAACTTAGCATGTTTGCAGCTGCAGACAATGACAACTCCAGACTCAAGCATCAGCAGTAACCAATTTCCACCAGTGTCTATGGAGTTCAATTTCTTCTCAAATTGTCTGTCTCCTCCACCCTGTCCCAGCCTTTGTTTGATAGACTTCAGAAATTAGATGTAGTATTGAAGTGGTGAATTTCTAGTCTTTTGTAACTTCCCCAGCCCCACTTTGGATAGCAAAGATGGAGGACCAGGTATGTTCCCCGATTCAATAACTAGAATGTGCTGTCAAAGACCCAGACATAACCTGTGACACATTTTCTCTTTAAAATGCAACAGTACAGACAAGCTTGAATTAAGCATTAGCATTCCTCTTGTTTTTGTATTTCTCTGTTGCCCTCTCAATCCTCCATCCAGGTGTCTTCTTTTAATTTTTTAAAACTTTAGTTAAGGCCTTCACAATTGTGTTTGAGGCAAAGCAATGGGAAAGAAACCCCAATAAAACCCAAACAGGTCACTAGAATAACTGTGTAGAGAAAAGAGAAAAAAATCTTGTAGCATCTCAAAGAATAATAGATTGCTTGTAGGCCTTAGCTGTACAATAAATAAATTGACCAAGACAATTTGTAAGAACGTTTTTATGTTCTAGCTCTGTGTTTTCAAACTTGAACACTTTAAGAATGTGTGAACCTCGATTGTCAGAATTCCCCAGGCAGTCCATCCTTCTTATAGTTGCTAGGTTTGGAAAACACTGCTCTAGCTCATAAAATGATTGTTTCTCAGGGACCGAGTGTATTCTTTTCTATGTTCTACAACATGTTGCTTTCCTTTCCTGTTTTGCTTATATTGTCATTTGCAATCATTTTGTGCCCGTGCTTTTCTGAAGCTACCAGCCAATTTCAAATTGTTTCCAAAAAGAGAGAATTTACTCAGAGTAGTAATAAAAAAGCTAAGGCACTCTTTCCCCTCCCTGTATCTGTAAATGTATTCCAGAATCTTTCTTTTCCCATCCAATATGCTGAACATTTTATGAAGTCTCAGAAAGAATACCCAGGGAGTGTTAACAAATTAGCAGATGATGGGTGGAGTTAGATCCACTAATGAATAAAGCCAGATGTAATGCTAGTGTCCTTTCCAGCTTTCTCTCTTCAACTTTTTCTTACACGCACAAATCAATGCACAAAGAGAAGTGGTTGCCATGTAAATGGGCTAAGCAACACTAATGGGGCTGCAACACTCTGATGCTCGGTATTGTTGAAAATTGTACAATAGATAGACGTATATGCTCAATTCAGCTATACATACATTTAGAAACTGATTTTATTGTTATTGAATTTAGTGAGGCTTACTCCAAAGTAAATGTCTTTTATGTTGTAAGCTTTTTTTCCTCCAGAGGGATTGGATGAATGGGGAGGGGATGGAGAGAGACTAATGGATTTTTCATTAATTTTAATGTTCAGAATGAATGGTAAAACAATCCTGTGGCCCTCAGGTGGGCTGAGAATAAAAATCACAGGCACAATTTTAAGATATACTTTCTAATAGATACCGATTTAACTCCAATGTGCTGTATTCCCTTGTATAATTTGGTTGCAGTCCACCCAAACAAAATGAAAGTTTTGTAACCAATTACGGTGGATTGCAATCAATGTTCAAATGTTCATCAGCCCGAGTGACACTGTGAGAATGCAAAAAAAAAAGGACCTGTCAGCCAGTTTAATGATTGAATTACAATGTCTGAAAATTTGTCTTCAACTTGCTGATTCACCCATCCATGCCTTTTCTTTTATAAATAGTATTTGGTTTTGGAAATAACAAATGTATGGGAAGATTTTGAATCACTGGAATTATCCAATGATTCCCTTCTTAGACAGAATGGAAGCATTTGACATTTTGGGTGTATTTATGTGAATGAAAAGAACAGATAAATACAGAAAAGAGGCACTCTACATAGACAAATCAAGCATGCCTCTTTATTTCTTTTTCCTTACAATTGCAGACTATTCTATTGCGACAAAAGACCATATGCACAGCCTGTACTTTGGATAAACATTAATTTTTAAATTATCCTGATGCAGTTCTTACCATCACAAAATAAGGCAGTGTGGTTCGATTATTTGAACATGTTATATATACGTATAACTGCTTTTGAAAACTTTTCAGAAATCATTGCTCCAAAACAAGACTAAAATATTAACCTTCTCTGCTCTTACTTGACCATTCTTCTCTTTAAAAAGGATTGCTAATATCAGTCAGTTTGTAGTAGGAAGAAGCTAGGTGTTACTGAGATTTTGTGGGACAATCGCTAGTCTTAATAGCTTCTACTGTTTCTTATACTTCTAAAAAAAGATTTGATCCTAATATTTATTTTCAGCTACTTTAATTCATTTTTATCAAGCTTGGTTTGATGTTACTACCTTTAGGTAGACATTAGTGTAAAATTTTTAAATAAACTATTTTAGTGATTTTTCTTCTTAAAATATTTTTTATATCTATACTGTATATACATGTGTAGATATCTTAAACTAGAGATACACACACAAATATTCCGTTACTGAATCACACTGTTATTTATAAAAACCATTTGCACAAACAAAAAATAATTTTTTGGAGCAGGACTGCCAGATCTCAAATGTAAACATTTGGGTAACCAGCAACGGAGTTGAAAATTTTGTAACCCCAGAAGTTTCATTTCTGAGAGAAAATGCTATTTCCAGGTTATAAAGAAGTTTCCTTTGAGTAAGCTTCTGAGCCTTGCAAAAAGAACTATGTGTTTTCCTAATGTCATGCATTCATTCAGCCAGAACAGCTTTTTTTTGTTGTTGTTTTAAAGGAACACACTTTTGTAATTATAACCATTAAACAAAATAGAACAGAATAATACATGAACCTGGGCTGGACTACTCAGCTGCCTGACCGAGTGGCCAATACTGTCTCTTTCCATGACTGAAGCTGGTGCTTTGATTTCAGAATATTCTCTTGAGTGGTTGTGGTGTCAGGTATCAGTTGCTGCCTCCTGCAGTCAACTAAGCAATCTGCATCTTTAGGCTTAAAGCCTCAAGCAGCCTTTCCTTGGTTTCTTTTATCTTTGTTATTCGTATCTCACGTGTAGGTATTTCAGGAAAGAGTCAGATCCTTTTTGCACTTGTTTTCACAAGCCGTTACCTTGACCTCGTCACAAACTTCATCTCCTTTTACAATACCATCATGAAGGTAAGGAAACAGAAAAAAAGCTAAATCATTGAGTAATTCAGATGTTTTAAGCCATGCAATTATTTAAGTGTAGCCTATGTTGAATAAGGGATAGCTAAATAATTCCCCCTCCCACTTCCAAATTAAGACACTGTAATTTTACATTATTAATGTACAGCTAATCCTTGACTTACAACAGTTTGAAGTTTCAACAGCACTGTGACAGTTCAAAGTTTCAACAGCACTGAAAAAAGTGAGTTATGATCGTTTTTCATACTTGTGACTGTTGCAGCATCTCCAAGATCTTATGATCAAAATTCAGATGCTTGGCAACTGACTCATATTTATGACAGTCGCAGTCTCCTGGGGTCATGTGATCACCTTTTGTAACTTTCTGACAAGCAAAGCCAATGGGGGAGCCAGATTCACTTTTATTAACTTAACAAATGCAAAGGCTCAGCACCACAGATGTTTTTTTTATTTTTCCAGCTGTTTATATCCAGTGGGATTAAAAGTAGAATGCTGCAAATTATTTGTTTCTACTGCCAAATTTACCGGGTGGTACTGCCCTCAAGCTTCCAAAAGTACAGATATGTTAAAGTCCCCATACCGTTAATTTATCTTCAAATTTATAAAACTCACAAAACACACTGAAATAAATAGACCCAAATTCCAGGACTAATCCATTGAGTTTTTTTTAAAAATGCTACTCTCCTCTCATTGCAATGCACAGAACATGCATGATGGCCTGAAAGCAGTCGCAATATTCAGGGACTTTACAGAATTAAAACTATAGCTTACTTCAATGTATGAAAACGCCATTAAGTAGTACTAATAGCCAGGAATGGCATTCCTATTATGTGGTACCAAGGATGGACTCTGCACAGGAGAGAGATTGACACATTTGAAAAGTGTTGGAGGGGGCCATGTGTTTATTCAACAGCCATGAAAACCAACTATTCAATACTAGAAAAAATCAGGTCAGACTGGAAATAATCAAGAAACATCCACATGAATTATACGGATTGATGCATTTCTGAAAAAGATTATACTGTTCTATCTACTGCTGAGCAAGGTGGATAGATCAGGAAGACAATACATGAGGTACGCAGCTGGAGTATTGCAAGTCACATAAATGTACCTGCAATAATTAGGTAATACCCTGTATAGCAACTCTTGCTTCCATTTTATAAATCTTTCCTCCACTTGCTTGACATTTAGAAAATTTATAGAAAGGTATTTATTTTAACTATTAAATTTTAACATTATAAAATCAAATAGAAACTTACTTTATCGGGCCCCTAAGATTTTTGGAGCTGCAGCTTAGTTCATCAGATGTTAAAGGTCTGTGTTCAGTTAATATCACTGACCAACTATGAAAAGCTGCCCTTGAACAGGGAAGATCTAACAAATAGCATGCAATGATTTTTGTTTCTCTATAGGTTATTTTCTTACTTTGTGCCTATACTACTGTGTACCTGATCTATGGAAAATTCCGGAAAACTTTTGACAGTGAAAAGGATACTTTCCGTCTTGAGTTCCTTTTGGTTCCTGTCACAGGTCTCTCATTTTTAGAAAACTACCAATTCACTCCTTTAGAGGTAAGATATTTGTTTCTGCTTAAGTATAATGGCGTCCATTATTTTTGTGAGGCCAGCTTTCTAAAACCACTTATTAAATAGCTTATGCATATTTGTAACTTTTTGTGTTAATGTTTTGGATATTTATTTTGGATTTACTGTTCTTCCTCAGATACTATGGACTTTCTCAATTTATCTAGAATCAGTGGCTATCCTTCCACAACTTTTTATGATTAGCAAAACAGGTGAAGCTGAGACAATCACAACACATTACCTTTTCTTCTTGGGCCTTTATCGTGCACTTTATCTTGCCAACTGGATCTGGCGTTATCACACAGAAAACTTTGTTGATCAAATTGCTGTTGTTTCTGGAGTAGTACAGACAATCTTCTATTGTGACTTTTTTTATCTCTATGTCACCAAAGGTAAGGATTACCAAAAGATTAAGAATAAATGGATTATTACATGCTATCTCCTATGGCATTATGAGTCACAGGTTTGGGTTATTTCTTGGATTATGAGCAATTTAAGAGGTCTAAAATTCCTAGACCAACTTTAGACAGCATTCCTGCCTTGGGGGAACATTGTCAAAACCTGTTTCAGCTGGGCCTAAGCAATCCACAGCATGCTCTGCTTCCAAATTTGAATATTTATTCCCCCAAAAAGCTTCAAGATGACTGTCAATCAGTGATTTTATTTTTGATTATTTGTTTTATTTATGAGGAAGTCACATAGTTTGTGAACCTAGAAGCTTTCCCATTACTTTAGTTGTACCTTTTCATTCCTAACTTTTAATAAAAAATAATGCACTTATGAAGGAAAAAATGAATTTTGGAGGGAATATCATAGCCATGTCTTCTAAATCACAAGTGGAAATAAAAAATATATTAACTTCCAATTATACTGTGTTGTCCCCCCCACCCATCTTTGCATTCTAGAATTGCTAGATATTACTGGCTTTGAGTAATAAGGTGGAAAAAAACATTCATCTTACTATATCTTGTGTAGAAATTAATGTACTTTTTTGTGCTAAAGACATCATTAAATGTTCTTGGTATAGCATAAAAATATGGAAACTTAAAGGCCATTGCTCTCTGTTATTGGGCTAATTTTTCCCCCTCTTCTTCTTTTAGTACTAAAAGGGAAGAAATTGAGCCTCCCAATGCCAATATGAAAATGCACACAATGGAAGGAAGCAGATGAAGTCCATGTTTCAGGATTCAAGACACTTTTGCCATGTCACTATTTGAATTCAGAGCATATGCCTTTTTCTTTCCATTTCAATTAGAAAACATGATTGCACCAAAGGGACTGTGGTCTAAGTAACTAACATTTCTGAACTTATTTAGTGTGGAAGACAACTCATCTGCAGTAGTTTTATAAAGAAGCGTTCCTTCAAAACTAAAGAAACCAGATTATGATTTAACCACTGTATCCTCTATAATGGCTACATCCAAATTTCAAGTGATTAAAGACTAAAACAGCTGTGACCTAGCACTTTTTCCTAAACTATCAATGTTCCCACAAGCCATTAGGGAAAACATTTTTAAATATTCAATTGTATTTTTAAATAAAAAACAAGATTTCTGAATTTTATTGACAACAGTTTTTTAATTCATACCTACAAAAGAAAACAAGATGGTATCAAAAAGGACAATTTACAAACTAATAGTAACATAGCTTTTTAATATACTGTGCCTGAACATCACAGACCTATGAATCTCTCTTTTCAAGTCTTTATTCACAGAACAGGAATGTGTTCAAATACCAATATGGAAAAAAAAAAGTCCCCAATGATTCAATCTAAGAAGCCCACGGGGTATTAAGAGTCTGTATTTTTTAACTAAATAAAGCCTACACAATGACTTTTGTAGAAGGGAATATAGGCTGGATATTGGTATATTTATTGAGCAAATAATGAATATTACCAATTGGCCACATTTGTTTAAGCTGGTAGGTGGAAACAAGCTGTACATGTCACAGAGATCAATTATTTGTTAATGCTCAGTCTGAGCACAACACATACCAAGCTGTAGTTGAAAGCTACAGTACAGCAATGTAAGGCTCTAATACAATTTTCTATTGGCAAAGATGAAGACCAAATCCCTTTAAAAACAATGGGGAAGAATTTATTCTGCCCCCCTTCTCTAGGCCTGTATATTCATTTCTGCATGAACAGCAGCTCCATGATGTTTTTATTAAGAAAGGAAATACAAATCAGGCAGTGTTCAGTAAATTAATGTTCATTTCTAATATTTTCAATAATGAAGTTAACTGCCAAATATATATCTTAATTATGATTATGGAAACCAAACTGAGAAAGAGGAATTTAACTAGCAAATCTTTACAAGGTCTGTACCAACAACCTACCTGTATGATGTGCGCAGACACACAAGTGGTTATTATTCCCCAGCCTGCTCTTATTCAGAAACACATATTTAAATCCCATTTTTATAAGCCAAACCCACATTGCTATAAATAACTGAATTGTTTTAACAACCTATTTCCCAAAACTGAAAAAAAGAAAAACCCCATAGATTCTCTCTTAGGACAGAAGAGATTTTCCTGCCACATTTATCTAAACGTAACAGGTGAAACCAACTATTATCAACTTTCTCCTGTAGTTACAAGACAGAAACTTTAGTATTTGAATAATCCCATCCCACCCTCCCCCAACTTTAAACCTTTCTCAGACTGGGAAAAAAACAAGAATGAATAAAAGCATTTTGCTAAAGTTCTATCTCTTCCTAAAATCTAGGGTGCTACCTACCTGTAAAAGCTGAGTATAAGAGCCAGCTGAAGAAACTCACTCATAAAGCCACTGGAAAGCCTAGTCAGATGTGGATATAAATGCAGCTTCAAGACATATTAGCTATGTCCTCACCATCCCCTTAAGAGATTTTAAGATTTTGTTTAGCTTAAAATAAACCTTTAAGATTGAAAAAAGGAACGCTTTTGCTTAATGCAGTGGGATCTTATGCATGTCCATTGAGGAGCCAGATACCAAATAAATGGATCAAAAGATGAACATCAAGGAACTGTATAGATTCCCCCATGTTTATAGATATATATACCTTTTGTTATAGGTACAACTTTAACCTCAGTTGAAATTATGGGGCAAATGTCATTTGTGATACCTTGGGTGAAATCTAAGAGCCATAGAAAAATCCAATAAAAATAAAGTATAGCAATTCTGTGATTATATCTAGAGTAAAAACACATTGCAACAGAAAAGAACATTAATCTTCAACACTTACATCCCTTATGCATAAGGCTGGTAAGACATTAAGGAAATGCTAGCTAAACTCAAATTATGTTTACATTTTGTAGAAGTTTGAAAAAATAAGTCAAACCAAAAAAATTATCTTCCAAATTTTCCTATGCCAAATCCAAGGCCTCGTTTCATTAACTGTAGAAAACCTATGTCTCAACTTCAATAAGCAAAAATCACACCATATTTAATATTGTTAAAAAGGAGGTTCTCCTTAGCACCATCTTTCTCAATGTTTATATTATAGAGAAGTCCTCTCTGCAATTTTTCATACATAAGCCTCAGACACAATAACAGCTGGACTGGGACAAATATGCCTTGTAGGTTTTTCTTTTTTGAGAGAGAAAATTTCAAACTTCATAACATGCAAGGCCAAAATATGCATAAGGAACTTAGTTTTCCAGTCAATACTACTTTTTAAAATGAAAATCAGTAATGTGTACCAAGACCATTTTTGTGGGCAGAATTTGGATGATAAACTCTATAGCTAACCTGCATTAAGAAAAACATCACAATGGAGATGGGGTTGGGAAGGGGAAGAGACAGAAAAAATGAGAAAGGGATGAAAATCTTGACTGACAACCACTAAATGAAGTGGTTTCATTTGCGTGAAGGAGGAGGGGGTGGTGGCGGTGGAGGATACTGGTAGCTGGCAGTCTGCCCCATATAGCCTATCACACTGGTGCCAGGAGGCTGAGGAAACTGTTGTGACATGAGAGGCTGTGGCTGCTGGCTTGAACGGCCCATCCCTGCATATTGCTGCTGTTGATTGGTGCTTTGTGAGTTTCTTCCAGCAGTGGCAGTGCTGGCTCCCCCATACCCAGCAGCACTATATTCTGCCCCATAACCACTTGTTCCATAAGCTGCAGTTCCATAGGCTCCCTGGGCATAACCATATTGGCCTTGCTGTGCTCCAAACGCAGAACTTGCATTTCCATAAGTACCACCATAGGCTTTGTTGGCTCCATTGGCAAAACTGTCACTGCGATCACGTTCCCGGAAATTACTTGAGTCTCTTCGGCCATCCTTAACTCCCCGGAGCCTTCGCTCACACTCCTCCTGGTACATCAAATTAGGATTGTTGGATGAATTGCTTGTGCGGTAACGAGAACGACCACCTGGTAATATATACATACATAAAGACCTGAATTTAGTAATTTCTACTGAACATTTTCAATGCAACAACTAGACATGTTTACTAGTTCATCACAAAGGCCTCATGTAACTTAATAGGGTTTTTCTTTACTATTTTGATAATGCACACCCAACTGTTTTATTCTTAAAAACACAAGACAAAAGATTGAAACTCATTTTTACTTCACTGTTAATGAAAGCTGCCATTTCCTATTCCTATCAAAAGCCTAGTTTGTCAATCTTATTCTGGCATGATAGAGTGAGTAGAGTGAGCTATTACTGGCTACAAAAAATAAGTTGTGAAATTTATTATTTATCTTTACAGTTTTTGCTATAATTTTAAATCAGATTATCCAAGAACATATAAAAAATCTATAATAGCAGCAACAATAGGCAAGCTAAACTGACACGCAAGAAGTTTTGGGTACAAATATATTGATTAGTTAAACTGTAGATTTATTCACATTAAAGGTAAAATGTAAAGGACTCCCTGCAGATTTTACTCTGCTAGTGGTTGCTGACTATAAGGGCGAGGTGCTCATCTCCCTTTCAAGGGTTGAGTCAGTACTGTCCAAAGACATTTACGAGGTTGTGTGGCCAGCATGACATCATGAAGTGCTATTATTCACACTAGGCCTACTTTAATTATTAAAAAGGTTAGAAAGACTATTGCAAGGACGAAACTCTCTTTTATGACTAGCCTGCAGGAGTTATGACACAAACAATATTCTAATTTTATTCTCCCAGCATGTTTAAAATGTCCAAAATTCTAAAGGCATCATTCCAGAGAAATACAATTTGGATTTCCAGTAATATATATCCTTTGATAATACATGAAATATTCCTGGCGCATAATATGCAGACGTTGGGCTGTAGAAACATCTCCCAATAACAGAAAGAAGCTTAGATGAGGTGAGATATACAGAAGGAAATGTGTTTGTTTTAAAAAACGATTTAAGAACAAATTTAATGAAGTGTTATCACGTGCTGGGAAACCAAGACACAGAAACAGTCAAAATACTCCAATCTCTTACCTCCTCCACCACCACCACCTCTGTGGTCCACGAGCTGCATCAGTTTTGGATTGATGGCTTGATTGGCTTCTTCTAGAACTTTTATTAACTCTCTAGCCTGTTTCAGATTTCCTGGTGTGAAGAATGTGTAGGCAGTGCCTTTGTTGGTACTACGGGCAGTACGGCCAATTCTATGCACATAATCCTCTGAACTGTTTGGATAGTCGTAGTTTATCACAAACTTCACATCTTCCACATCTTGTAAGGCAATCAAAGCACAGTGAGGAATTGAGGAGAGCAGTGGAGGAAGAATGTGCCAACAGAAGGTGGGGAGCACAAATGCAAGTGACAGTAACAAGAGAAAAGAAAAAAGTTAGTATTTGTAAAATACAAAGACAGTATAGACTCTTCCTAACAGAGCAAAAGGCTAAACTGAGATAATTGTGCACAAAAAGGAGTTTGTGATCAGAAAGCAAGTATCAAGTCAAAGCAGTTCATAATTCCTCTCAAATTCATCCATCTTTTGCTGCATGCATGTCACAAACATACACACATACGCACACACACACACAAATTGTCATCTTTGAAACCTTGTCTTATATAATTCAGGCAATTTTGCTCCACAACAGCATTTCAAAATGGAAGAAATGTGCTGTTTTTATTACAAATGCAGCAAACCAGAGTGAGTAAGAGAGAGAACTGCTGAATACTTTAACTCTGTTAGGAGAAGTCTAGAAAAACTAGCAGCACACGATCACTTACCTTCAGGTTATCACAAGGGATAGGACAGAAACCTTTTCCAAAAAGGTTTAAAAATAATTAATTATTAATATATTTTCCCCTCTTCCTGATATCCAAAAGATATCTTAAGATAGCAAGTTTGGGTAAATAGATAACTAGATAAATATTTTAATATTCCTTTTAAAAATACACACTAACATTTGATCACATCACCACGTTCATTTTAGTGAAAATTTTAGCATATTGTTTACAGTGTAACCTGAACAAAGAGAACCCAGATGCAAACACTTAAAGTCATAAATATCTGAGTTTTCAGAAATGAGGACAGAAAAACAAGTAAATGTTAGTGTACTGTTTTGATTTAAAAAAAACTGACAAACAAAAGCAGTATTACATTAAAAATTAACAACCCATTAAAAATCTGCATTTTACAGAGAATATTCAAAATATATCCAAGATAAAACACAGATTGACTTTTCTTTTTAAAAAATGAGAAACATTCCCTGTTTTGTTACCAGACCGATGCACACTCCCTCCTCCTGTGGGAAATCGCTGCAGCCGATCCCGTCTCTTTGCCTTTTATTTTTGGCGGCCTCCTTTCGAAAACTCCGCCCTCTGACATGGGACCACTGGAGCGCGGGGAGCATGCATCAAGGGTCCATGGCAGCGAGAAGTCCCCACACACGCTCACTCTGTGAACTGGCTTAGATGCTTCTCTGTAGCCTATTTGGCCGTCAAGCGCCTGAGAACCTGGGTTCACGTAAACGTTTCAGGTCCTCCAACACTTTTGTCCCTTCACAGGGCTTAAAGGGGCCAAAATTGAAGATGCAAAAAATTACATCCAACAGGTCAGGCTGCATCTATTGCCCAGACTGCATCAATTTCAAATAAAAGGAAGGGGGTGGGAGGGACAGCAAAAATGAAAGTGGGTTGTAGTAGTGGCAAAGGGATGTTGTGTCTGTTTCTTATTACAGCAAGGGGGGGCTCCTCAATCTTTCCAGACTCCAAAGTCCTGAATCACACCAAAAAGTGAGAAGGCAGATTTCACAGGGGGCAGCGCGAGTCTCCAACTAGGGTCCTTGGTGCAAAGGGCTTGTATTAGATAAGGACAGGACAGGACAGCACACCGTTTGCATTCACATCTTCATAGCTAGAGCTTCACTGGAGTCTGACAAAGAGCAGATTGTGGACCTCAATCAATCCCATTATGTACATCCATTAGCAAAATGGTCATAATGAATATCAGAGAGCATTTGCTTATTAGGAAATATAGACATTGTCAACAATGAAGGTATTGGGAAATGGATTTTGCCAAGAAATCCATGAAAGGACAACAGGGAGAGGAAAGAGGAAAAGGAGGGGCTAGTTTTCACTTTCGAATGGCAGTTATGACATCCATATTATATGGCTGGGGACCCAGGGAGAGAACATGCAGTTATAATGCAGGTTTCTTACTATCTATCTTGCACTGGTGTAAAATTCATCATAGTGTTTCTTCCACAGAATTTGTTCATTCTAAAAAGGAGTATGACTACCTGGGGATGCTTATCCACTGAGATGCCCCCCAAAGGAATGTCTGATTGTTAATTGGGAGGGGCAGAAACTAGCAAACTCGATCATCTAGAAAGCTGCTTCGACCACCAATGTAGATATGTCCCCAGACCTGCACTGAGTGATCGGCAGCTGATATCAAAGTTTCTGTTAAAGAAAACAAACAAAAAGAAATTTAATGATTTGACTTTAACAGAGTGAAGTGTAACCAAATTTTTAATGAACAGTGCAGAGGGAAATCTTCTGCCCTGGGGGTGATTCACAAACAAGCCATTATGGGGCACTCAACTTACCTGGAAGGAGCTTTCTGAGAGCAATGTTCATTTGAGTAGAAGGAAAAACCCTGGTGACTCAGCCAAAAAGCGCGCGCCCCTGTTCTATGTTTTAGGTAGAAGCCTTCACTTTCCAGGAACTTGGAGGAATTCGTCCAGAGATTTGCCAGTCAGATATTATATTTTTTATGAAGTAGCAAACTCTGGGCCCCAAAACAAGCCAAGATGTTATTAGTAACAAGAAACAGACTCTGAAACCTTTTCCCCACAGCCTCAGTCAAGTGGAGAAGGCAGAACGGGGAGACTGTTTTCTTCCAATAGTATCGAAATGAGTTGTTTTGGGGAAATATGTGAGAAGGGCTGATTTAAGTGTCTAGGCAAGATGCACAAAGAAGCTACCAGCACACAGCAAGCCTGTTTAAAAACCAAAATGTTGCCAACCAAAATATTGTCCTTTAAAAAAAAAAAAACTGGCCTCACCCCTTCTCCTAACAGGGCCAAGTTCTACCTGCATAGGTCCAGACATGACCCCAGAAGACAGAGACTGAAATCACATGAACTAGAGGAGCACAGGGATAATTTGGGAGATGGCATGGAATTTTATGTGAGGAAAAGACTAGCAACTTATTTGTCATTTTTCAAAAATGCTAACAAGCAGCTGTCTTTTTAGCATTTTCAAGAATCAGCTTTTAAATGATCCTATATTTAAAGTACATCTGAAATATTTGAGAGATTACATTTAATAAAAGATTAATCGAGCCTGCTGAACTCAACATTAACTGAAGACCTTTTAGGAATGTCTTCTTCAAAGTTTTTCAAGTATCTACAACACCATTTAAATCTACTTTCTGAATGTACTAGAGGTAGAGATTTGAACATTAAATGTAAAGAGCAGTGGAATTGTTTGCTTAAACATCCAGGAGATGAAAGCACTGAAACACTGACTGATTTTCATTATAATCCTCCCCTTAAGAGTTTTTACTATAACTTCAACAATCCAATTGAGGAAGAAAAGTGAAAAAGAATATGTGTAAAAAAGCAAAATATGCTCACACATATAAATCTAAGTCCTGTGATACTGCAGTGGGGCTGTTAAGAATAATGTGCAGTTACATTAGTAATGCATTTGGGCAAAAAAGGATTGTTAAAGAGATGCTTGTTCTACCATCTGGTAATTCTGAATAACAACGTAATGAATACAGTTCAGTCCTAGCCACCCAGCCACAAAGCTGGAATTAAAGGAGATGGGGTAGAGTGGAAAAATTGGGTTGAGTAATTGGACGTCTCTTCTCCCCATTGGCGATCGATTAGTCATGCCTAGGCCTTGCTGCAGACCAAAGCCTGTTCATTAGGAGCAGGAAGAGATTTTGAATATGAAAGAAAAAAAAAGATCAATGTTAAAAAGGCATTTCATATATGAGATAAAGTCACGCTTTAAAATTCTTTGGGGAAAAAATTGTCAATCTAAAGAAATGACAGGCAGGAAGCCCATGTGTACAAACCTAGCCCACGAGATGCAACATCTGTGGCAATGAGGATAGGAGCCTTTCCAGAACGAAATTCTGAAAGAAAAGAAACAATCTTGATGTAAATCTCTAATTCATAAAAACACATGTTTACATTATGCAATAAAAATGTACATACTGTAGATGGACTAAGCAGTTGGTTGAATAAAACAGAGCATTCTCTGAGTAAATGAAACTATCTTTTTTCTACAACTCACCATTAAGCACCCAATCTCGTTCAGGTTGACTCTTGTCTCCATGAATACACATAGCTGGCCAACTGTAAGGAAGAGTTTTAAGCATGCTCAGCTACCACGTATTTCAAAAATATGAACCTTTTTACAAATTAACGATACAAATGAATATAAATATTTTAAAACCTCAATTTATACATTTGGAGGATCTGTTAAATCTAAAGATGTCTCATATAATTCATTTTTGACAGCTGCATTGTCATTTCTGTAATTCTGGGTGTTAAGGCTATTCAATTAGGATAAATTCTGAACACAAAATTTGCCCAGGCTATTCAGAAATCCATTAAACCAAGGACTAGTAAACCAAGTGTTTACTGTAATTTTCAGGAATTCTAAAGGAAGACTTTTTGGTTTGGAATGTACAAAATTTTGATTTAGAAATCAGAACAAAAAACTGAGAAACTACTTTTCAAAACAATACCATGCTTCTGAAGCAAGGGATGCCCTTTTCATACACTGAAACAGCTTTTTCTGCAAGAAGTCAGAAATCTGTATTTTTACTTTCTCTGCACTGGAGCTATTTTTTAATCAATTCAAATAATCAAATCAAGTATTTGACTCCAATAATGCCTGATTCCCACCAGAACTAACATAATATGCAACTAAACAGAGGCTAATGTAAGTGCAGAACACTTTTGGGGACAGAGTATATTAAATGATTACATCTGAGAGTAATATCAAAAATGTTTGGGAATCATGTCATGTTCTATCCTTTGCTTATAATCAAATTATAATTTGCAATAATTCAGAAATACTATAGTTTTCTATTGTTCATCTTTTAAATGTTATTTTTTTGCATAAGTTCACATCCTCTCAAATTAATGGTACTAAACTGATACTATTTCTGCCCCCCAAGTTACAACAGCAACTGGGACTGGAATTTCCATCTCTAAACTATGCAGCTGTAAAGAGCGACATCATGTGATTGCATTACTTAGCAACAACAACCCAGCAGTCCTAATTGCTGTTAACTAAATCCCACCATTTGTTAAGCAAGGATACACCCCAATTCAAGCTATTGCCAGCTTGATAACTCCTAATCTTGGCAAGATAAGGGACTGCCTTCTCAACTCTCCTCCCCACCATCTTTGCCCTTTTGGCCACCCTGCACAACAGCACTCCTGGGTGGTGTTAGCATTATTGGGGCTGAAGCGGAAGCCCAGGACTTCAGCAGTCTCAGTGAGCCACCACTACATCTGGACCTCTACTTCAGCCCCTGGACCACCATTCCTGTGTGCCATTGTGCAGGGTGGCCAAAAGGACAACAGATGGGGGAGGGGGGAGATAAGCAGGTATGGGAATTGAACTGCTCCTGCAGTCGTAAATGTGGATTACCTGCCAAGTGCCTGAATTTTGATCATATGACTACAGGGACAATGTAACAGCCATAACATCAGGGACCAGATGTAAGTACCATTCATTCACTGCTGCCATAACTTGTCGCTGAAGGAATTGTTATGTAAGGACTATCTTATTTTCTTTTTATCATTTATACAGGCAGTCCTCGAATTATGAGTGAAATGGAGCCTGCCCATTCCACTTGTAACTCCAAACTCATAGAGTGAATCTCGTACCTCGAATGAGATCACTCCCTTGCTCGTTTTTAAGTGAACATGAGGTATCTCAGGGTGGGGAAAACAATGGAGGGCCTAGTGATGGAACAGGCCCCCAAGGCCTCCCCGACCCACTAAGATACCTCATGCTTCCCCCTCCCATCCTGCCGCACCAGACTCACCTGGAAACGTTCCATCTCCTCTCTGCTGCAGTTCCTGCTGCTGCCCGGATCTGAAGCCAGAAGACGCTTCCACAGCTCTCCTGTGGCCTGATCCGAGCTCTGGAGACGTTTTCCAGGCCACTGCCCGATCCAGGCTCCAGGAGTTTTCTAGGCTGCTGCTGCCCGGATCTGAGGTTGGGGAACGCTTCCGCGCCCTTCCGTGGCCCGATCCAGGCGTCAGAAGCCTTTTCCAGGCTGCTGCCGCCTGGAAACGGGCCGCCAGAGGGCTATGTAAGTATCCCCAGGCCTTAGATCTGGGCGGCAGCAACCTGAAAAAATGCCTCTAGAGCCCGGATTGGACGGGGGGGGGGGGAAGCATTTGCAGGCCTCAGATCCGGGCCGCAGCAATCTGGAAAAGGCCTCCGGAACCCCAATCCAGCCTCCGGAGGCACATGGAAGCGCCCCCCGGCTTCGGTTCCGTTCTCTGTTGCAGAGAACAGAGGCCTAAAGTACCATGAGATCTCATGTGATCTTGTGCTACTTTAGGCCTCCATTCTCTGCAAATGCACCAAAGGCCTGGAGCAGCCAGGAAAGCGAAGAATCTTGATCTTCGCAGGGAGGTCTGGTGCCTAGGGAGACCCAAGGCAGGTGGGGCTGGGGAGGGAGGGAATAACTAGGGTGAATGTTGCAGAGCCACTGCGGTTGCTCATAAGGGTGAACAACTGCGGTGGTGCTGTAATATTTGTAATTTCAGGACTTGTTCATAAGCACTGGGGGGTGCTCAAACTTTGAACGAGCGTTAAGTGATTACCTGTATTTATCATGAGCTATAACAACTTTATAACATCTGTTGGCATTTTAAATGACCTATGGCATTCTAACTTTTCAAGTAGTCAGTCTCATCTATCCTTTCATAGGATTTAATTATAATTCACTAAAATCTCTTTACTATAACATGGTAAAGGATGTAAAACTAATGTGTCTTTTAACACTAATGTTAAAATGTGAATCAAATCTTACCCATCTCTACGCATTCTTCGTGTTAAGTCATCACATCGTCGTTTTGTTTCCACGAAGATAATAGTCTTATTCTCCTTTTCAGCCATAATTTCTTCCATCAGCTGTATTAATCTTTTAAACAAACACAAACAGTATACTGTTTCATTCTTTTTCTGTATATCCTATTCTATGCACCCCTCTACAATTAATGAATTACTGTAATTGGCTACAATGCTGAAAAGGGTAAATCAAAGCTTCTTCTCCCCCACCCGTTTCTTTGACAGAAAAAAATTTAAGGAATTTAGGGGTGTGGTTTGAACTACTTCTAAAATGTCAAAGCAGATAGCACTGACTTAATGGTGTTTTTAGGGAGTCTTTTAAATACAATTAAGATAAAAAAGACAGAATAAAAATATTTTAAAAATTTATAAAACTTGGTAAGTCTGTTTGTGTAACTAAACCATCACAGCTCATATAAAAATGCTAAACTTAAAAACACTGATTCTATAGCTAGTCCTCGACTTATCATCATTTAATGATTGTTTAAAGTGTAGTAATAGTGGCCTTAGGAAGAGTACTTCCAGACACATAAAAAGTCTCTCTCTCAGTCTGTGATCAAGATTGCGATCTTGGTGCCTGACAACCTGTTTGCACTTATCAAGGTTATCAAACGCCCCACAATGATATGATGGCTATTTGCAATCTTCTCTACTGGCCTTCCAAGAAAAGTCAATAGGGAATGCAGTGGGGAAGGCTGCAAGCCTAAATTTTGGGGGCTGGCTGACAAAGGGGAACTGAACTCATCTGGCAGGATCGAAAAATGGACCACAGATCTCAAAAATCCAAGCTGCCTGTCAAAGCAGTTCCCTTCCACTCACAAGGAAAACTAAACTCTGCAGGCAGTTCTTTTACTCCATCGGCTTAACAGCTAATGATCACAACCTGGAGTGTCAAGATTATGGTTGTTGAGGAAAAGTCACATGGGCATCCTGCTTAATGACCACTTCGCTCAACAACTAAGACTCCAGTCTTAATTGTAGTCATAAGTCGAGGACTACTTGGAATCGAGATAAAACCTGAAGTTAAGATAAGAGCATCCATACTTATGATCCTTTTCGCTCTCCATGCATACATCCACTATCTGCAGGATATTATGATTGGCACTCAGTTCTAAGTTCCCCACGTTGATCTGGACATAATCATGCAGGAAGTCCTCAGCCAGTTGGCGCACCTCCTTTGGCCAAGTGGCACTCCACATAAGTGTTTGTCTGTCAGGCTGAAAAAAGAAATGTGTTATTATCCTGAAAGTAATCTTTAAACAAGATTGCAAGAAGAAACCTAAACTATATTAAGAAATACGGACCCGTATCTGATCAACAATTTTACGAATCTGAGGTTCAAAACCCATATCCAGCATTCTATCAGCTTCATCCAGTACAAGATATGTACAGCGGCGAAGATTAGTTTTCCCTGCTTCCAGGAAATCAATCAGACGACCAGGTGTAGCAATACAAATTTCAACACCTTCCAAAGAATGGAACAGAATAGAGAAAGAGAGTTCAAAAAGTCAGATAATAATCTAACAGTCTCTTACAGAGCTGTAGAAATACATGGATCACTTCACGAACATATTGTGCAACTTCAGTTTATACTACTAAACGGACTATAACAATTTTTATGTTTGTGCAAATGCAATTTATTTAATGAAAATAAAACACCATTTTCCATATCCTGGCTCCTTTTTAAAAAAATGGTAACTTTTCAAAAAAGACTCACCAGAGTTGGACATGCATGTTTTATGCATACATATGCACACATATTCCCAAGCATTAGTCATATTAATAGTGATTTTAATAAAGGAAATTAGACATCGTAATTTCCCTATAATATATAAGTCCATCATAATTACCTCTTTCTAAGTCTCTAATTTGGGGACCTTTGGGTGCTCCTCCATATATACAGGTACTCTTCAATCTTGAACATTTACCATAATCATCAGCTACCTGTTGGACTTGTTGCGCCAGTTCTCGGGTAGGAGCTAAAACTAAACACTGGGAAGAAACCATCCATAACACTGAGTGATATACTTAAATTTTGTGCTTAAAATTCAGAAGTACAGCTTACAAAATTGGCATCTCCAATTAGATAAATTAGACCCATAACTGTAATATAATAGGCAGCATGTAAGCACAAAAATCAATAACAACTCTACTTGAAACTGCTTTTAACATCAACTCAGTATTTACTTAATAGCTCTTAGGTCCTTGGTTAAGATTTGAACTGTTGTTTTTACCAATCTCAGACTGTGATTCAATTTGAAGATTAAATCCTAAATCAGAGTTCCCCAACTTTCCAGCTTGGTGGTCTGGAAGGGAGCAGTAGGGAAATGTCTGCACATGCAGCCCTGCGCGCATATGCACAAATGGGCATGCACACGATGGTATCGCTAGTGTGCGTGTGCATGCGCAAGTGGGCCACACATACATAGCACGCCCGTTGGCACCCACACACATTCAAACGGGCCACTGGCACCCACGTGATGCTGGCGGCAGTGCTAGTGTCCCCGCGCATGCGTAAATGGGGCCACTAATGCTTGCACGGTATTGCTACCGTGAGTGGGGTGGGGCTCGCCAGCTATTCCCAGGGGCCGGTACTGGGCCGCAGACCATAGGTTGGAGACCCCTGTCAATAATATAATAATAATAATAATAATAATAATAATAATACTCACAACTGGACCATCTCCCCTTTCCAAATATGGTTGGTGGTTTATATGAACAATTGCAGGTAGCAAATACTGAAAAAGAAGAGAAACATATTTCAGTTGTGACAGCTAATTAGTTGTTTTAAATCATTGTACATTCATTCTTATATTCTCAAGAAAACAGCAAGAAGACATTAGAAGTTAAACATAAAATTAAACAAGAAAGATCTGGACTAAGCATGGCAACAGTAAGCATTTAATTTCAATTAAAATGCAGCTTATAGCTTTTTCCAGTTTAAGTCTCAGAGGAATATACTAAAAACAGAATAGTAAGAGGAATAATGCACTAGTGTTCCAATGGGATAATTTTTATGCTCCTTGTTCCTGAAGAACCTGTACCGGTTAAATGTGATCACGTAAACTTACGCATTTATTTATTAGAAGTAGTCACTTAATGACTACAACTGGGACTAAAGCCTTGGTTCCTGAGTGAACCAGAAGTTAAGCAAGACGCTGTAACCATTTCATTCAATGACTGTGATCCCAGCAGTCCCCACTGTAGTCATTAAGTGATCTCATGGAAATGGAATCGCTTTCCATGACTATGGAACTGCAGATTGGGGTTTTTTGAGCTTACTGCCTGCAGTAGATGCAGTTTTAAAAATCCTTTTTCTCTGTGAGGCTCTCCATGGACGCAGGGAGAGGGATTTGGGGCTCTGTGCAGGCTTGAATTTTGGCTGCAGAGGTTCAAGCGGACACTAGAGTTTGGAGTCTTTCTTTCCCCATCTCTGCAGAAAACTTTTGAGGGGAATAAAAAGAAACGGACCCCAATCTCCAGGCCTGCCTAGAGCTTGGCTGCCAAAATCCAAGCATGCAGAACCCCATATCCCTATCTCCCTGAAACTCTCTGCAGGGACAGGGAGAGGATTCCAAGCTCCATGCCTGCTTAAATTTCAGATGTAGAGGTCCAAGCAGGCACTGATCAACAGGGAACTCTTACAGCCAGTCCCCAGACATGAGAGAGAGTCCTCAAGTAGGGAGCAGCCGCAGCTTGCAACCTTCCCTGCCAGATTCCTCTCTGATCTTGCAAATGTCGATCATTTGAACACAGAATGTCGGCAACCAATGCAAACAGGCTGCCAAAGCACCCGTGATCATGTGATTGCAGGTGGTGGGGATGGTGGTGACATTTTGTGATGGCCAAATGTGCTTTATAGGCCATAAAGCACCCGTTCTAATGTTGTTATACGTGTATTTTTTTAAAACAACTGGCCTGCTTATAGTAATAAACTAAATGTAGGCTGTACTTGATGAGACAGCCTAACTATCTCATTCTATCTTATCTTGTGTGTTAATGCCCCAGAGGATTCATTTGAAAACAATCAAGAACTTAGCTTTTCTAGCAGTTTAATCCATTTTTCCTATCTCGTGCTTTCCTGTAAAGACTTTTTAATAAACATTTTTAGAAATCACTCTTTTGGCAAAGTTCTGAAAACTGGCTGGCTAGTAGTAGGCAGGTAGCACTAACTATTACTCCACCTAGTGATGCAGCCCTGGGAGGCAAACAACAGAGCCACCAGCTGACCACAAATTCCCATTGCTTTCTATAGCATAAAGTACTGGAACTCCAAGATGACTTGTTCCAAACTTAAAGAAATTACATTTTTCATTTTGTTCATGAATTACATTCTACCTGAACAAAACACAATAAAAATACTTTTACAGATCCATAGGCAAAAGAAAATTCAAAGAAACTGAAAAATACATACTGCCAATGTTTTCCCAGAGCCAGTCTGTGCAATGCCCACCATATCACGCCCACTAAGGGCTAAGGGAAAGCCCTGACACTGAATTGGAGTTGGTTCAGTAAAATGTTGGTCCATCAAGACATCCATCACATATTCTAAAAATTAACACAGATAAAAATACACAAATGAACAGCATGGTTATCTATATAGCTATATAAGTAAAGCTTATACTGAAATAAATTTAGATTATAGCATTAATTTCAAAAACTATTTCCCCCAAACTCTGTGTCATTAAGCTCAATTTTTCAGAACTAAATACATCCAGCCAGATAATGCTATTTAAGCATACCCATTCATCTTCCAACATTGTTGTTTTGGGCACAACGGAATACTCACGTGGAAAGTTACACTGATGAAATGCAAATACGGGCTTGGGGCAGCCATCTGACCCTCTTACAGTAATCTCTTTCTTTCTTCTCAACTCTTCAACTTCATACTATTCAGAGTGAAAATAGCAAGTAAAGTATGAAAAACAGAATTTGTGTAGTTTCTTTTATTATAAATATGAATTTTCATTTCTTTTACTTCAAGTAATTACTATCTCTTTGTATTCTCCATAAATAATATAAAAATAATGTAAAGTCTTGGTCTAGCAATTCTTTTGACAGAGCTATTACTCTCCTTTTATTGACTTCATTTTCAGAAACTTGTCAAAATGTACAATGAAATACAGATTGGAATAAAAAAATAAAATGAAAATATTCATTTCATGTATTTACACATTGTAATTTCTAGCAATATAACCTTGTATATGCAGATGAACACATACACACATTACTTTGTTTTCCTTCAAATTTGCCATCCAAAGGATTTTAAGCACGTCTACAGCAAAAACTTTAAACAAGCTAGGTATATTTTATGTACTCTTTTACATGAAAAGTGAATTACTGATTTCCAAAGTAATAAACTAATCAAGCGTATCAATTACCAACTAAAGATGTTTAACTGTACTAATGTTTTGACCTGTATTAGTACAGCAAATTGTTTTCTCTGCAGATGCATTCACTGAAGATGATGCATCTGATTGGAAATACTCTGATTTATACAGGTTTATACATTCTGAAATGGAAGAAACCAATCCAAATTTAACATTAAGTGTCCCAACTCAAAATGGCCTTTTCCCAACTATACCCATGTATTTTGAACTTGGAATACTTCTACTTTGGTCAAAACAACACCAGAAACTTTCCTGAAAATTAGAAAATAGCAGCTAGAAAAAAAGAAAGACAGGAGATTCAGTTGAACAAAATCACTCCAAGCCATCGGCAAATGAAATGTATTAAAAAAAAAAATACAGAAAAGATGGACCAGAATAGGACTATAGATCTGGGCTGCAAAAATTCCATTTGCAATATTTCTTTTCTGCCACCTAGTGGCATCCAAATTTTTGCATCCTTTGTTTTACAGCCCCAGATTACCTTGACAAAATGAATAAAGAATAGAAAATTTCATTACTACAATGGTGGTAATTCTAATCATTTTCATTGCTACAGCATTTGGAGACATTAAAACTGGAGTTTATAAGTAAGCAAGACAAAGGTGAAAGAAAAGGCAGAACTTACAGGAGTGAGTCTTGCTACTTCCGGATGTTCAACATAAAAGTTTTTCTCAAATTTGGGTAATTCATTCAAGTCCCATTTCTTCTTACGCAAACGCTCTCCTGGGTTTCCAAATTTTTTAGGAGGCAGAGGGCTACCAAACCTTAAAGGATTAGATAGAAATGATTACTTCATTTTCTCAAGTTGATCAACCTGAAATAGCATTATTTTATGAAGATTAAAAGTGTTATTAAATTACTTATGTTGAAAAACATCAATAGCAATGTGAATAAATGTTTATTCTATACAATATGCCAGATCTCAATTAAGCCATGCTTAATTTAGACCCTCTGAAATGAATGGGAAAAATCACTCATGGCTGAAAAATGATATTCATTTCATTGAATATGCACGATCAAGTCTAGATTCAATAAAATTTATATACAGTAAACGAGCAAAAAGTATCACAAAGTGTTTTGGAAAGTAATATTAAGAAATGTTGAAAATATGTAAAATGTCACTATATTGTTGTAAATGTTCAATTATATCCAAGATTACTCTCACATTATCTTTTAATTGTTTTTTGGGTAGAAAACCACACTGGTCTTCCTGTATGCAATCTTGTAAAACTTCTCTCTTTCAGCTAAAACTGATGTAAACAATTTATAGTCCTTGGTAAGAAAAAAAAATTGGTCTGTAATTTTTCACAGAGGTGAAGTCCTGTCCCTCCTTAAGTATCAAAGAAATATAGGCACCTTTCCATGAATCAGGCATAAAATTTCTTTGTAAAATAGAGTTCATTAAATCCTTCATCAGAAGTAACTGGTCTTCAAAGGTTTTATAAAATTCACTCGATAAACCATTGGGTCCCGGCACTTTATTATCTTAGCACTATTAATTGCTTCTGTTAGTTCAAAGGTTGTTATTGGATTGTTCAAATTTGCTTGTAGTTTTCCAATAGTTTAGGAAGATTTTGAGTCCATATATAATCATCAATACGTGTTAATGAAACTTCCTGTTTCTTATACAAATTGGTATAATAGTTCCAAAATAATCTTTGAATATTTTTGTTATTCATTTTAGTCTTATTTCCTTCCTGAAGTTTAATTATCATCATCTTTTCTGTCTGCTTCTTTAATTTATGTATCAACCATCTCCTTGGTTTATTTGCATGTTCAAAAAGGTGTTATTTTGTGTATTTCAGTTTCTTTTCAATATCTGAAAGTCAACAAGGAATTTTTTATTGCAAAAGTTTTAATTGGTTAAGTATATTAAGATCTTCTGGTGATTTTTGAAGTTTTCTTTCCTTCAGTTTAATTTCATCTAGCAGTTTTTGAATTTTTCCATCCATTTTCTTCTTAATTAATATATTATATAAAATATCCTAGTATCACAGCTTTACTACTAGTGACAAATAGGTTGCACTAATCTTCTTAGATGCAGAAAAAACTTTTGATAATTTGAATTGGTAGTCAAAGGTAGTCAAAAAATGGATTTTGGACTGGACTTTTTACAGATATTGAAGTCCGTGAAATCCAAAAAGGAACAAGACAGGGGTGTCCTTTATCCCTCCGAATTACAGTTTGAAAGGATTTTTTTTATAAGATGATGACTGTTGGTATTTGACTCCAGATAGATTTGCAAAAATGTACAGACGGATTTCCAGTAAGTGTTGGAAATGCAACCGAAATCCAAATACATTGTATCACATGTGGTGGTCATGTTAAGTATGCTAAATCATATTGGACAAATACAATATTGACAAGGCAGAAACTATTTAAAATACAAATATTAATGAAACCTGAAGCTTTTATTCTAAATATTATGTACAAACCAATTAAAAAACAGTTTAGGATGTTCTTTTTTTTACATGGTGACTGCTGAATTGTATATGCCAGTGGTTGTCAACATGTGCTCCACGAACCCCTGGGAAGCTATGACATCATCACAGGGGGTCCATGAAGGCTTGAAGAAATTTTATAATTTATATTTTGAATTAAGTCTTGGGGGTCCGTGGCCATGTTTCGTGGCCACAAAAGTTAAAGGGGGTCCACGATGAAGAGAAGGTTGAGAACCACTGGTATATGCTAAGCATTGGAAGGAAAAAAGGAGAATGATTGCTGAAGAGTGGATTTTAAAATTATCTGAATTAGCAGAGATGGCACAATTAACTGCTCTGGTTAGAGACAAAGAATTAAACAAGTTTATAAGAGACTGGAAGCTGTGGATTTTCTGCATGTTAAATACAATGAGATGGTTAACAGAGGGATTTAAAACTTAATTTTAACTTTGAGTAATCTTTTGATTGTTTTATGTGTGTGTACGTACAGATATTGGATTGGTTCAATTGTTAGATAAATAGACTTCCACATTGGGAATATTTATTTATATAATATAGCATTTCTGTTAAATAGAGATGGAAAAGTTTATGACTATTTGTAAACCAATTTTGAAAGGGGAAGGAAATATATTACATTTTTGATATATCTTTCAGCATTCAGCTGGGATTGATGTTTTTATGTTTAATGTTAGATGTATTTTGTATTTGGGCTTTTTTTCTTTTTTATACACAAAGGTTTTCTGTAGCTAGTGTTGGATGTTTGTTAATCAGTTGGGGGTTTTTTTGCTTTTCTTTGTTTTGCATTTTATCTCTGGCAATAAAAGAATAAACATGTTTGAACACAAAAATACTATGTATATGTAGTTGCATAACATTCTCCAATGGAAATGACAAAACAGGGCAAATGTTCAAAAGTTTTACATAAAAATATAGAAAAAATGTAACTCTTTAATCAATATTCTATTTTAAGAGTAACAAACTATTGGGGGAAAAATCAGAACGCAGTTTTAATTGCAATACCTAACATCAATAAAGCCATGTAGAAACTAAGTACAGGAAACCAAGCATTTCAACCAAAACAAAATCCACTATCTTCAATAAGCACATTGAAATGTGGAAATGACCTTAGGGAAAGGGGGAAGAGATGCTGCCTAGGAAACAATCAGACAAGAAAGGCAGGAACTCCCAGTGGTTTAAGTTAGAGAGAAAGAAACTTAGAAACATCTGCCATAATAGATCAAGCAGTTAAAGTGACAGCAGGGATATTTTGTACTTTCAGACTTGCAAGATTCTGTTAATGTAGCCTTAAAATAGATTTAGCTCATCTAGTTGGGTTTCCTTTCTGATTTACCTAGGGAGACTGAGTGAAATATGTCCCCAGATATTGCTAAATACAATGACAAGTATATATTAATGAACACAGTTAAACTTGTATTTGTAAAATATAGTAGTAACATACTGTAAAATATAGTAGTAACATACTTCTCAAGTTATATTGTAGTGCTCACACAGCCTTTTGTATTTCAGAAAAATATCAGGGTTTTGGGGTTCTTCATTTGAAGGCAGGAGAGATCTATTTTCAACTACTTTGACCTTGACTGTTAAGCTGCTAAGAGTTATTCTCTTTATCTTAAGAATAGATTACACCATGTAATAATTAATCAGTTTGATTCCTGCTCTTACGAGTTACAGTGAAAGCACACCTTCTTGTGCAAGCACTAAAGCAGTGGTTCTCAACCTTTCTAATGCCGTGACCCCATAATACAGTTCCCCATGTTGTCGTGACCCCCAACCACTTATACATCACCATGTGCCAGGGGCATGGCCAAAGAAAAGGGGAAAAAATGGCAGACAGCCTTGTTTGGCGACCCCCGTGAAATGGTCGTTCCACCCCAAATGGGGTCCCGACCCACAGGTTGAGAACCACTGCACTAAAGTATGCAATATGATTTCTGCATATTAGTATTGCTTTAGTAGAGCATTTCCATTCAGTATGAGATGAATTTTAACTATCAGCCACACTATTATCAATAAACATATCCCATATTTTAAAGATTTATGTTAAAGTTGGATAAAATTGCAATAATGGTATTACAGTTCCCTCAGAATCACCCACTACAATAAACATCTCTCAAAATAATTTAGGTAGCTTCTCATATGGTATGGAACTAATCCCTGGGACTACCCAGTAAAATATCAATGATTCATAACTTCCTCCTAATTAAATACTAATCCCAAAATATGTTTACTTGGAAATTTAACTTATTTTATCAGAACTGATAGGTATCTTGAGGTAAAATACAATGAGAATGTCCTTTTAAGGGGAGTTTTTCACCTAAGAGTTCCAAGCTTAAGATGCCACAATATTGGCAAGGGTGCCGATTTTCCATCTGACCTTTGGTTTAAATGAGTAGCGATTTGTTGACTATAAGCATTGTATTGTATCTTTATGATTTTTTAAGTTACTCAACTCTTTGACTAGCGCAGCAGATAAATTTTATAAGTAGACAGTATAAGACCACCATTACAAACTTGACAAGAATATAGACAGATGCAAAGCAAATCCGATTAAAATATTTCTTATTTTTAGCTTATTATTCCAAAGCACCCACTCTGATTTCCGCAGAAAGTAATTATATTGGTACTATTCACCAGGAAAGAAAGAAAAACAGGGTAAGCAGGATCAGAAGAGAAGTGACTATATAGCCGTTGAGGGTTAGAGTCTCCGGTAAGTCAACCATAGTAATGTTATGGAAGCCCTCTGCTCAAAGGAAAGAAAATGCAAAATCTGTCCGCGGGGCGCCTAGTCCTTCCAAAGCCCACTTCCTTCTCCACCTCCTTCTAGGCCGACATTAATCTGGCACCTTCCAGTCAAACGTTCACCTCCTTATTGTGACGCCATCTTTCAGCCACCCGCATAAAATTTTCTGGCTTCCGTAATTTTAGAAATACGTGGAAAAAGAAAACCAACAGCGAGCGTGAAGCTTTTTTTTTTCTTTACGAGAACAGATCCCGTTATTAAAGTGCTCTTTTGCTCACGAAATAAAAGTCCAAACCTTACAAACTGGCAGCCCTCATCCATTACATCTGCTCTCCACACAGCCTAGTATTGTGCTGATTAATTAAAAAGTCCAGGAGAGTTCCGAGGAACTTGCTCCCCAACTTCGACCTTTTCCCATTTCGACAAAATGGCAGAACCCCACCCCTCTTCTCGGTGCCCTTCAATGCTTTAATAATTACGAGAAAGGCAGAAATTTAGCACCATTAGCCCTCAGACAATGCTGTCCTAGTATTTCTGCCTGCCACGCAGCAGAAAGAAAAACAAGGGACGAGACTGGGGTGGTGGTGGCAGAGATACGACAAACCCTTGAAAGAAGCCCGATTCCCTCATTCAGATCTTCCTTACCCTCCGCGATCACGATCGCGGCCTCGGTCACCGAAGCCTCGCATTCTCCCAAGCAGAAAAAGGGGACCTCTGTGCGCGGCTACGTGAAGGGTAGTGCTGAGAGGCCCAACCGCACCTACTCTGAACTTTCCTGCTGCTTTGTGGCTATAAAAAGAACTCCCGGGACTTAATTTTGCTAGCTAAACAGCCGGCAGGGTTGGTTTTTCTAGAGCCGCTAAGAGCCGAGTCGCGTCAGAAACTGCTTGGCGCTCGTTAAAAAGCAAACCAGCCTTTCTTCTCCGGCCTCCAGACACAAAATGGCCGCCGTCACCTCGGTTTGCCGCCTCTTACGCTGTCGGCCAGTCCGGTTGTTGCGTAAGATACGTCTCTTGAATTACCGGGGAAAGAGAAAGGGTTTCTCTACGCTTATTCTCGAGCAATGATCGCGTACGCTGATCACGCTTCATAGGAGCGCTTCATAGGTTGCGCCGTAAGCTATCTAAGAACTCTACGTAAAGAGCCAATTTTGGGGGGGTGTATTCTCGAAACACATGTACGCCAAGTTTAAGTGCTAGCAATCTTAAAAGCAATGAAATACGGAAGTGCAAGTCCATAGCATTTCCGTTGCCATCGCTTAATTCAGCGCCACATTTTGAGTGCGAAAGCTAATTGCCCATTTTGCTTAGAAATTGACGAGTTATGTGTGCTCTGCACTATGTGGAGTTTGGTAATCATACTCATCAGCTGTATTGAATGAAAAGGTATGAGGTTTATAGGACAAATAGTTCCAGTATCTATAACGTAGAATTGGTTTCCCCAATAACTAACTCCCTTTCTTTTTCAAAATACAGAAACAATTGTCTCCACAATTCAGCTTATTTTTCTAGCTGAAAGCTATTAGAACGATACAAAGAATGATTGTGATTAACATTCTACTGTAGGAGGACTGAGCCCTGGGGGAGTCTAACCCCTCCTCTCCCAGAAATCCTTTCATTTCCACATGCCCTGAGCTGATACTCTACCCCAGGCAGTTTGTGCTGGCTTTGTGTTCCTGGAAGTCTTTTTCTTAACAATGGGGTGTGAGGTAGGAATGCCACAAAATGCTATGGTAGCTACACACTTTCTATGGACTTTCCTTGCACCGTAGTACATAAGTAGGATAATTTTTCAAGCAGAAGGGTGGTTTTTCACTCATGCTCTATGAAAAAAGGCTGGGATGGGGAGGAAAACTGGTAGCCTCTCAGTATGTGGAACCTGCCCCTTAGTCCAGCCAGTATGGCTGTAGCAAGACAGTGACTTGTTATGGCCCAAAATGTTTGACAGACATTAGATAATCTACTGATGCCATAAACATTTGGTTGTTTCGTGTGGGCACTTACTAGATAGATAATGGTCTTGAGGTTCTGTATTGCAGGGCTTTTCACAGGTTGTACAACTTTTAGGTCATGACAATATTTGAGTACCACCAGTGCTTAGCAAGGTGTCAAAAACTTAATGACTGAGGGTTCCGGGTCGCAGTGCTGCGGTCGTACGAAGAGACTCATCTCTTCGCCAGCCAAGTTTCCCCCGCCGGTAGACCCTTGATTGGGTCGAAAGTCGCCCTGGAGGGGTGACCACTGTTGAGGAGGCTGCCTGTTTGACTGAAGAGGGGTGGTGGCGCCCTCTGCAGTCCAAGCGAGCTTCTTTGGGCCGACAGAGTAAAGATTGGTCAGTAAAATGGCCAATCACTTAGCTGCACCAGCTGTAAGCCACAAGAACATCTAAGCGAAATAGAACCACTGTGGAAGATTTGGTGAGACCTTTCCTTGCCTCTCCTTTTCCTATTACTCCTGTGAAAAGCCTTTGGAATCATTTCCCTATCTTTTTAAAGTGGCTTTGTTGATGGGGGAAGAAAAGCCTTGGAACAAAAGAAAAATTAATTTTAACTTTTTCAATGATTGATTTTATTTTTGAATATTTGGGAGTCCTAAAATCCCTGTTATAGAAACTTAATATGCTAGCAATTTGGAGAATTTTTTTCTACTATTTTTATAACTAAAGAAAAGAAGGAAAAGAGGAAAGAAATTATTTTTATTGGGGGTCTGGAAAGACTGAACAACTGGTTAACCCTCTGGGGACATCTTGTGGTGAAATTATGTACTGCAATTGTTATTCCCTTTCTTTGGACTCTGGCTTTGACCTTCAAATTATCTCAAAAGGGAAAGATAAAGAAGCTGTATAGCTGGGTGGAAGCGGATATTGACTGATTGTTATTAAATACAGCCTCCACCAAAAGAATAATGGCTTTATATACTACTGAGATGGAGGAACTCTGTCCAGATTTCAATTACAAGTATATATTGGACAAAATTCTTGAAAATACTGAACAAATAATTGCCTATACAAAACAGATTATTTTTCAACGACAAATCAAAGCGCAAGGTGTAAGTGAGCACTTTGTAAGCCAAGAAACAGCAGAAGGGGTATATACTCAAGAGATCCGTCTTCAGCCTTATCCACAAATTACTGAGATGGAAGAATTAAACTTATGTCAGGACTACCAACCTACACCGGAAAAAACTTTTGATGCTAATGAACAAATGACTTTTAGCATGGAAACTAAGGATGTTACCCCAGAAGGGCAGGCTGATCTCCAGACTCCAACTGATTACCTGACAGATAAAAAACCAATAGGAGGAGAGCAAAATAATATTAAAGAAGACTCTACATTATTTTATAGACAATCTGTTGAGACTTTGGATAATTCAAAAATGACTGTAATTAAATTAGACACAACTCCAAAAAGATGAAGATGGATGTTCAACCACGAGCTATTGAGAATCACTACAATTTTTTTACTAGCCTATTAAAATGGACAATGGGAGATTCTCCCCTGATTTATGTGTTACAGCAAGAAATGGAGGGAGTTTTATTTGCGGACTTAGAGGCCTTACTATGGAAACCCGTTTGGAAGAGAAAGAAAGCTAGAATAAGATATAAATATAGAATTTAAGATTACATTTATGGGTTGTAATGGCTTTATAGTGATGTGGATTGATTTGGATTTGGATTTTTAAAAGGTGTTTTTAGGATAAGATTTAATATTGAAATATAGTAAGAATATATTTTTTGGAATAATAGATCTTCCTTCTTTTCTCTTTCTTTTTCTTGGTTTCTTTTTGTTCCTTTTTATTTTTTTTCCTATTTTTCCTATGCTTTTTTATTATTAGATATGATAGTTAATTTGTGGAGCTATAATGATAAAAAGATTGTAATGATGGAAGAGATGAAATTAATAAATGAAGAATTACTGAATAAAAAATAGAATATAGTTCAGAAATGTAAGAATGTAATTATGGAAATAATATGCTTAAATAAGAGAAATTATGGACACCCGAATTGTAAATAATATTTTTGTTTAAGGCTAAGTTAGATATGATATTTGGAAATTAATAAACCTAAAAACAGGGTCTGATTTACATCGATGAAAGGTTGCTGATAACTTCTATTGATTAATTGAATTCTTACTTAGGAATGTATTAATGAATTAATTTTACTTAGAAATGTATTAGTTTGACTATACTATTCTAATTGTTAGAGAGGGAAATTTTAAGGAGTATTATTTGAGCTATATATGTATGATGTTATTGTACCTAACTGATTACCCTATCTCCACGTTGTTTCTTAAGCGTTCTGGTGTAAAAATGGAAAAATCAATAAAATTGTTTGGAGAAAAAAAAAACTTAATGACTAAAAAGGGGAGGGGATTTTGGGTTTTACTGATTAGATTCCTTTGTTGTTATAGAAATAGCTAGTTTATAATATGGAAAAGTAAAAAGTTGAGGTTCAATTATAATGCTTCCATCTACTGCAACAGAGGAAGTCTGTTCTTTTTCCTTTCTCCCCCTCACTTTTCCCCCCCTTTTCCTCCCCACTGTGTCCTACTATTTGTTTTTGTATTTTTGTATTTTATTCTATAATCTAATAAAATATTACAAACTGTAGAAAAAAAGGAAAAAAGTACCAATTTTAATTTCTTCTGTGGCTGTTCCTTTGCTGAATCACTTTCTCTTTGCACTGACAAATGTGTGGTGAATTTATCCATGTTTATTAATATGCACCACTACCAGCTAGCATCAGGGGTTTTCAAACTTGGTACTTTTAAGACTTGTGGACTTCAACTCCCAGAATTCCTCAGCCATCATGGCTGGTTGAGGAATTCTGGAAGTCCACAGGTCTTAAAGTTGCTAAGTTTGTAGACCTCTGAGCTAGCTGGTCGGCTCTTCTTCCTCTCTCCCTTCTGAGCTCTTTCCACAGTGTAGTAAGACTGCACACACCCCAATCCCTTCCCTGTACTCTTAAAGACACAAGAATAAAGTGCAAAGCAAGAAAGACTCACAAAATAAAGAAACACATAAACTCTGGAGGTGGGGGGGTGTTCTTTAAGCTGTCTCAGGCCTGTCACAATGTTGCAACTTGAGGACTGAAAGGCTCCAGCAATTGTGAAAGGCTTTAGCCTTAAATTAAGCCTGTTTACTTTCAAAGAAAACTTTCTAAAAGCCATAGACAGACTCAAGATAAGGGGGTAAAACTAATTACATTTGTTTAAAGGGATTAATCCTACAGAAGTCAACACTTTGGACTCATTGCTAGTGTAAAATACAGACTAAAATATTCCAACAACCACAAGCACACAAACCGACCCTCTGAATTACAAAACGCTGTAAAAACTTTACAAAAATCCTTATAATAACCTAAATCAAGCTGCCAGCTGATCCAGAACTAAATAAACCCACCTCCTTTCTGACATGCTCATCTGCTAGCTTTTTTATTTCATCAGCACTGATTGCATTCTCCTGGCTGGAGAAAACGAACCAGGAGACCTTTTCTTCAAGCAACAGCTGCTGCTTCTTCCCTGACTCTTTTTCCTCCCTGCCAGCTGAGCTCCCCTTCTCTTTCCCTGTTGTCTTTTTTTTCCCCTTTCCCACCCAAACCACCTCCTTTTATAGCCTCTCATCTCCTTCCCTCTCTCCTTTTTCTTCAGTTCACCTCCAGCTCCGGGGCTGCTTCCGGAAGCGCCAATCAGCTGGCTCCTGGGGCTTCTGCAGAGCCCAGACAATCCTGCAGCTGCAGCTGCTTCTCTCTCAGGCTTGGGTCGCTTCGGCTAATTCCCCTCTCCTGCTACACTTCTCTGGGATTGTTGCATACCATCTGCCATGTGGCAAAGTACCACAGGTGGTATACGTACCAGCGGTTGAAAAGCCCTGCTGTATTGGTCCAATAATCATACCTTAAAAATCATCTTGTCTACTGCAATTAATTCACAAATGGGAAGTGGATGCTTTCAACTTCTGACTGCTGCATTAGAATATAAAAAGAGAAATAACCTATTCTGGAAGGTCATGCACTTCCAGAACTCCCACTTATCTTAAGTACTCGGTGTTATTTCCTGGTGAGTGATTCTATTCAAGAAAAGCAGGTCCATATATGAATAATGATCCATATATGAACATTGCTTTAACAGAGAACAAGAAAAAAATAAGCCACAAAATATTTACTTAGATATTTGATGCTTACTACCCATCCATAGATGGAATAGACAATATAATATGCTTTCAAAGAAAAAAGAGGCAATTGTTTGATTTTACATGAAATACATGTATAGGTATTTTAATTATAATTAAGCAAATGTTTAAACTTTGCAAACAATGAATATTCCTTAAGTAAAAAATCAATTTTCAATTTTTAATTCCAGTCTACTTTATCTACTAACTCTTATTTAGAGAGTTGACAAATTTATTTATTTTTAAATGCTGGTCAATTACTTTCAGTTGCGGTTCATATATTCCTTCTATATGTTAAAGCTAAAATTAATACATTAAAAGTCCTTGAAGTATTTAAGGATCCGTAAAGCATTTTGAGACATTTTCTGTAAAAATGTTTTCAATTCTTATGACCTCTAGACTTTTAAAATTGCAATGCACTGGTGCTTTAATTCTACTAGAAATTCCTAGCACAAAATTAATGCTGTTATGAAAAGGATGGTTACACATGATTGACTTATCCTGTGAACAAAGAAAATATGCTCAGCAATGTCAAAAGATAACATTTCTAGCAATCATATTGCTGCCCCTCAAATTTAACTTTTCTAAATTTGAAATAATAGATATAAGTAACTAGGAACTAAATAACTTTTGATATAATTTGATGGGAATCTCCCAGCAGTTTATCACTAAGATCAGCCTACTCTTTGGCATCTCCTATTCCTCCAGCGGTTATTGCAAATGTGGCTTCATTTTCAGGCATTTCAGGACTGGAAAAAAAAAGCATTCTTTTACTTTCCTTTTGGAATTGTGTAAATAAATTAAGGGATATTATGCATGATAGAACTGGCTGCAGAAATCCAGAAAACACTAGATGGTGGGGAAAGGGTAGTATTCTGTATCATTTTCCCCCCATACAGTGGTGGGATTTCTGCACCCCAGATCCTATAATCCTATACATCAGGGGTCCCCAACCCCCAGGCTGCAGCCCACTACCAGCCACTAAAATCCCATTCTGCATATCGAGGGGAACTGCCTACCCTGCCTCAGAAAAGAGCTTCTTTGATCTGTCCACTTAACAAATGTGGTTGCTTAACAACAATCCATGTGGTAGTTAACGAGAACTGAATTGCAGTTGTTAAGCGAAGCAGTCATGTGGATGTCTTGCTTAATGGTTACTATGACTTAACGACCAAAATTTTGGGCTCAATTATGGTTGCAAGCCAAGGACTACCTGTATGAAGGTCAATGATAAAAGGATTGTATTGAAAGTTACATTATATTATGCCCCCATCAGTAGAGTTTTATATTATTTTTAAAAAAATCCCTTGGAGGGGAAAAATTTCTCTCTGTTTCTCTATTTTTTTACAATGCTGGGTGGTGTTTTCAGTTACATTGAGTACCAAATATTGAGGTAACCAGTTTGATCTTTGAAACCATGATACACTGCTGGTAACTGGTAGCATATAGTTTCTTGAGGGATGAAACTTGCTGAAAAAGCAAACATGGGTGGCTATATGTAACAACATGCTTCTGTCCAATGTGTAACATAGAAGTTAAGAGTTGGAGATGTCAGGAGAAACATAAACATTTAATGCCATATAATTGGGTTGTAAAGAAGCATGTGTCATAAAACAAGAAGTGACAGTGTCAAGTATAAATGGATAATAATTCTCTTCTTGGTATCATTATTATGGTTATTATTACTCTGTTGTTTTGCATGTACACTGAGAGCTTATACACTGGAGACAAATTCCTTCACACTTGGCCAAATAAATATTCTATTCTACTGTATTCTATTCTGTACTGCAATGTATACTATAATATGCTATCACAAATGACTACATTAAAGTAATTTAGTTATATTTCTGAATTTTTTACAAACTCATTTAAAAGCTAGAACCCAAATAAGATACAATGATTACATAGAGTATGTTGAAGTATAGTGTACTGTACCAGTCAGTTTATATATTACCTATCATATATTTTGGCAATACGTAATTCTCCTCTTCCCTTTCGCAAACTAATCCTCGTTGTAGAAGCATGAGCAAGAATATGGCCTCCAATGGGTTTCTTGGGATCAGCCTGAAAGCTACATTAAATAAAGACAGAGCTGTTATATTCAAATATGGGAAATATGGCCTATAGTTTGCCATGAGAAATAACAATATTAACAAAATAACTTTCTTTTAATTATTGTGTGTTTGTCTGTATGCCTTCAGATGAGTGTTGATTCCTGCACAAGTTCCTGCAGTTTGATGGTTTAACCACTATACTAAGCACTCACTTTCTCACTCTCGTTTTCCCAAATATTACTTATCATTAACTTTATTAATGTTGGACAAAGAGGGGCAAAAACATAAAAAATAATAACCAATCATTCCTCAATTTATAGCACAAAACTGAATCTGAATACAAATGAGAATGTGTATAACAGAACTAATGCTTGACAAAAAGAAATGAATTTTTGACTCAACATTCTTTCCTATTTCTGAAATTACAGTCAACTGACCCATCAACTACTGTCTTTATACAGGGAGCTAGGAACACATCATTTGCAAGTAAGCTTTGGTAGCAAGCTTGCTATGAACTTAAAAACTAAAAATAATCTGCAATGGGAAAACAAGATACTGTGTGAGTCTTGGTCCCTTTCAAGATCATTGAAGGAGAATCCCCATTGGTCCAATCTGAGATCCTCTAACTCTATTCTAAATGCAAATAACAGCTTTAAGAGGAGGACTTTTCTCCACATGAGGCAAGAGAAGTAGTTGCATTCTGCCCAGTTTTGCTCAGTAACTTTCACCTCATTTTCCAAAATACTTTTTAACATTTGCATTCTAAATATAAAGACTCATTTAAACTACATATCTAGTTTGGACTGTTCAATCATTTTTCCTATTTGAACTGACATTCAGATGAACTATTTTCCTAGAATCCCTTATTAGTATGGTTCTAAATAAAACTTGAGTCTTCTTTGAGTCTCTAGAGTACCTTTTTCTAAGGTTTAAAAATATCATTTAAGAAATCCTATTTATGTGACTTATGAACAACATTAATAATAATTTGCTTACGTCATGGTTGCTCCAGGATCAGAGGTCATTTGGTTAGTCACAAACACAGCCACATTATATTCTGGAGTAGGAAAATTAGGCCAAAAGATGGGATAGCCATAAAGAGAGAGAAAAATATTCTGCTAGTATTCTTTCCACGATTTTTAAAAATCATTTCAAATAAACCATGCTTATAAAACTCTCCACAATATGGAAAAAACATGAAGATCTGTTTTAATTACTTATACAGATAAAATAGTATTATGGAAAGTTTTCTAACTTTCAGATGTGTGGACATCAAATCTCCAAATTCCCCATTGCTGAGAATTCTTGCAGTGAAATATATATATATATATCTGGTAGATGCCAAGATTGAGAAATACTAGTTTAAAAAACAGCAGTATCAACTTAAACCAGATCATTAAAACCAATTAAAAGGTGTTATATAGGTCTAATTAAAGCCAGTGTCCTTTTGCGGAGTACAAATATGCAGGGAGTACTACTAAAAATACTCCATCCCTTATGTCTGTCGGTCTCACTGGGACTTTCAAAAGAGAAAACAGATTACATAAAATCATGTGTTTAACCTGAGAAATATTTCTCCCACCTTCTGATATTTTCTGAAGCCTTGAGAGCATCTGAGCAAGTTTCTGTTGCCTTTCAGCTAATTCCCCACGACCACTAAAATCCACACGAAACAGTGCCATAATGGAATCTATTATCTGTACATTAAATGTAAAAAAGACATTTGTTCATGAGAATAAATTATTTAAAAGATTAACATATTAATTAAAGGCATGGAAGTATTAGTACCGCTTTATAAAGCCTTAGTAAGGCCATACCTGGAATACTGAATCCAGTTTTGGTCACCATATTACACAAAAGATGTTGAGACTTTGGAAAAAGTGTGAAGAAGAGAAACCAAGCAACTAAGGCCTGGAGACTAAAACATATGAAGAAGAGTTGCAGGATTTGGGTTTGTCTAGTCCAGAGAAAAGAAGGGTTAGAGATGACATGATAGCAGTATTCCAGTATTTGAAACGTTGCCACAAAGAGGAGGTGGTCAACTTATTTTCCAAAGCACCAGAGGGCAGGACAAGAAACAATGGATGGAAATTATTCAAGGAGAAAAGCAACCTGGAATTAAGAAGAAACTTCCTAACAGTGGGGACAATTAACCAGTGGAACAGCTTGCCATCAGAAATTGTGGGTTCTTCATCCCTGGAGGTTTTTAAGAAGAGAGTGGACAGACACTTGTCTGAAATGGTAAAGGTCTTCTGCTTGAGTAGGGGGCTGGACTAGAAGACTTCAAACATTCCTTCCAGCTCTATTCTGATTGATTGATTGACTGATTGATTGATTGAAGCATATAATAAACAGGACTATAAAATATATACCAGTAGTTTGAAGATGCCAGGTTCCTCATGGAATTTGCCAGCAACATAATCAAGTAGTTCCATTTGATGCTCACCTTTCAAGGAAGAAATAGTAATAATAATAACACTTGTTTTAAATCAGAAAAAAAGTACTTACTAGGTAGACCAAGATGTATTGTAGTTGAGTTCTTGTTACAACAGACGTAACTAAATCTTTAGTATCTTTAGCTCATTATTTTTAAAACATTACTATAAAATAATTTCAAAAGAAGCCAAATACTTAATATTTGAAATCCTCTCTTGAAAATTCTGCAAAGCATGGTAATTAATATTCGTTTCTAGCTCAGGTCACATTAATGTTTATATACCTAATTATAAATATTGCCTATAATTCTGCAATATTTCCATATAAAAGTCATGTGTAATGTCATGTTCAGACATTTGATGTAACTTACCTAATTTATGTATTTATTTACTTAATAAGATCTAATTTACTTTGTAAAGCTTGCAAAAATACGGTCTTATCACAATAACTTTAAATAAACATTTAAAAGAGTTTTTAATACAGAATATTAGAAAAAGAAAACGAATTAGCTTTATTGCATTAATTTCCTTAAGAAAAGAGTCCCCTGTGTGCTATAACAAACCTCATTGTACAAAATTCATATAATGCAGTGATATGGTTTCAAGGGAAGGCAATATAAATATTTCTTTCAGGAGGAGAAATAAACTGATAGATAATATGTTCAAATTTTGGGAAATTTTATAACTCAATCTTATGTGAAAAGTACCCTGAGTATATTCACAACAGAAACATAAATTGAAAAATAGACATAATTCCAGTGATAACCCCTTGATGCATAATTGTTCCTTCTTAAAGTGAACAGGATTTATGTGCCACCTTGTTGCAATCTTACTAGTATAAGCCCGTGCATACAATACATTGTCAAGAACTGCCTCATGATCTGCATTGAAGCGATCAGCAATGTCACGTAAGCGGTCTGGACGACTGGAGTTGATTCTTGTTAAGGTATCTGATTTTTAAATCAGTTTTCAGATATATAGCTGAAGCCCATATGTAAAAACAAATATCTCCTCAAAATTGAGCACTTCCAGATGCTAATTCCCCCTTTTAGTAACCATGTTCTTTTGATTGCCAGATGTTACTTGTGAACTAGTCTTGATGCAATGCAAATTTCCAAAACTTACAATTAAAAATATATTTGTATTTTTACCTCACTTGAAGGACAAATTAAATTCATGTTCCATTAAATTCATCCTGTGTTTATGTGTTTTCCCATTTTAGTGACTTCTCACCATATTGCCTGTTCTTAGTTTCTTGCATTTAACATCCTGCCTAACTTAGGGAAGCAAATTAGTTGACATACTATTTTCACAACTTTGGATTCACCTTGACTGACAACATGAAGATGTTCTCCATGAGTTCCAGACTGACAAGCCTCATGGTGAAAATGCTTGTGTCTTGAAAATTGGGAGAACAACATGTACAGTAGAATCCAACTAGGTATTATAATACATTGCAAATGAATGGCAGATGGGAAGATCTCTCCACTGCATTTCATATAGTAAATTTGTTTAATTAGCATTCACCTTCTCCTGTCTATACATTAAATGTCTCTTCTGCTTATGTTGTACCATAAACTCAAATTTAAAATGTATTATTAACACTGTATAGCAAATCCTTTCACCGTGTTCAGTCGACATAATATATTCAGGATACAATGTGTTTTCCGTGTCAATGAAAATAATCTTCCCTCCTGTATATCCATCTGCTCCTGGAAGTTGGGCTGTCACTAAATGAATCATAATAGTAAGAAATTTTCAAATTTTCAAATATCCAAAATCAAAGAGTTACTGTCAAAACAATGAATGGATTTTACATTAAATCTCCCTTTTTCTATGGGCCTCTGCATCAAAAGCTCCATGCTATTATGTTAAATAGGAGTAAACATCAAAATGAAAGAATTTAACTTATTCTAAAATCATGAGTACTAATGGTGGTAAGGCCTCGTATAGATTTGTTTTTGTTATTGTATTTTATATTGGCTATATATTTGTATTTTCTTCCTTTATGTTGTATGTTGTCTTAAATAAATATTTGCAGATAAAAAGGGACTGGAAATATTGCTGCAGCCCTGGATGAAATTGAGAATATTCTAGTGGTATAGGTACTATTTCCTTCACACCCACCTTGTATAATATAGTAAAATAGAAAACTCTGAGGATGCTGTAAAATGGATGTTGTCAGAAACAATGGAAGAAATCTCATCATATCAAGTATTCTGATCTGATGATATGCCAGCTGCATACCTAGTATAATCTGCTTAACCTAGCTGCTCTTCTTTCCACCAGCATGGAGATTCTGATAAAGTTCTGAGCCTGAGCATTTAAAACATTTCTTCTATTGTAATGATTTTGGAAAATACCTCCAGGTAGATGATATTGCTAAGAAACATGCCAGACCAATTCCTATAGTTCTTTCTCTCAGAATATGGCTGCTTTAAATACACGGTATAACTCATTTCTCTGTAATCTGGCATCTAGGGACTTGCTTTTATACTAAGGAGTCAGAAAGGCTGAAGGCAGGATTAGTGTTATCATTACCAAGTAAGAGATACAATCCACCACTGTAGAGAAGAAAGCAATTTCTTCAGCTAGTTTAGAATGTTCACACATTGTGTGTGTTTGATTTTAAATACCATCAGCATATTTTTGCATATTGAACAGGCAATTTTCAATATAACTATTACTTGATACATACCACAAAGAGTATGGGAAAGTTGAGTTTTGCCTGTTCGGAATTCTATAAAAACAAAAATTTAAAAAGTGAAATATTGTAAATAGGGGAAGTCAGTCATGCAAGGATACCATAGTTAGTTAGTCCAAAGTTTTTTGTTTGTTTGTTTCAAAGACTAACACAACTACCTCTTTGAAACCATATCTACTGGCACAAAAGCTCCAGTGTTCAGATGAACTCCCTTTTATAAGGATGTATACTTTTATATAAAAACATTATTTATATTCTCACATAATAGAAGGATTGATTGTATATGCATGATAACATGCAGAACTTCATTATCCAATGAAATTAATATGAAAACCACTCAGTAGAGACATTTGATGCAGAAAGGAAGATGGTTTGACAGAAATAGGCAGATAGGGTTGAAATATTCTTGAGGTCTGAGGAAGAAGATAGTATTCAGAAGTTATTCAGATAGTCTTCCTGATTCACTGGGATATAAGAAGAAAGACTGCAAGATTCTGTTACTGAGTGTAGCTTTAGTCATCCTGTGAAGTTGATTTTCAGGTATGGTCTACCTACTCAATACTACCTAGTATATACTTGAAGTTCCACTCAGTTCAACTAGAAACAACATTTATGAAGTGATACAGATTTAAAATATTTAAAAAATATTTACATATTATTAAGATGGTATTAAATCATTTTAATAATGGATTTAAGGGTTTAAAGCAGCTTTCCCAGTTAGCCATGATAAAGATGCTCTGGAATGATTACCACAAGAATTCACAACCCAAATATCTTCAGGGAATTCTACCCAACCTGAATGGTATCACACTAAGAAAACTGATCTAGATTATAAATTAATATACTACAACCAGTATATGGTATATCCGGAATACAGAAAAAAGGCATAGCTCTTTCCAGTTCTAAAAAGATTATGACTTTTAAATATCTACACACAAATCAAAAAACAGTGCCTGTTCAATATACTTATAATTCCTATAGTTTTAGGGAATTATTCCCTAATAGTTTCACTAACCTCCAAAGGCTTCTGTGATAGCCATGCTTTCAATCCCACCACCTAGGAGTTTACTGGAAGGAAGAAAAAAACTTAAAATCATGGGATGTATAGGAGTGAGACTGGCCAAGCCAGGGGGAGAATCAAATGAGGAATTAATCTGGAATTCCTACATGGGCAAAAGAGGGCAAAATCTGACTTCCCTTTGGAATGCCATTGAACCTTATCTAGTCTCACCCAGATACAAATCTGGGTAAGACGATTCCTGCCTATAGGCTTGAGCAATAAAACACCTAATTGAACTCCTAAGTGAACTCTTCACATGTGGATCTGATTGCTTGCATCTGACAGAATGGGAGCTGATGGAGTATATATCTAGGACACTAGGAATAATTTATTGCTTAACAGAAAAATGAGATTAAAATGTAACTTTAACAATACCAAGAGATGGTAGTAAAATCAGTTATTTACTTGATACATGATATTACAAAGGAGAGAACTGTAAAATAGTGTGGATATTAATCAGAATATTCCCTTTTGTTTTTTTTTTCAGAACTTTATTTATAATCCAAAGCAACCATTTAAATTTATTAAACTTGTACCCCATTACAATCTAGTGATTCTCAGTTGTTTATATAGTACACTATATATTAATTTAATTAATTTTAAAATAGCTTGTTCTTTAATAGGCAGAATAGGCAATATTGTACTGGGGAAGCAATAAAGACAGTCAGATGAAACTAAATTAGAATCGAAACAATAACAAAAGTCTAAACATGAAGAAAATGAAAAAATAGGGTTATGGGGCTGTCAGTTTACTAACTCGAATTCCTGGCTTCCAGTGGTAATATGGAATACCATCTTTCGCTTTTCACTATACTCAAAAGCAGTCAGAAACCCTGGTTCCTGGGGAAAAAGTTGGAAGTGTTTAATATGTCTTGATGTCATTTAAGATTTGTAAATTGCTTTATACACTGAACACATAATGCAAGTCATAAAAGCAAGCAAATATACTATCTTTGATCAAAACTCCTAGCCATGTAGTAGTGATAGCAGTATATAGGTAGTCCTTGCCTTATAACTATTTAGTGTCCGTTCAAAGTTACAACAGCACTGAAAAAAGGGACTTATGACCATTTTTCACACTTAACTGTTGCAGCATCTCTGTAGTCACATGATTAAAATTCAGACATTTGGCAATTGATTCACATTTATGATGGTTGCAGTATCCCAGGGTCATGTGATCACATTTTGCAACCTTCTGACAAGCAAAGTCATAGGGAAGCCAGATTCATTTAACATCTGTGTTACTAACTTAACAACTGCAGTGATTCACTTAACAACTGTGGCAAGGCAAGTCATAAAATTATTTATCATCATTAAATCTGTATGGGTTTGCACTACGCCAGACAGATCCGGTGTACAACTTGGGGGTCCTCCTAGACCGGAAGGGGAGGATTCGATGCCACTAGCTCGACATGGCCAGTAGGGGACAGCCTTCTCGCCACTCCCACTCCTTGCTGCCAACTTGCTGCTGCCATCTCTTTGCATGACATGTTAACACCGTAAATTCACTGCGGGGACAACTCACTCTGGGCGCTGGATGCAGAACCAGGTGGGTCATATACAGAGTGCTTTCATTATGTTTCTGGTCATGTGCAAAATGCTTCTCTCCATAAAGCCGACCAGGCAATAATTTTTTTATAGTTATACAGGTATTTCTCAACTTACAACAGTTCATTTAGTGACCATTTGAACTTACAATGACACTGAAAAAGGTGACTGGGTTACCATGTTAACAACTGCAGTGATTCACTTAACAACTATGGCAAGAAAAGTCATAAAATGGGGCAAAATTCACTTAACCTGACTTGATTAGAACAGAAATGTTGGGCTCAATTGTGGTCGTAAGTAAGGATTACCTGTATTCTGTTTACAGGATCATTTCAGATTGCTGAGCTGAACTAATGAATTTGGATTTATTCTAGGGTTTCACCATTTGTTTACTATGACTAGACATTCCAAAATTTGATTCCATGCAGCAAACTATCAAAACATGTGCTAAAGTAAATTAAGGATATGTATTAGGTTGAACCATTTGATTGATTTGTAAGGTGATCGAACCAAAGCATGATCTAAGGGAGACTGAATCCAAATTACTTTAGAACAATTTGCAAAAACCAATTTTGTCACAACTGTCCATTTTAAGAAAAATGGTTCAATGGGGAGAATAGGGAAAAGGTATTAGTGCCTGGAGACTATGGGGGCCTAGATGGGGAACAACAGGGTCTGACTGAACCTTGGAAGACCGAATGTGTTTGGGTGCATGGACTTCAAGATCTTGGGCTTTGACAGCTGGATAGGGTGGCACTATCCAGACAGACCTAGTCTGCCACTTGGTTCTCCTGTACTCAGGATTCCTGCTGAAAAAGCAGGTGGCAGGTGGAGCTAGGAGAGTCTTTGCACAATTTTGGGTTGTGTGCCAATTGTGGCCTTTCCTGGATCAGGTGCCCTGCACTCAGTCATTCAAGCCCTGGTCGTCTCAAGCTTAGATTACTGGAATGTAGTCTACATGGGGCTACCCTTGAAGATCATTTAAAAGATTCAACTGATGAGAGTGTGGCGGTGCAGGCAGTCTTTGGAGCCCCTAAAGTAGCCCATGTTACACCACTGTTACGAGTGCTGCGCTGCTTCCAATTCAAGGTATTATTATGTATAAAGTCCTCATGTTATGGACTAGTTGAGGAACCATCTCATCCAATGGTGGGATTCAAATACCTGAACAACCAGTTCTCTGCGTGGACGCCAGAAGTCCGTTCTGACTCAGGCAGGCCTCCCAGGCCCAGAACAGCCCACCGAAAGTGCGAACTGGGTGGCAAACAACTATAATAGTATAGTATAGTATATAGTATAGTATAGTATAGCATAGCATAGCATAGCATAGCATAGCATAGCATAGCATAGCATAGCATAGCATAGCATAGCATAGCATAGCATAGTAATATCATATCATATAATGGAATACTCTCACCACCATCATTAATTTCTAATAACTGAATAATTTTATTACAATCTCCAATCTTGAGAGCTTAGTAATACAGTGCAAGTCAGTGTCAAATCTTAGTGCTTTTTGCTGGTTTTTCTGAGGAGCGAGAAAAGAGAAAGAATTATCAAACCAAAACCAGGAAAGTGGACCATGGACTGCATTTCTTACGCGGACGCTTGGCAAGAGATGGGCTGCACCTCACGACAACAGGGAAAAATGTACTCAGAAAAAGACTGGCCCAACTCATTAGAAGGGCTTTAAATTAAAATTGAGGGGGAAGGGTGACCAATCAGTAGAATCTCTAGAACACAAAACCAAGCATAAATCCCAAGAAAATAAATCAAACAAAGAGGTAGGGAGTGATGAGAAAAAAGAAAAAATCAAACAACAATCAGGAGATCCAGGAAACATACCCATGGACAGACATAAAAAGTCTTAAATGTTTATATACTAATGCTCAAAGCTTGGAGAACAAACAGGGTGAATGGACTCATGGATGGATACAAATTGTTCAAAACAAACAGAACTACAAAAATAAGAGGGGGAGTTGCACTATATGTAAGAGAATACTACATATCTACAGAAATGCACACGATCAAAGATAAAAGCCCTCCAGAATCTATATGAGTCAATACAAAAGGAAAAGGGGTATACTACAGACCACCCAACCAATCAGAAGAAATAGATGGACTCTTTGCCAACCAGTTAACAAATGTATATAGGAAGCATACCACAGTAGTAATGGGAGACTTCATCTACCCAGATATCAGCTGGGAGACAAACTCTGCAGCAAGTAGGAGATCAAACAGATTCCTAACCAAACTACCTGACAACTTTGTCATCCAAAAGGTAGAGGAGGCAACTAGAAGTAAAGCTATACTGGACCTAATTCTTACTAATAGAGAAGAAGTGATGGAGTTGAAGTTGCCAGAACTTTGGGTGAAAGTGACCATGTCATACTGGAATTCAATATAATGCAAACACAAGCAATAGAAAATAATTCAACCAATGTCTTAAACTTCAAAAGAGCTGATTTTAACAAACTCAGAGAGAACCTAGGAAAGATTCCATGGATGAAAATCCTAAAGAGGAAAACAGCTCAGGAAGCATAGGAAATTCTGAAAAATGCTTTCTTAAAAGCCCAGTCCAGCACAATACTACTGAAAAAGAAAAACAAGAAAGTCAAGAAGAAACCAGCATGGCTGCACAAAGATCTCTCAGACAAACTGAAAGACAAAAAGGACAAGTACAAAAATGGAAACAGGGACATATAATTAAGGCTGATTATCAGCAGACAGCCAGAACATGCAAAGACGAAGTCAGGAAAGCAAAGGTTCAGAATGAACAAAGACTTGCAACAGAAATCAAGGATAATAAAAAAAAGTTTCTTCCAACATATTAACAAGAAAAAAGTCAAGGAAACTGTAGATCCACTAAAGAGAGAAGATGGCAAGGAAGTAACAAGCAATAGGGAGAAAGCAGAGCTGCTTACCTCATTCTTTGAATCAGTCTTCACACAAAAAGAAATTATAGCACAACATACCAAAAACAAAATACTGTAAAAGACAAACTAGAAACAAAAATTAAAATAAGCAAGAAAATGGTAAGAGAACATCTATCTGACCTTGATGAATATAAATCAGGACCCAACAGATTACATCCTAGAGTTCTGAAGAAGCTGGCAGATGTTATCTCAGAATTATTGCACTATGTCTTTCAAAAATCCTGGAAAACCAGGGAAGCACCTGAAGATTGGAAAAAAACTGATGTGGTTCCCATCTTCAAGAAAGGGAAAAAAACAGACCCAGGAAACTACAGACCAGTCAGTCTAACATCAATACCTGGGAAGATCCTGGAAAAGATAATCAAAAACAGATCTGCGAACAACTAGAAGCAAACAAAATTATAACTGGTAGCCAGCAAGGGTTTGTTAAAAACAGATCATGCCAAACCAATCATTTCATTCTTTGATAAAGTGACCAAATTAATAGACTAGTGAAACGCTGTGGACATAATATACTTAGATTTCAGTAAGGCATTCAACAAAGTAGATCACAGCTTGGTAAGCTAGAAAAAGGTGGAATAGACAACATCATCACCAGATGGATTTGTAGCTGGCTGACAAACTGTACTAAACGAGTAGTCCTCAATAGTACTACATCCATATGGAGAGAAGTAAGCAGTGGGGTACCGCAAGGCTCCGTCTTAGGTTCAGTACTCTTCAATATCTTTATCAATGACTTAGATGAGGGAATAGAAGGGGAACTAATCAAATTTGCAGATGACAGTAAACTAGCAGGAATAGCCAACACCCCAGAAGACAAGCTCATGATTCATAAAGATCTTGACAAACTTAATCAATGGGCCCTATCCAACAAAATGAGTTTCAGTGTGGAGAAAAACAAAGTCTTATATTTAGGCAAGAAAAACGAAAGGTACAAATACAGATTAGGTGAGACCTGGCTCAAAAACAGTAACCGTGAGAGGGACATTGGAGTTCTAGTGGAAAATCACTTGACTATGAGCCAGCAGTGTGCAGCAGCAGCCAAAAAAGCTAGTACAATCCTGGGCTGAATAAACAGAGGCATAGAATCAAGATCACGTGAAGTATTAATACTGCTTTATAAAACTCTAGTGAGACCAGACCTGGAATACTGCAACCAGTTTTGGTCACCATACTACAAAAAAGATGTTGAGAACTTGGAAAAAGTTCAGAGAAGAGCAGCTAAGATCATCAAAGGCCTGGAGACTAAAACATATGAAGAACGGCTGCAGGATTTGGGTTTGGCTAGTCTAAAGAAAAGAAGAAATGGGGTGACATGATAGCAGTGTTCCAGTATTTGAGAGGCTGCCATAAATAAGAGGGGGTCAAATTATTCTCCAAAGCAACAGAAGGCAGGACAAGAAACAATGGATGGAAACTAATCAAGGAGAGAAGCAACCTGGAATTAAGAAGAAACTTCCTAACAATGAGGACAATTAACCAGTGGAACAGCTTGCCTCCAGAAATCATGAGTGTGCCATCACTGGAGGTTTTTAAGAAGAGACTGGACAGTCACTTATCTGAAATGATACAGGTTCTCCTGCTTTAGCAGAGGGCTGGACTAGAAGACCTCCAAGGTCTATTCTATTCTATTCTATTCTATTCTATTCTATTCTATTCTATTCTATTCTATTCTATTCTATTCTATTCTGTTCTGTTCTATTCTATTCTATATGCTTGCCTAGAAAATTTGGTATATTCAAGTTTAGTGAATCACATACAGATAGTCCTTGACTTATGACTAGTCGCTTAGTGATCATTCAAAATTATGATGGATCTCCCTGGTGGAATTTACAACCTGGATTTAAAGTTCCAATGGCCAAACACACACATACACCCATTTGCAGTTATATGATTGTGTTTTGTTTTTATGTTTTTCCGAAAACAAGCATTTATTTCTAGTTTTTTGCAAAACTAGTCCATGGAGAGCCATTGGTTTGCTTAATGACTGTGGTGTTTACTTAATGATCACCACAAAAAAAGTAATTAAATCTGCTTGGTCACATGAATGACCTAATTTACAAACATCGCAAATTACAACCATATTGGAGAGCCTTCATTAGAGTTGTAACTCGAGGATTAAACAATACTTATTAGTGTTTTTAGTTATTATAATTTCTATAAATACAGATATATGTTGGTTATTATTATTGTAATATTTATCTTAATTGTTTCTATATTATAATGAAGAATGAGTGAGAAATGTTGGAAAAAGCAGAGAATGGGCAAAAGTCATGTCAAAAAATTACAAACAAATAACAATGTAAAAAAATAGGATCAGTTGGAAAACTGGAAATCAGAACTAATGAGAAAACTCAAGGCTAAGGAGGTAATACTGTAACAACAACTTTGAGATTCCCAAGAAAATGGCTAAGAAATGGCTAAAGAAAAAGAAAATGGCTAAAGTGTAGCTAAGAAATTCGTTAAAACTTACAATTAATCAAATTCCAAGGGACCAACATATGTCACATAAAAGTTTCACCCAATGTTGCCAAACAGGAAATAAAAATTCATTATAGCCATTGTTCATTTGTAATCACTGTCCATAGATTATTTGTTTTCAGAAATGTTTCTCTTAGAATATATTAATTACACCTGTTTAACTGGTTTTAAATTATATTGAAAGTAATGAAGATTTTTATATATAGGTAGTCCTCTACTTATGACCACATCTGAGCCCAAAATTTCTATTGCTAAGCAAGATATTCGTTAAATGAATTTTGCCCCATTTTGTGACCTTTTGTGCCAAAGTTGTTAAGTGAACCATGGCAACATGGTTATTAAATGAACATGGCTTTCCTATTGACGTTGTTTGTCAAAAGGTTGCAAAGAATGAGCGTATGATCCCGGGACACTGCAACCATCATAAATATAAACCAGTTGCCAAGCATCCAAATTTTGATTATGTGACCATGGGGATGCTGCAACAGTCGTAAGAGTGAACACTGGTTATAAGTTATTATTTTCAGTGCTGTTGTAACTTTGAACAGTCACTAAATGAACAGTTGTAAGTTGAGAACTATCTACATTCTCAGGCTTCCAGTAAGAAATAATTATAAAGAAAATCTTGAGGGATAATTTGCTTACTATAAGTTTGTTGGCTGCTTCTTTTATCTTCTCTACTTTGGCTTCAGAAAGTCCCTTCACATTACATAATGCCCGCTTAGTTGTCATCTGAATCCCTTTGATTGTGCAAATTCCTACTGATTTCAGCTTCTTAATATCTGCTACATTCTATGAAGGAAATAAACATGGTCTAAAGTAGTGATATTAATAAAATTTTATATTTGAAAACTTAACCATATTTTTATCAAAATGAGAAGAATTTGTGGTAATGCTGGTAATAATTTATTTTAATATATATATATATATATATATATATATATATATATATATATATATGTGTGTGTGTGTGTGTGTGTGTGTGTGTGTGTGTTTTCTGAGGTTTTCGCGGGTATTTGTATGTAGGTCTTTGGTTGTTCGGGTTTTCTCCCGCGTAAAATTGGAAGTGTCTTGGCGACGTTTCGACGAAGTCCCATTCGTCATCTTCAGGCTGGTGTTTTCAGCTTCGTGCTTTGAGCAGCAATGTGTGGTCTTAGCTGTTTCTTCCTTTTAACTGCCAGTGGGGGTATGAACTGATTGGGTGGGAGCTTGGCTGTGTTCTGATTGGGTGGAGGTGTGTTCTGAATGGTTAGGGGCTTGGCTGTGCTCTGATTGGCTGGGGGAGTGTTCTGTTTGGTTGTGCTCAGGTTAGTCTGAGTTGCAGAGGGGTTTAAGATTTTGGGCTGCCTTGCTATTTTTTGGCTTCGCGTTCGTGGTCGTGCCTCCTCTTCATGGAGGGTGTCAGTTTGCTTCATGTATGGATTGGAGGGTTTTAAAGTGGCTAATGATGCAGCTGTGGTCTGGCTTCTGGTTTGTGGTCGTGCCTCATCATCGGTGTGGCTTTGGGTTTGCTTTTTGCGTGGATGTGTGGTGGTGACATCCTGTGTGGTTTTTGTGAGTGTGGGTCTGGTATCATTTTTTGTGTTAGGGAGTCGTTTGTCAATAAGGGCGGGTTTTCAAATGGCTGGTAGGCGGGAGGTATCATTTTGCTTGTTCATGCTGTGTGGGCGTTTTTCTATCTCGATGGCTTCTCTGATTATTCTGTTATTGAAATGTTCACTTTTGGCAATGGTTCTGGTATTTTTAAAGTCAATTTCATGTCCTGGTGTCACATATGAGCAAATAAAGGGCACGCCCATGGGCTCTCCTATTTCCAGCGTGATAGCAGAGGCAGTTCTCCAGCAACTGGAACGTGAGGCTATGTCCCAGTACCAGCCCAAATTTTGGGCTCGGTACATTGACGACACGTTTGTTGTCGTCAAACGATGCCAAAAAGCCAACTTTATGGGAATACTCAATTCGGTTTATCTGGATATTAGGTTTACGTTGGAGGAGGAGAACCGGGGCTCGATAGCCTTCTTAGATGTACTTGTCCAACGAACACCAGAGGGCTTAGTACATATGAAGGTCTATCGCAAGCCCACCCACACGGACCGAATCCTCCACTATAACAGCAACCACCCAGTATCCCATAAAGTTGGCTGTATTAAAACGCTGTTCAAGCGTGTGCATTCGCATTGCAGCACGGTGGAAGCAAAGGAGGAAGAGAGGAGACATTTGTACCGGATTTGCCAACTCAATGGATATCCGCTATGATTCATAAAACATCACAGCAGGATACCCAGGTATGACCACCAAGAAACTCCCCCCCAAGGACAATTAACACGCATTTCCCTACCGTATATTCATAACGTGTCTGAAGCCACAGCCAGACTGCTGGCCCCCCATGGCATAAGAGTGGCACATAAACCTGACCAGACTCTGCGATCAAAGATCATGCGCCCCAAAGATCCCCTTCCCACCGCAGAAAGGTCTGCGGTGGTTTATAAAATTGATTGCATGGGTTGCCACAGTAATTATGTAGGGGAAACATCAAAAAGGCTGAAGACCCGCCTACATGAACATAAGTTGGCAATCAAGAGGGGCGAGCAATACTTGCAGATCTGGTCACATATGGCCGAAAGTGGCCATAACTTTGATTTTGACCACACACAAATCTTGGCCTGTGATGCCACAAAGGGGGGCTGCCTATTAAAGGAGGCCTGGTTTTCGGGGGGAAATTCCATTAATCGCCATATAGACATGTGCCCGGCACAACGGACCTTACAAACATGGCACATGAACCGTCGCTTGAACTGCTGGAGAAGACCTAGGCATCGACCACATGTGTGGGAGAAGAATAGGACATCCCCCCACACACAACACGACCAAATGGACATTCCCTTGGCTTCGGACCAAGACGGTAGAACTTTGAAAAATCCCCCACAAATGACAAACAGCCACCAGAAACCTGACTGTCAATTATGGAACAACTTCCCGATGAACGGAGCAAGTGGAGTGGAGGTGCTTTGACAACTGAATTGCAGCAGGAAAGAGAGAGCGAGGCCCTCCCAATCAGTTCAATAGGAGAAATACGAACGGAGATAACAACTGTGGGGGGAGGAATAGGAAATACAGCATACGATAGAGCGCTCGGACTACAATCACACATGCTGGGGGGAATGATTTACCCCCCGGGGAGTGAAACAGACACCCTCGTTACGCTAGTTGGACTGGTTTGTGAGAGGGAGGGGAATAGCTCTGTGGTGATTGATCCCTTGGGAGGACAAAAGACTACGAACGGAGCATGCCTGGGAGATTCTCCGATGAGGGATGAGGACAGAAGCCCCAAATGGAGTGAGCAATGGATTGACCGGTTACGAGCTAGGCAATGCCTTACTGACAGGCACACACTCCAGAACGACTCCTCCCAAGAATATAGGGAGGAGAGTGATGATAGATCTAAGGGAGTGATGGAAAGGAATAGGAGGGAGAGCGGTGCAGGACAGGATGGCACACGGGGGCTACGATCTGAGAGAAAAGGAGGATTGGAACGTGGCTCGGAGGGGATGGTTGGAGGAACTAGAAGGAAGCAGAAAACAGCAACTACTGCCCATGACAGACAGAATCACAAATGGGAAACTAGTGAAACATGCACTAACTACAAGGAAAGGGGAAATACCCCAGCTAATTTTAGAACTAGCGAGAAAGACACACGTAACAGCACACGTAGAAAGGGTGAGAAACAACTACACCCTAATGCAGGACACACACTTGGATTACAACGCACACAGCTGGGACCTATGACACGATCCAAGAGCCGAGCGCAAATGATTGGAGGCTGCATATAAGCCCTCCCAATGACTGCTGTTTACACCCTGATGATGTCAAGAGCTCTTGACGAAAGCTAAGTTTAGTAAATAAAAGTTTTAACATTTTTAACTTTTGTATAATTCTCTTGGTGTTCAACTATTTATTGATTTTAATATATATATATATATATATATATATATATATATATATATATATATATATATATATAAAAGCTGAGGCTTCGTTGTAAAAAACATCATGATGTTAAGGGTAGATGTCAGAATGGTGGAGAAGGGGAAGGCCATAAACTCACAGAGAGTTCAAAGGAAGAGAGAAGGGGGAGACGACTTAGTGGTGGGGATGACATCTCGAGTTGGAATAAGATCAAGGATCCTCCTAGACCACGGATATGGATGAGTGGAGAGTCGGAGGCTTGTTTAAACTCTGATGAGGGACGCATGATACAAGTAGATGAGTCACTCAATCATGCAGCAATTACAGGGAATGCTATGATTGGCCGACCTGGACCTATCACACGGTCCAAGAGTCGAGCGCAGGCGTTAACTTACATATAAATGTTCACTCCCACTGATTTGTGTACGCCCTGATGAAGTTGGCAGGAGCCAACGAAAGCTAGGTTGCTAATCTTTTAAAACTTTTAATGTTTTTATTTAAAACTTCTGTTTTATATTAAAACTTTTAATGTTTAACTTTTCCTGATGATCATATTTTATTCTCACCATATATAAAATTAACAGAAAAAATAAAACAAAGGAAAAAGGAAAGGAACAGATCCATAGTAGTATAATTTCAATCTTATGTTATCTTAATCTTTAAAATTAATATTATTATTATTACTGTTGTATAAGCTTTACATGGATGTCAGGATTTAAATGAACAGTCAAATGATGAGATTTGATATAGTGATTTTTAAAAAATGGAAAAAATATGTCTTTTTTAAAAAATCAAGCATTCGTTCTTTTTTTCCCCCTCTTTTTTTTCTGGTGATTGGTTTTTGTATAGCATTCATTATGTTATGATAATCATGAATACAGCATATTTCCCTCACTACAAGGGGGAAGTAAAACCAATTAGCAACTCAGAATATAGAACAAAACCCATCTCAAATATTGGAACTCTCCTTTTGTAGTCAATTATAAGGGCAATGAATTTATTGCAAAAGAAAAAAACCCAAGGGTACCTAACAAGGCTCTCATAATAACATCTTGTAGCCAGGATGTTATTACGAAGAACACCTTTTCTTGTCTACTTGTCTAACAAGTAAGGCTACTTGTCTCAATTTACTAGACTTGGGATGGGGTACATGCTATACTGATTTATGCTGGATTATATTATTTTTATATTTGGTAATTACTCTAGTGAGATTTTTAAAGCCAGTTTTAAGGAATATAAATTGAATTCAAATGGTGGCTTTATAAACCAGGATCCTCCAACTAAATATTACTTTGTAGATGTTTTAGTAGCAAACACCCCAAAATATTCTATCATCCCTATCTGTGGAAATTAAAATAACAGTCCAACACATCAGGAAAGCACTAATTAGATTGCTGATGGCTGCTATAAATATTATACCACATTGACTGCTGTGGCAATATTAGCCTGTTAAGAGATAGAACTGAAATTAGTTCAAATCATATTGAAAAGAGTAATTTTCCTTGCTCAAAATTCAGGATATGAGAATCATGCCTTAATACGGGGTAATCCAACCTAATAAGACTTTTCCAACAGTGAGATATAGGAATATTAAGCAGATGACAGATTTTGCATCTGGAAGTCAGGAATATACTATAAATCTGAAAATAATCCTAGTTAGACAGATGACAGGCTAGCCCCTTGTGAAAGCATTCCTGATTTGTATGTTATATGTTTATATTAGCTACACACTAAAGGCCATATGCTATAACAATATGTACAAGCCATGTTTTCCAAGTTTTTGAATACAACTTCTTTTCTATCAAGAACTATATTCCTTTGTGGTAATCCATTGCTTTCCAAGGCCAAATACTGGTGGAGAGTTGTTGACATCTTCAGCACCATTTATTTTTTCCAAGTTCATTTATTTATGAACCCTAAGTATTTGGTGTTTTAAGATAATTACTATACAGGATTATAATTTGTATCTCAATTGCTGGGTAAATAGTTCATAGGTATCTTCAATGTTTACTTTTTTCTGACAAAGGCAGAAAAATGTTCTGAAATGATATAGCCAGAATGAATCTATCTGTCTGTCTGTCTGTCTGTCTGCCTGCCTGCCTGCCTGCCTTTCTTTCTCAAACTTCTTTACAGCCCATCTCCCTCATAGAGGTGATTCATCTAAATTTATATGCAAATTTAGTAGACAAATGGTTTGTAGTTTGTAAATATTCTTTGGAATGATGTCTTGCGTCTTGTCAACCTAATCTTGTCGACACCAGGTGAAACCAGTGTTGCAGATTTCATCCCTCTTCCACCAATAAATGTGTGCAGGAGGCAAAGTTATAACTCTGTATGCATTTATGTATGTATAGGCTCACTGCCATAATCCATACATCAAAAAAAGGCATGGTCAGGAAAAGACAGTTTTATCTAATAGTTAAGGTGCCAGGCTAGAAACCAGGAGACTGTGAGTTCTAGTCCCACCTTAGCCATGAAAGCTGCCTTGAGCTATTTATAAAAAATGGGATTTTTAAAAAATCTAATAAATAATTACTTGCCTTAAAATATGATATTCCCTTTACAATATTCATTTATATCAAGTATTCTTTCTCACACTAGCCATTCTCTCTCTCTCACATGCAAACCACTTTCACAAAGATACAGATAAAGGCAAACATATGCACAACCTCCTCCTTTTAGCACAAATAGAAGAAAAAAGTTTTAAGATAAATATAAGTGAAAACAATAAAAGAGGCAGAATCATATTTATGCGTATCAAAAGGGTTTACATCTATTGAGAAAACATCCATTTTTGTTCTTGTTATGGTATTGTAATTTTATATTGAGCTTTTCAAATTAGAATAAAAATATAGGTTGTCTTCCCTCAACTAAATAACCAGATGTGGATTAATCCCTGAATGTACTTACAATTCCATGCTTCTGTAACAGATCAATGTCCTGGAAAAATGATTCCTGTAACATGAGGACAGAATATTGGTTATTTTATTTATTTACATATTTATATTCATATTTTTAAACTGCTCATCTCTTTCGGAGAGGGACTCTTCACAGTGTACAATAAAATATAACCTTATAAATAAAACCTTGTATAAAAATTTAAATTAAATTACGGTAAAAAATTTTACAATTATAGAATAATGACAAATGCCAAAAGGGAAAAAGGAAAAAAAAAAATCATAAGATGGCGATGTCAAGATGGTTATTACAGTTGTGTGTATATGGAAAGGGGGGCGGGGTTCTCATGGGACTAGCCAGCACTACAGTTGCATGTTTTTCTGTGCCTCCCCCTCAAGGCTGCAGAGCCAAGTTTTAGCCCCTTTGCAGAATGTCAAAATACTGGGGGTTTGCTTTCCTTACCTCTGGCAATAGGATGTTCCATAAAACGGGACAGTGGCCAAGAAGGCTTTCTTCCTAAACCCCGCCAATCAAAATTCTTTCACTGCTGGGGCCTACAGTGTACCTACTCTGCCTGATTGAGTGAGACAGGCTGATGAGATGAGGCGAAGCCGGTTCTGTAGGTAATTTGGTCCTGTGCCATGTAGGACTTATAGGTGATGACCAATACCTTGAATTGGACCCAGAAGAAAACAGGTACAATTCATGGAGCAAGTTTATTATATGTGCCTTTCTTTGGGTACTTGATATGGCCCATAGGGCCACACTTTGCATCAGTGAAACTTCCAAATACATTTCAGGGATAGCCCCATGTAGAGCACATTGCAGTAGCCCAATTGGGAGATGACCAGGGCATGAATGATTGAACATAAAGCTTCCCTGTCCAGGGAAAGGCATAATTGGTGCACAATGTGGAATTGGGTAAAGACACTCCTGGTCATGGCCACCACCTGCTTTAGAGCAGGAGTTGCAAGTCCAAGAAGACTCCCCAGGTCTGACTGGGGTAGTGCAACTCCATTCAAGGCCAGGGATAATAAATTCCTGGAAACAGAATGAACCACCCACTCCATCTTACTATGGTTCAGTTAAAGTCTGTTGTTACCCATCCAGACTTCCACAGCATTCAGGCATTGTGAAAGGACAAAGGGGCCATGAACTGGACTTTTCACTTCCTATCAATACCAATTGGGGCTGGTCTTGGAGGAAGGAGGGGAAACAGCACAAAACTGTGCTACCCAACCCCAACTTCTGAAGTTGACCCAAAAGGATACCATGGTCAATGGTATCGAAAGCTGTTGAGAGGTCAAGGAGAGCAAGGATAGAAGCACTGGCACCATTTTACTCCCATCAGACATCATCCATGAGTGTGACCAATGCAATTTCAATCCAGTTTCTGGGCCTGAGACATGACTGAAAAGGATCCAGATAATCTGTTTCCTCTAGGATCCTCCGATTGTTGGATTCTCGGCTACTTTCTTAAGGATAGGTGGGAAACTGGATGAAAATTGTCCAACATGGATGATCCAACAATGGTTTCTTGAGTAGGGGATAGACAAGCACCTCTTTAGAAGGAGCCAGCAATATCCCCTCCAACAAGGATAAATTCACCAATGTATGGACTCATCCACATGACACATTTTGATATTTTTCAACCACTAATCTATCTAATTACCTGTGGGAAAAAGTAAAGTATATCTTAAGTATATTTAGTAGTGTGAATCGAGAATATCCAAGTTATAGATTGCCCTACTTAGCACAATCATCCCATCCAAAGAAATCACAGGAACGAGTTGACAATCTCGATGAATAAATGCAAACTCCATCTTATTTGGGTTTTATGTTCAGGCTGTTTCTTCCCATCCAAGTCTCAAGTTTTTAACTTAGTTTACAGTCCTGATACCTCCTTAGATACCAAGTCCAATCCTGTTTAACTCTTTGCTCTTAGCTGAGGTCACCTGCCTGTTGCCAACTGACTCTTAGTCTTTTGATGCTGATAAGCAATGGCAATATATAGAAATAGATCTACATTTAATTTATTATTTATAGATGGACTATCCATTTTACTACATTTCTTATATGGAATTTTATCAAGGGACAGCTTACATTGAAATTACTACTGAATCAAATATACTTCCATACCTCTTCATCTTGGTATCCTAGTTCTTCTTGTACAACTTGGTCTTCTAGAGATTTCATTGTGAAAACAGAACTAATAGAATTCAGTCAGTGCTGCAGAAATCAATTCAATACTGCTAAAAAGCATAAATAAGTAATTATTTTATGAGTTTTTGATGTTTACCATATTATGCTAGTCTAGAGGGGGCTAAGTAGATTGCTGAAATACATAAACTCAGATGAATTTCATTCAAAAATAAATATATCATCCACTAGTACAGTGATCTGAGCTCTGAAACATTGATTTAAATCCTTTCCAAGTAGAAGATTCAAAAGGAGAAAAAATTAAAATTTTTAAAAGAAACAAACAAAATAAAAGAGTTGGAGCTGCATTGTACAGTATATAAGAAATACCTACCCCTCTACAGAAATAGAGCACAACAATGATGAAAACTGTCCTGAATGCATTTGAGTCAATATAAAAGGGGGAAAATGACATTGCCATAGTGTAATACTATAGGCCACCCAACCAAACAAAGGAAATAGATGAATTTAGAATAGAATAGAGCTGGAAGAGACCTTGGAAGTCTTCTAGTCCAGCCTCCTGGAGAACCTGTATCATTTCAGACAAATGACTGTCTAATCTCTTCTTAAAAATCTCCAGTGATGGAGCGCCCACAATTTGTGAGGGCAAGCTGTTCCACTGGTTAATTGTCCTCACTGTTAGGAAGTTTCTCCTTAATTTCAAGTTGCTTCTCTCTTTGATCAGTTTCCAATCATTGGAATCAATGGGTCAATATAAAAGGGGGAAAAAAGTGACATTGTCATAGGGGTATACTACAGGCCACCCAACCAATCAGAAGACTCTTTGCCATCCAGTTAACAAATGTACTACCACAATAGTAATGGGAGACTTCAACTATCCAGATATCAGCTGGGAGACAAACTCTGCAGTGAGTGGGAGATCAAACAGATTCCTAACCAACTTACACATCCAAAAGGTAGAGGAGGGAACTAGAAGTAAAGCTATATTGGAACTAGATTGTATGTTCAGTCTGCAGATGGCTGGTTCTGTTCCTTTGAGAATAGAATCTCCTATTACCAACATTCGCCTTCCTTTTTGGGGGGCGGGGGGGTTAAATCTGGGGTGCTTTTCTATTTATCTCAGGTGTATTTGTTGATGTGACTTTTTAAGGGATATTTGGTGATGATTCTTTGCTAAGTGTCTGCATGTTTTCTTTGAGGGGAGGTTGTGGGTCTGAATATTTCCATCTAGGGGGAGAAATTGATTGCTCAGTTTTAATGGGGCTGCTTCTGGTTGGGTTAGATTGGGCAGTAGGAGTTGTTAGATGTATACTGCTTCTTTCTTTGATTATTGTATTTCCTTCTATGTGTGACATACCTCCATTTTTCTTCAGCCAAGGGTTTATCAGTAGGGTCAAATCCTCTGAGAGTTATTTGTTCATTATTTAGTTCGGTTTGGGTATATAGTCTGCATCTGCATACAGACAGGAGGTTGAACAACTAGCATTGTGGTGCAGCTGGAACAATCTTAAACTGAACATACTCAAAACTGTAGAAATGATAGTAGATTTTAGGAGAAACCCCAGTGGTGAGATTCAAATAATTTAACAACCGGTTCTCTGCAGGAGGGGAAGCGGGGGGGTGCTGCCACGAGGCAGGTGGGGGAGGGGGCAGCTGTCCCATGCTCCCCGCTTACCGTGCCACTTGACATGTCGAAGGGCCCCTGTAGCCAGGCCTACCACGCCCCAATATCTGTTGCGCCTCGCCTGTTCGGTAGTGACTTTTCTCACTTGCCTCTGGGGCTGCTGCTCACCTTCCTCCTCATGCACGCCTGCTATGCACTCACCCATCAGCTGTGCTCTCCGTGCCACAGATCAGCTGCAGTGTGCTGTGAAGACCATGGCTGACTTGGGCTAGGCAGATGCACACACACTCTGCTGTTTTTGATGGCTCTTCTTGCCGCTGGGGCTGCCACTTGCCTTCCTCCTTCACCAACTTCTAGTGCACGGGGAATCTGCACTGCCTGCCTCCCCCCCCCCCCGTGCCTTCACTAAATCGGCTAGAAATGAGGTTTAGCAGGCCGAGTGTGCAGGCAGAGGCACAGGGGAAGATAGGCGGTGCAGATTCCTTTTTTTAATAATATATTTTATTAATTTTTATCATGGTCACCTTAATATTCAGTAAACAGTGTGTTGTCTGGGTTTACATTTAAAAAACATTAGCTAACAATTGGTTTCTATAATCTATAATTCACCTAATAGCTTTACTTGATTTCTTCTTCTTTCCATAATGTTCTCTTTTATCAACCTTAAGTTAATACAATTCTTATTGTTTTGATAGATAACAATTGAATATAAAAAAATTTCTAATATTTCCACAAATAATAATCACATCAATATAATATTTCTTTTCTATCTAGTCATTCTGGTTGCCTCATCATAGATCCTGTTTACAGTTCTTATTTACATTTGTTTTCCCACAATGCCCACAATCTTACTGGTTAAGATTTTCTCAAAGTTAGTTTCATTTAAATATTTGATTCTATTTTTTCTCATGTAAACCATCCCATAACTTTTACCTTACTTAAGGAACAAATAAGACTAAAAGAAGAAAAATAGAACAAGAGTAAAGAGGGATAAAAAGATAGTATACTACTGAAAGTCCATGATTCCCCTAAGGTAATACATATTTATTTCTAAAATTTTTCCATTCTTTTTTACCATAATTAAGAATATATTTAATCTTTAAATATTCCATTTAATAAATCTAGTCATCTGGTCTTTTAACTCTTATTCAAAACATTTTCTTTTCAATCCATTGTAATTTTCTTAAAATCAATCACATTTAAATATCTAATATATGTCCTTATATATAAGCCATTCTAACTCTTTTATATTACTCATATCAAGAAATAAGATAAGAAGAGAAGAAAGAGAGATTACTATGTTATTTGAGGGACTCTTCCCTCTTAAAGTAAAATTCATATCAACATCTTTCTATTACTTTAACCATATTCAAACATGTGTTTCTTTTTTAAATATTCTCTCTGATAAGTCCCACCATCTGTTTTCTTAATTTTCACTTTGGCCTTCTTCTTTCGCCCAATATCTTTAATCAATATATTCTGCTGAATCAAAGAGTCTTTCCATATTCTTGTAGGTGTCACTGTAGATATAAAAAATAAGTCAAGTACAATATCTTTGTAAGAGGCAGTTACTCTTTTATGTTTGCTGGAAATCTTTTTATTTCTTTTTCTCTCTGTATCTCTTATCATTTTTGTCTCTCCTAGTGGTGTTCCTGATGTCTCTGCCATCCATTTTGACCAGTCTTTTTTCTTATCCTCAAATTTGTCTTGTGATGTTAAAGTATAAGTTGCCTTTTCCAAAACCAATATTTCTTGTAATTTTTTGCCACTTGAGTTAAATCATACTTTGTTGTGTTAATCTCTATCCTTGAATTTGTGTTCAGTTATCTGCTTTATCTGCTCCTTCTCTATTGTTATTTCCTGGAATTTTTTGTTGTAAAGTTAAATTGGAGATGGTTTATGTTTTCAAAGTTATTTTGGATTTTTTTGTAGTTTGAAGTCATTGAATTGGTTGCAGCATCTCATATGTCTCCTCTTGAAAGGTATTTATTTTTTCTTGATAAGTTCTTTCTGCAAGTCTCTGATTTTCCATAGTGGTCAAGAATCGAGGTTTTCTTTTCTCTACAAATAGCTTTAGTCACAGTTTAGTAGATATTTATAATCCAAAAAGATTCAAAAAAATGTCCTGAAGTTTATAATCCTCTCTTTGTCTGCAGCCCAAATTGTTTTCTTTTTTCCCCCACAGCTGTTCTCTATTGTTATAGCTTTGAAGGTCACAAGCACAGATTAGTTTTTTCCAGTTTTTTCCAAGTCCTGTATAAAAGCCATAGCTGTCATAGTTTTTATTCACCACTAGATGCCAGCATCAGTTTTTTTTCAAATTATCAAAATAGAAAATTGTCTTTAAAATGAGAATCTTAACCATTCAACAATTCCAAACTTATCCAGATTTAGGTTTTATATTCATTTCATTTCATTTCTGTATGTTTTGGTCCTCCATAAAAGGTTTAATTCACTGCTTCCATTAGTAAAAGGGTGGGGCAAAAATCCCCCTCCTTCACATTCAGTAGTTTTTTGCTTCTTGGGAATTTTTTCCCCCAGGAAAGTTAATAAGTAGGATAGAGAAAATCAATGATCTTACCCAGATTCAAACGCGCTGTTTACAATCAGCTTAATAGTCCTTTTTGACTTCGGTTGCTTGTAGCTTGGGCTAGACTTTGAAGTTAGGCTAGCCTTTCTCCTGTTGGTTTCTGGAAGGCTTCTCCTGGACCGATCGGGTGGACCGCCATTTCTCTGTGGTCTGCGGGACTTCTTTGCCACCTCTTTGGGGCGGCTTCTGGCCCATTTAGGGTCCCCTAACAGGAAGAAATTCAGCCAGGGGGCACAAAACCCAGAAATCCCTTGGCTGCTGTGCTACTGCACAAGACTGGAAGTTGGTGGTACAGATTCCTGCTAGGCACCAGGATGGCTTCGGTGGTGCCAATCTTGCCTAGACTGTTGCTGTGGTGCTTGCGACTTGACTTCTTGCTGACTGGCAGAGGTTCCGAGGTGCCCTGGGCTCAAGCCCTCTGGGTCAAGGAATGTGGGTAAGCTACTCCCTGGCTCCTCCTGGGTTTCCATAGATCCTGGATTCAGGCTGCCACAGGGCTATGGCATGGATGGAGGCGCCTCTTGTTGGGTACCAATCGCGCCAGTACTGCCACTTACTATAGGACACCTCGAGGCTCATCACGCCAATTGCGCAGGTGCCGCCGCTTGCTGCAAGAGGCTGTGAGGCTCCGGGCGCAATTGGTATGATGAGCCTTGCAGCCTCCTGCTGCAAGTGGTGGATCTGGCGTGATTGGCGTGATTGGTGTGACGATCTTTGTGGCGCTTCTGTGCCTGGCTGGCCACCTCAGATCAGCTGCAGTGCACCATGGAGAGCACGGCGGATGTGGGGAAGCGTAAGGCAGGTGTGCACATTGACTCCACTTTTTTCAAGTGCCATTTAACTATCGGTTCACCAAACTGAAGATACATTAGGTATCGGTTCTATCGAACTGGTGCAAACTAGCTGAATCCCATCACTGAGAAACCCTACTATTCTACATCCTCTTATAATACTAGACAACACAATATCAACAGTAGAGACCTTCAAGTTTCTAGGTTCTATAATATCTCAATATTTGAAATGGACACCTAACAACAAAAATTTCATAGAAAAAGCACAACAAAGAATGTTCTTCCTGCGCCAACTCAGAAAGCTCAGACTGCCCAATGAGCTGCTGATCCAGTTCTACAAAGGAATTATTGAATCTGTCATTTGTATCTCTATAACTGTCTCAGTTAGAACTGCAACCAAACAAGACAGACATAGACTTCAATAAATATTTAGAACTGCAGGAACTTTTTTCCTCCTTACCCCAATTTTTTCTTTTCTTTTATTCTTTCTAACTTCCTTATCTAACTTTCTGTTCCTTTTTCCTCCCTTTTTCCTCTCTCCTTGTACCTTCCTAATTAGTTTAGTAACTTCTCTCCCTGTGATCTGATACTGCTTGCTATGCTGCTGCCATCTTGGAATGGGCATTGCACTAGCACTTTTTGCTAGTCAGTTAACTAAGATATGTAGGAAGCACATCACAATAGTAATGGGTGACTTTAACATCAACTGGGAGATAATCTTTGCATCAAGTGGAAGATCAAACAGGTTCCTGATAAACCTAGCAGACAATTTTGTCTCCCAAAAAGTAGAAAAAGGAACTAGGGGATCAGCCATATTGGATTTAATTCTCAGTAACAGAGACAAAATGGTAGAAGGTGTTGAAGTTACAGGAAATTTGGCGAGGAGTGATCATGTAATCTTGGAATTCAACATTATGCAAACACAAGCAATAGAACATCGTCAAACTAGACTCTTGGACTTTAAGAGAGCTAATTTCAATAAACTTAGAGAGAATTTGGGAAGGATTCCATGGATGAGAATCCTCAAGGGGAAAACAACTCAAGAAATTTTGAAAAGTGGGTTGGATGTCATGACGAGACGGGCAAAAGAAACTAGAGCTCTGGCTTCCTAGCCTGATTTTGCTCTGTCTGGAGACCCCAAGAGGTCGGAAATTTGCCCTAGAGAGCTGATGAAGAAGAAGGGAAGCGTTGGGAGTTTGGAGCAGATGGCAGTCAGCCCAAACGAATTGAGGAACCTCTTCAAACAGATGGAAGAAAGGCTGCCTGTAAAGTACAGGCAGCCCAAGTCATAGACAACCAGGAAAAAAGCAGAGAACCGTGGCAAGCCGCCAAAAAGCTGATTGTCAACAACATACTGAGAACTGCGTGAGACTGTTTCTTTTTATTCCTCTTCCCTATGGACTTGGAAATAGAGATCCCCTGATTGGATAAAATTTCCAAAGCAAAGACCCCAGGAATGTTTGGGAAGAAGGGGGTTAAAAGCGGCATTTTTTTTAAAATGGGGGAACGAAATTAAGGAATACAAAAGAATATATAAAAATGGAACTGGGACTGATTTAAAGAAAATTTGTTTAATTCTAATGGCATGGAAAAAAATTCTTATTTAATTTTTACGAGGAAGCAACTTAAAGAGAATTTTTCTAAACCTGTATATAGACAATACAGTAAATAAGGACATCTAGTGGTGAAAGGAGATACTACAACAATATTAAAATACTAAAAGAACCAGAGAAGCTCTTGACCTTGAAACAACATCTGTTGTAAACAAAAGAATCTTATGTGACTCTATGCTAGAAAAGACGCTACAATCATATCTTCTGATCCTGGATATAACTACAATGGAAACTATTTGGAAACAGAGGGCTTTTTACATCTTTAAACTAACTGGAATATTTGGATTAACCTAAAGCAGTTGGCTTGTTTCAAGGTTGGATTATAGCCTAAGGCAGTTGGCTTTTTTTCTTTTGCTTTTTTTCTCTTTGTGGATTTACAAAACTTGCTCAATTGAAAAATGAGTTCACTAAATCTCATTAAAATTATGAAAAAAACCTCTTCTGCACTCCCTTTTGGAACATCCAGCCCAGCAAGTCAGGGATCTATTGAAACAATGTTGCAGCAAGAAAAAATAAACAGCTCTCAAAAAGAGATGCAAGCTACACTATAGCTAATTCAAGAATCAATACAGAAAAACCATGAAGAGACAAAAAACAACTTTGATAAGCTAAATGAGCAAATGCCGGACATAAAGACACAATTTGACGTCCAACAACAAATAAACAAAGAATTCAGAAAATGGAAAACAAATCAGAAGAAACTAATGAAAAAATGGAGGCATTAATGGAAGAAAATGAAAAATTAGAACAAGCAAACCAAAGCTTAAAAGGAGCAGTTGCGGCCTTGGAAATGGAGAAAGCTGTACACTACCTAAGATTCCAAAATATACCTGAAGATAAGGAGGAAGATATAGCAGAAATGATTATTAATCTATTGGTGGAAGCCCTAAAAACAGAAAGAGTGGAGACACAAATGGAAATAGATGAAATATTCCGAATGAATTCAAGCTAGGCAAGGTAATACAAATTACCTAGAGAAGTCCATGTAAGATTTATAAAGAAAACAATAAGAGATGAGATACTGAGAAGAGTTAAAGATAAACCATTACAATATAAAAACAAAGAAATTGTGGTGTTGAAGCAGATCTCTAAGAGAATAAGAGACACCCAAAGACATCATTTTTTGACTACAAAGTTAATTGCAAAAGATGTAAACTTTAGATGGTTAATGCCAGAAGGAATCTTAATCAACTGAAAAAATACAAGATACCGATTGGATTCAGTTTGGAAGGCAGAAGACTTTGACAAAAGAAACAGAGCATTCCTGGATGAAAGAGTACAACATCAACAAGAGGATAGAAAAGGCCAGACAGAACAAACAATAGAGGAAACAACTATACAAACAGAAGAAGAGAAAGAGAAGCCATATCAAGAGGGTGAGGGAATGGCAAGAGGGCAGAGGACCACAAGATCAACAAGATCTAAATATAAGTAAACAAAATGGAGAAAGAAAACATAATTTTTTCAGTGAACATAAGTGGACTGAATTCCCCATCAAAAAGAAACAAAATCTTTAAAAAAATTGCAGAAATTAAATATTGATATATTGATAAAAAGAGGAGTAGCTGTATATGTCAAAGAGACAATAGAGTCTAAAATGATTTATTCAGATGAAAAAGGAAGAATTGTGATGGTAGAAATATTTTTACATCAAAAAACAATTTTGGTAGTAATATATGCACCAAACAATTAACAAGAAGATTTTTTATCAAAATCTTTATAGAAAAATAGTAGAAATGGAATATCAAAATATTTGCCTAGTAGGAGATTTTAACGCAATAGTAGATGGACATTAGACTATAAAAGTAGCAAAACAGGAAAAAGAGGAAGAAAAAGATTACCTAAGACTTTTTCTAACATGACAGAGAAAATTGGGGTACAAGATATTTGGAGAGAAACTAATCCAGAAAAACTACAATACACATTCTATTCGAATAGCCATAAATCTTGGTCCAGAATTGACATGATTTGGATAACGCCTGAAATAAGAACCAATATGCAGGAGATTGAGATAGAATTAGGCACATGGGCAGACCATAACCCTTTAAAAATGACATGGAAAGGAATACAAAAAAAACTAAGATGGACCTTGAACCAATCCATATTAAAAGAAAAAGAATTTATAAAATTAGTAACAAAAGAAATGGAGCTTTTCTTTAAAGAAAATAAAAAATACAACATTACAAAATGTATGGGATATAGCCAAAGCATATTTTAGAGGTGTAGCTATAATATATATGGCGAAAAAAATAAAGAAAAAAGACAACGTATTGTTAAGGGAAGAATTAAAAAAACTAGAATTAAAACTACAAATAAATCCACAAAAGAAAATACAGAAAAGACAAATGGAAATAATAAAACATAAATTAAATTTAATGGAATCAGAAAAATTGGCACAGTAAATCAAAAGAGCAAAACAAAACTTTTTTGAAAATGCAAATAAACCAGGAATATGGCTAGCCTACAAACTTAAAAAACAGAAGGAGAAAAAAATTGATAAACAATTTAGTAGACAAAAAAGGCTGTTTACAATTTAAAAATGAAGAAATAAAAAAGATAACTAAAGGTTATGAGAAACTGTATGATATAGAAGAAATTTCATGAGAGAAAATGATTCAATATATGGAAAAAATAATTTGCCAAGTTTCAGAAAACTTCAAAACTATGTTAAATGAAAAAATAACAATTATGTAATTGAGAGAGGCTATAAGAAGACAAAAAACTGAAAAAACAACGGGACTAGATGGGCTACTGGCAAAGTTGTATAAATGTCTCCAAGATGCACTAAGTACACCATTGAAAGATGTGTGTAATGAACTTTTGTTGGAGGCTAAACTCCCATATACATGGTCAGAAGCAAATATTACTTTAATACCAAAAGCAGACTCAGATTTGACACAGACCAATATCATTACTAAATGTGGACTATAAAATTTTTACTTCAATAATAGCGGAGAGACTGAAAAGATTTTTAACTGAATTTATACATCCAGATCAAAATGGATTTCTACCAAAGAGAAAAATAAAACGAAGAGTTATAACGGACATATTGGAATATTATGAAATGCATCCAGGGAAATAATTGGCATTAGTATTTCTAGATGCTCAAAAGGCATTGGATAATGTTTCCTGGCAATTTATGACTCAGCAACTAAAAACAATGGACTTTGGACAACATTTTATAAATATGATTGAAACAATATACCACAAACAAACAACAAAAGTGATTGTAAATGGAGATTATACAGAGAACTTTGATATAAGAAAAGGCACAAGACAAGGATGTCCACTATCTCCATTGTTATTTATCCTAACTTTGGAAGTTTTAACTAGAAATATTAGACAAGACACAGAAATTAAAGGACTAGAAATAAAAGGTGAAACTTATAAACTACAAGCATTTGCAGATGACTTGGTATTCGTCCTAGAAGAACCTTTAGAGATGATCCCTAAATTATTGGAAAAGATAGAATAGTTTGGAGAGATAGCAGGACTGAAGATAAACAGAGAAAAAAAAAACTAAAGTGATAGTTAAAAATCTTACAGATAAACAAAAAAAACAAAACAAATGTCAGGACAAATAGAATTACAAATAATTAAAAAGGTTAAATATTTTGCAACATATCTAACAGCAAGATGTTCAACGATAAAAGAAGATAACTATATAAAATTACTGAATCAAATAAAACTGAACCTGGAAAAATGGAAAAACTTGCAACTGTTGATGTTAGGAAGAAATAGCTACGGTGAAAATGAATATATTACAAACATATTGTTTTTATTCCAAATGATATCTATAAAACTGGAGAATTTTTTTTTGAAGATTTAAATTCACTAATTTTGAAATTTCTTTGGCAAGGAAAGAAAGCTAGAATCAAATTGAAAATTTTACAAGAAGCTAAGGAAAATGCAGGTTTTGGCTTGCCAAAGTGGGTTTTATATTATCCAGCATCTGTACTAACATGGGTAAAAGAATTGATAACTCTTAGAAATAAAAGGTTGTTGTATTTGGAGGGACATGATTTACAACTTGGTTGGCACACTTTCTTATGGTATGGGAAAAATAAAATTCATAAGTATTTTCAAAACCACTATATCAGAAACATATTATTACTAACATGGGGGAAAATAAAATGTAAAATATACTTGAAAATTCCAGGATGGCTTTCAACAAATGGAAGCATTTGTACATCCAAATTTATTTTTGAGAAAATACGGACATATAAAGATATTCTAAACTCTGAAGGGAATTTAAAATCTAAACAAGAGATGGAAAATCAGGGTATTGATCTATCATGGTGGACATACTTACAAATGCAAGTTAGATATGATAAAGATGTTAAATTGTACTGATTTTATAAAGAGCAGATCTTGTTTAATCAGACATTATTAAGCTCTGATGAGAAATTAATTAAGAAAATGTATAACTTTTTATTGAATTTGAAAATGGAAAATGAACAAGTTAAAGAAACAATGATAACATGGGCAAAGAATTTTGGATATAATATAGATTTAGAAAAATGGCAAAACTTGTGGTAAAGAAACTCTAAATTTACAATGTCAGCTTCTTACAAAGAAACCTTATATAAAATGTTTTATAGATGGCAGGTACTTATTATCATGTATGGTGGACATGTGTTAAAGCAAAGAGATATTGGACAAAAATATATACTTGGCTAGAAAAGATATTGGGAAAACATGTAGATTTTAAACCTGAACTTTTTTTTATTAGGTATAATGCCAGAAAAGGTTAATAAATAAAGTATATACTTGTGATAACAGCGACAAGAATCATATTCACACAATATTGGAAAAATGAAGAAATACTACCAGAGGAAGAAATAATTAAAAAAATAATGGACAGATTTACTTTGAGGTTGAAAGAAAAAGAAGAAACAAGAAATTTTGAAAAGTGTGTTTATAAAAGCCTAGTCTACAATACCAATGAAGAAGAAAAATAACAGTTCTCAAAAGAAACCATATGGATTCGTAACTAGCTGACCAACCACATTCAATGTGTAGTCCACAATGGAACTGCATTGACATGGAGGGAAGTATGCAGTGGGGTACCAGAAGGCTCTGTTTTAAGCCCAGTACTCTTCAACATGTTCATCAATGATTTGGATGGGGGGATAGATGGGGAACTCATCAAATTCGCAGATGACAACAAGCTGGCAGGAATAGCCAACACTCCAGAAGAAAGGCTTAAGATACAGAAGGATCTTGACAGACTTGTCTGTTGTTGAGAGTCTAGAAAGAATACAGAGAAGAGCAACAAAGATGATCAGGGGACTGGAGGCTAAAACATATTAAAAATTATTGCTGGAATTGGATATGTTTAGTTTAATGAAAAAAAAGACTACATGATAGCAGTGTTCCAATATTTCAGGGATGGATGGGTGGAAACTAATCAAGGAGAAAAACAATCTAGAATTAAGAAGAAATTTCCTGACAGTTAGAACAATTAATCAGTGGAACAACTTGCCTGCAGAAATTGTGAATCCTCCAACTTGGAATTTTTTAAAAAGAGATTGGACAATCATTGGTCTGAAATGGTATAGGGTTTTCTATTCTATTCTATTCTATTCTATTCTATTCTATTCTATTCTAAAAAGATTACCAAAAATTTTGCAATATAATTTGAGAGGGTTTTTTTTTTAAAAAAATCTTTTTTCACATCCGTTTCACTGTAATTATGAATATCTATAAAACATGAAGGCAGTTCTTAAACACTATATATTTACTATATGTTTTAACTTTAATGTTCACAGTTCTTTGAATATTGTAAATTAGCATCCAGAATATGGGCAATAATTAAAATGTTAAACCTGGAGATTTATGAAATTAATGGTACTTCTGTCTTATTGAAATAATGATTATCTCATACAGTTCTCACTTTCATGTTTGGAGAAAGCCAAATGTCCCTAAAGAAAGTATGTTTAACTAGGCTAAACCTATGAAGTGATAATCCTCTGAATGAAATTAATAAATGTACTTTAACAAAGACACTAACTCCTTGTGAGGAAAGGAAGTGAGCATAAAGCTATGGTTACTCAAAATGCATCAAAAACATCTCCACCTATTCTTATATTCATATTAATCTTTTTCGCTTTATAATTAATATTTACATATTTTTATATATTAGCTTTCTTGCCTTTTAGGACAAAAGAATTTGTTAATAAAGCTCTTAGGATTTTTAATATATTCACAGTGACCTCCAGTGTTCTGAAACCCATTTTGATAAAACTGTTCTATACAGTCTCAGATTTAAACATGCTTATACACACACAAAGTTAAGAAGCTCACTGTGTCCCATCAATAGGTGGAATAAAAGGAGGCAATCTGAGTTAGCTGGAAGACAAGGAACATAGTATAGCCAATTAAATACTAAAACCCATGGGTCATTATGCTGTTTGCAAGATAAAATCCCAATTAACAAGAGTAGTAATAATAAATGCAGGATATACCAATGTGGTAATAAAACTATGGTAACAATAAACTAATATGTTCAATTTAATTTTATTATGGTGAGATTAATAACTTATCTGATCATCTTCAAATTGCACTCCTATATTATAATTGTGCGTGTGTACATAGATAATATAATAATTATCCAATATTATCAATTGTATAATTGTACATGTTATCATATACACATAAAAATGTTATTCACTTCCATCATAGGCCACATTTTCCTGTCTAAATCTGCAATAGCCATCTAATAAATGAGAAATAATATATTGTTTAAAATGCAACTTTGAAAAAAACTGGTGTACTGTATACAAGATATATGTGATCCTTTAAAACACATTTTAATGCAGATTTTCTCTATGGAGGCCAACTCTTATTCTGGAGTCTTGTCTCAGAATGAAAGCTGGAAGCATAAAGTTCGCAAAGGCCATCTTCCTTTAGCCATAGAAAAGTTACATTTTTATCACAAAGGAGCTTAGAATGGCATATCATACCTACTCACAAACTCATACCTCTATTGCTTCCCTAACCAGACATTCTGCTATGAGGTAAATTAGATAGGTAAAGTGAAGAGTTAGACTCTGAGGTAAATTAAGTAGATGAAGTTTATCTCCTCTCAGCTCTCTCCTGTCACCTTTATGCAAACTTGTTAGTAACTTTTTAATAATTTTGTAAGTAAATTGGGCTGGGAGAGAAAATCTGGGGGAAAATAATCTGCAGCTTTAGGGACAGAGATGCTGATTTCCCTTCACTCAAAATGCTGCTCAGAGCTTGTTTTATATACATTTAAGTTTGACTCAGGTTAAACAGACTGGTCTGCAGCTCAGACATTGACTTTGAAGGCATAATTTACAGCTTCTGGGAACAGAGCTCCCAAATTGGAGGGAAAAAAGAAATTAGCTTCTCAAACAGTGTTTTTCAAATTTGCCCACTTTACTATGTGTGAATTTCAACTCCCAGAATTCCACAGTAAATTGCCAAGATTGGTAAACATTGACATACCATTCCAAAGGATACAGAATAATGAATTTAAGGAAACGCTTCCTAACAATTAAAAGCAGCTACACAGAAGAACAGCTTTTACTATTAGGATTTTTTTTTCTTATGATCAATTAAAATCTACCTTCTTCAAGCTCAATATTTCTTGGCACATCTTCAGGAACAATTAGATCAATTCTGCTGGACTTCTATTTAGCAGCCCTTCAGATCCTTCAGAGGACCTATCGTGTCTCCCCAGTTTCCCCTCACAAATGTAAACTTTGAGACCACTAATTATCTTGGTTGTTCTCTTCTGTATATGCTCCAGTTTAGGAACATCCTCCTTGAAAGGTAGTGCTTAGAACCTTACAAAATATTATTTTAAATTTTGACAAAAATAATAGAAATAATGACTTCTCTGTAATATATATTTACAATCCATATATTGTTGTCATGATTAAATTACAACATAATTAAATTACAACATAATTACAAATTATTACAGACATATTAGTAGAATAAAAATTTTAATATTTGGAAATGCTCTTCTTTAAAAAGAGATGCTCTTTTAAACTTTATTTACTGGGGCTAAGGTGGGAGAACAAAGAAAAATAACACCTTGCGCATAAGTTTCCCTAGGAGCTAAAATGTAGAGTTCAGTTAACAAACATTCCAAACATAGATATTATAACTTTAAAGGAAAGAAGTATTGCTGTTATGTATACATTATGGAATTGGTGTTAGAAAAGTTGCAAATCGTCCAATTTAGAGTCAATATATTCTTAAAGTGGACAAAGAATGAAACAGATACAACAATAAAATCAAATGTAATGGGAAAAACTATATTCAGAAGTAATAAAACAAAATTATATCCAGTTAGCATTCCCAAAACATTATCTTATTCTTTCCCCTTAATGTAATAGCACTCATTTATTTCTAATTAGCAATATATTTACATTTAGTATCAAACCTAGATTCATTACTTTTATTTAAATTGTCATTCTGTAACATGCTTCCAGTGAACTCAATCAATGTCAGTTCAGAAGGAGAGATCAAGGTTAACTACGGTGTTTCCCAGATGAATGTTTTGAAAACAGGGATGAAGGTTCTGCATCCTTCAAAGAAAGCAATTCTTTTTGTTTTTGTGCCTTTCTCTTTTTCATCTCTTCTTTTATAGCTTGTCTGCAGAATAAGATAAGAGAAAATTTGAAATTAACCTGAGCATAAAGTAGAAGAGATATTATTTGAATTTTAAAGCTGAGAATAAACCTAGATTATGATTACAGCTAAATATTGAAGCCATATTTTCTGATAAAGCTCTCAAACAGGCAACTCGTAAATGCTTGAAATATATGTATACATAAAGCCTTTCACAATGAGTCCAAGTTACAATCCAGCTACTTATGAGATATTGAATGTTTTTCATTGTTGTTGTTAGTTGCAAAGTCGTGCCCGACCCATCACAATCCCATGGACAATGTTCCTCCAGGCCTTCCTGTCCTCTACCATCTTCTGGAGTCCATTTAAGCTCATGCCTACTGCTTCAGTGACTCCATCCAGCCACCTCATCCCCTTCTTCTATTGCCCTCAATCTTTCCCAGCATTAGGCTCTTCTCCAGTGAGTCCCTCCTTCTCATTAGGTGACCAAGGTACTTGAGTTTCAATTTCAGGATCTGGCCTTCTAAAAAGCAGTCAGGGTTGATCTCCTCCAGGACTGACCATTTGATTGCCTTGCAGTCTAGAGGACTTGCAGGAGTCTTCTCCAGCACCATAGTTCAAAGGCCTCAATTCTTGGTGGTCCAACTTTCACAGCCATATTGCAACTGGGAAAGACTATAGAATAACTTATTTCATTCAGATATAATGGGCGAGGGATGAAGATGGGGAGGAAACTGGGCTGCAGGAGTGAGGATAGTATAAGAACTTGCTGTTGTCATTTTATTTAAAGTAAATAATAATAATAATAATAATAAAAAGTTGGAAGAGACTTTGGAGGTCTTCTAGTCCAACCCCCTGCTCAGGCAGGAAACCCTATATCATTTCAAACAAATGGTTGTCCAGTCTCTTCTTTAAAACTTCCAATGTTGGAGCATTCACAACTTCTGGAGGCAGGTTGTTCCACTGATTAATTGTTCTAATTGAAATTCCAGCAACCATTCCTTATATGTTTTAGCCTCCAGTCCCCTAATCATCTTTGTTGCTCTTTTCTGCACTCTTTCTAGAGTCTCAACATCTTTTTTACATTATGGTGACCAAAACTGGATGCAGTATTCCAGATGTGGCCATACCAAGACATTATAAAATGGTATTAACACTTCACGTGATCTTGATTCTATCTCTCTATTAATGCAGCCTAGCATGGTGTTGGCTTTTTTGGCAGCTGCAGCACACTGCTGGCTCATATTTAAGTGATTGTCCACTGGGACTCAAAGATCCCTTTCACAGTTACTACTATTGAGCAAGGTACCACCTATACTGTGCCTGTGCAGTTGTTTTTTCTTGCCTAAGTGTAGAACCTTACTTTTTTCACCATTGAATTTCATTTTGTTAGATAGTGCCCAAAGTTCAAGTCTGTCAAGATCCTTCTGTATCTAAGCCTTTCTTCTGGAGTGTTGCCTATTCCTGCCAGCTTGGTGTCATCTGCAAATTTGATGAGTTCCTCATCTATCTTATTTAAGCAATCAAGTTCTCCAGTAAAGGAAAAGAACAGTAATATATTTAAAAGTTGCTGGGATTTTTTCCAAAGTAAAGAATATCACATTAATTTCAGGAATAGTGTAATATCCATACAACAGAAATGCAATTCTTATAGATTACACATGGATGTTACAAAGTAAAGCTCGGATTTTGTTGAACCGTGAAGTATGTAAATGTGAGAGCAGACAAATACAAGAATCCTTAAAGCAAAGTATTGGGTTAGTGTAATGAATTCATAGTGGCCAATGAAATAAGAATTAACAATAAATGCATTATGTAAGAAACAGGAAATTCCTAGAGGGAGCCCTGTTTCCCTCATGTTGATATCATGATGCTAGAATTCATTTCAATTCTTTATTAAAACAATGTCAGCCAATTCAAAAGGATGGATAAGATCTCTTCATCACACAAGATGGTATGAAATAAAATCTGAAAATGTAGAAGAAGAAAATAATGTGGCTGTTGCATAAGCTATATCTACATCCAGAAACAGTTTTAAAATGTGGGCATTATATGCATAAAATTACATCATTTTAATATACGCCTTTGGGTACCTGTAAAGTTCCTGGTTACATTTGTTCTGCTCATCAAAATTCCTCATTTCTCTGTATTGTTGCCAATAACATTTTCTGAAAGCTTTGTGCTTCTGATGGAGGATATGAAAACTTTCCTTGATCACTTCTGCATATGTTTTGACAGAATCAGTGAATTTAAATGTAAAGGAAATTTCTACTTAGAATTTTTTCTTAAGCAAACCACAAAGAAAAAGTAATGGGTTCCCAAAATGACCTAGAAATTTATATGTAAATTTAACAATGCATTTCTTAAATATTATACTGGAAACAAATTATAGTAGTGAGCCAAGAAGCTCAGTCTTAAGAATTTTCCATCAAAACATAGGAGAACAAACCCATCAGGACAAGATTCAGCAGTCCATCTGCATTTAAAAGGCAAAGGCCACTCTTTTGAAGACAGCAAATTCCACATTTTGGACAGAGAGGACCACTGGTTTGAAAAAGGGGTCAAAGAGGCCATCTATGTCAAAATTGAACAGTCCTCTCTCAACAGAAGGGGAGGATATGACATCATCTATCTCCAGTCTATAACACAGTCCTTTCAGCAGTTCCAAGAAGGCACCACATCCGTTTACACAGATAAACCTCCAAGTGGCCTCAACAACTCTCTAAAAGAATGCAAATGACCAGCTGTCTGCAAGGAAAATAAATCCTTCCATTCCCCACCATCCAATCAAAGCTGAAGAAGTTTCTTTGATGAGAAACAAAACTTCTTCGAAGAAAAACAAGAAAGTCCAGTTGCCTGTTGAAAAAGCACCTTTGGGACAACCATGACCTGGATGACTGAGAATCTCCATAGACATCAATACTTCTCTTCAGAACATCATAAGGATATGGCATTGGTTTGTATATCTCCCTCCTAGAGAGAAAGATGTCACATCCCGATTTTGATTCAGTACCATGTTTCTGGAAGTAATGTTGAATCAGTGGACTGTGACCACTAATATTGAAGCGATGCCACGTCAACTCGGGACCATAGCAAGCTGGGTGTGACTAGAAAGTAAATAAACATGACTATTAGTGCTTCAGGGCTTGATCTATTACGAAAGCAGCATTCAGAATGAATACTTTTTATCTTAGGTGAATGATTATTCCACAAGTTTGGCAATATATTTAAAATATATTAGAAAATCTATAATCTGAATAATTTTCTTCTGAAATTCTCCTATGAATTTTGGAAAATAATTTTCTCCACATATATGAATTTTTTGATATTCAATATCCAACATACCCTAATTAACTATTTCATAAAATAAGTCATCTAAATGTAGCCAATCTTTCTACATGAGTGATGTTTATTGTCAGGCTGACTCTGAACCTATCACTATCTAAAGGAGACTGATATTGCATCTGAACCAACCCAAACAGAGAGAGTTTTGAACAACTCTCAGATTCGTAAAACATTTCTGGATCATTAGTTCATTTTAGACAAATAACTTTCATTGCCTGGGAGAGAGCTGATTTACTTTGCTACAAAATAAATCAAGCAAATATATGTTGAAAACGAAGTTATGAAGTCAAAGGCTAATTTGGACAAGAGTAAGGAATACATTCTTATGTTGTCCAGATCCATTAATAATTATTTTAACATTTTTATTATCCATAAATAATGTCACCTCTCGAGGAAGCATAGCTATCTTCAGTTTCTTTTTGGGTAAGTTCTGGTGTCTGCTCCATGCAGCTTTCTCATTATCCTCTTTAAGTTGGTCACTACTTGATGTGGTATGCTTTATTTCTAAAAAGAGCACCCATTTGATAAATATTAATCATTTATTAAGAATTATATATTCAAATAACCATCAATTAATAAATAACATACACAGTTTACTTTCCAAGGGGAGCTATTACTCATATTCAGGTATGGAAGAAAAGTGACCTCATGGATGAGCAAATACATATTAGCAGACCACAATCAGAGTTTTTCACTACATTTATTATCATATTTTGGAACCAATAGGTCCAAAAATAAATTTAATTCAGATATAATTGGACCTATAGAATCATTATTTTCTCAATCACTTTATTTGAAAATTGAATATTTGAGACTGGTCTATAATTAAAAAACTCTTCCAGAACAATGGAGTGCTGATTGTGTAGGGTTCATCATTTATTTTTGTAGATGAACAACTGTACATCAAGGAATACCTGTATTAGATTTATATGGCTGCTCATCACATCAAATCTAGGCAACATAAATTTCATGCATTTTAGATGTGCAGATCAATAAAAAATTAATTCAATTTTCTATCTGTATTATTAGAATTTAGCAAGGTTTTTTATGATTTGGTTTTTTTAAAAAAAATCATAAAAACATGTTAATAACTGCATTCACATCTTATACAGTAATATACAGAATCTTTCTGCTAATGCTGTTCAAAATTTTATAGCAATAGCGCTTAGTCTTATATACTGCTTCATAGTGCTTTACCGCACTGTGTAAGTGATTTACAGAGTCACCATATTGCCCCCAACAATCTGGGTCCTCATTAATCCTTTGGAATTTTTTTTTGTCTTTTTGAAAGCCTTCTAATTGCAGGGCTAGATATTTGCATTTATTTCATTAAATATATGAAGTGGTAAAGAAGCTTTTGGTTCTCCTCCCCCCAGCTTTTTGTGGTCTTCACTATGGCATGTGGTTCTACAGAGAAGGGGTTCAGAAGCATTGTCTGGAATGACAATTGTCAACTGACATTTCTTAATTAAGTGGAGACTCCAGAAAATGTCACAAAAAAAGCATATATTAAAGAGAACCCAGTGTGCTGTTAGCATGATTTCAACGCTAGAAAATCCTTTTTTTTTTTTTTTTTGCAGTAATTGGAACTCCTCTTTTCCACACGTCCTGTTCAGCAGAATTCCCAAAATGCTCACGTTGATAGTGTTGCATGGTTATGTGGCATTCCCAAAAGTTACGTATACTGAGGAAGAAGCTTCTCTCAGAAGGATCCTGAAATGGCTTTTCACAAGTTAAAGGCAAAGATTAAAGAAATCTTTACCAAGATGATTTAATCTTTATTTTAATCCCTGTTCCTGGACTATGATTTCTGAGGGATTTTCTATTCAGCTGAAATGAACCACATCTATGCATGAATTCTCTAATCTGTAGCACAGTTAGAAAAAGGAATTCTCTTATGTATTGCTTAGAAATGGGATACTCTATAGTGGCAGACAAGCATTGTATTATCTAATATAGTTTGAAAGTCCAAACTGTGCATCTAACTAACCTGGTACAATCATCTGAGAAGGGACAAGCGTAGACAAAATATGGCAGTCTATAAAATCCTGAAATTTCTTTACAGGCACTTCTAGCTATTATTTGCACTCCAAAAATTATCAGAAGTAGTTTAAAGGTGATCTGTGATATAAATCACCAGACCTGATGGATTACATCCCAGAGTTTTGAAGGAGCTGAAAGATGTTATCTCAGAACCATTGTATCGTATCTTTAAAAAAACGTAGAGCCCTGGGGAACTACCAGAGGATTGGAAAAGAGCTGATGTGGTTCTCATCTTCAAAAAAAAAGGGGGGGGGGAAACAGATCCAGGAAACTATATGAGCCAGCAGTGTGCTGCAGCTGCCAAAAAAGCCAACACAGTGCTAGGCTGCATTAATAGAGGGAGAGAATCAAGATCACATGAAGTTTTAATATTACTTTACAATGCCTTGGTAAGGCCACACTTGGAATACATCCAGTTTTGGTCACCACGATGTAAAAAAGATGTTGAGACTCTAGAAAGAATACAGAGAAGAGCAACAAAGATGATTAGGGCAGGGGTCCCCAACCCCCGGTCCATGGACATGCCAGCAACCGGTCCGTACAAACAAGGAAAGCCCCATCCATAGGACGCAGGCAACACATGAAACCACACCCCCTCCAGTCCACGGAAAAACCTCTTTCCACGTAACCTGTCCCTGGTGCCCAAAAGGTTGGGGACCTCTGGATTAGGGGCCTGGAGGCTAAAACATATAAGGAATGGTTGCTGGAATTGGGTATGTCTAGTTTAATGAAGAGAAGGATGAAGGGTGACATGATAGCAGTGTTCCAATATCTCAGGGGTTGCCACAAAGAAGACGGAATCAAGCTATTCTCCAAAGCACCTGAAGGCAAGACAAGAAGCAATGGATAGGAACTAATCAAAGGGAGAAGCAACCTAGAACTAAGGAGAAATTTCCTGACAGTTAGAACAATTAATCAGTGGAACAGCCTGCCTCAAGAAGCTGTGAATGCTCCAACATTGGAAGTTTTTTAGAAGGGACTGGACAGCCATTTGTGTGTAATGGTATAGGGTTTCCTGCCTGAGCAGGGGGTTGGACTAGATGACCTCCAAGATCCCTTCCAACTTTATATTATTATTATTATTATTATTATCGATCATCGCACAGTCAGCCAGATGTTCAGACTGGATTTGGCATTTTGTCTACCTATCGAGTCCTTACCCAGGACCTGGGATAGGCAGATGTGGATGTTTGATGGTATTACAGATATCGTCGCAGGATGGAAGCAGTTCCTAATAAGGCCGCCTTTTGCAATTGACTAATAGCGAATTTGTCAATGCCAATGGTGTTCAAGTGGTGCTCCAGTTGTTTTGGGATTGCACCCAAGGAGCCTATGACTATTGGTACTACCCTTGCTTGCTTTTGCCACAGTCTTTCTATTTCTATTTGTAGGTCTTTGTATTTTGTTATCTTCTCCAGTTCTTTCTCTTCTATTCTGCTGTCTCCAGGCACTGCCACGTCCACTATCCAGACTTTTTTGTCTTTCTTATCGACAATTGTTAAGTCTGGGGTGTTATGTTGCAGGTGCTTGTCTGTTTGAATTCTGAAGTCCCAGAGCAGTTTAATTTTATCATTTTCTATGACTTTCTCTATTTTATGATCCCACCAGTTTTTGCTTACAGGCAAATGATATTTTTTGCAGATCTTCCAATGCACCATTGTTGCTACTTTGTCATGTCGCTGCTTGTAATCAGTCTGTGCAATCTTCTTGCAACAGCTTACCAAGTGGTCCACTGTTTCTTCAGCTTCTTTGCATAGGCGGCACTTACTGTCTGTTGCTGTCTTCTCAATTTTGACTTTGTATGCATTTGTCCTTAAGGCTTGGTCTTGTGCAGCCAGAATTAGTCCCTCGGTCTCTTTCTTCAATTTTCCTGCTCTTAGCCATTGCCAGGTTTTATTATTATCTGCTTTCCCAGCTATTTTTTTAATGTATTGGCCATGTAGTGCTTTGTCTTCCCATGCCTCTATTCTGTTCTTCATTTGGTCTTTCTTGTAGGCCAGTTTGGTCTCTCCAGTAGTTAGTAAGCCTTCCTGATATACTAATTTCAGTGCATCTTCATCATTGTTCTTCAGATATTCTTCCAAAGCCATTTTTTCTTCTTCAACCATCTGATGTACTTGTAGCATTCCACGCCCACCTATTTGCCTTGGTAGATAAAGTCTATCAATGTCACTGCGTGGATGAAGGGCATGATTCATTGTCATTATTTTTCTGGTCTGCCTATCCATTGCTTTTAGTTCTGCTTGAGTCCAGTCCACTATTCCAGCTGTGTACCTAATGACTGGGATTGCCCAGGTGTTGATTGCCTTTATGGTATTTCCTCCATTGAGTTTGGATTTAAGATCTTCTTCACTCTCTTGATGTATTCACCTCTAATCTTTTTCTTGACTTCAGTGTGCTTGATGTTGTCAGCTTGAAGGATACCCAAGTATTTGTAGTACTCTTCCTCATCCAGACTCTTAATGTTATTTTCGTGGGGCATCTTGATTCCTTCAGTTTTCACTATTTTTCCTTGTTTGATAGTAAGTGTGGCACATTTGTCCAAGCCAAACTCCATTACAATATCTTGGCTATATATACGGACAGTGTTGAGCAGCGATTCTATTTCAGATGATGTTTTTCCATACAGCTTCAGATCATCCATATAAAGGAGGTGGGATAGTCTGGCAGATGTTTTTGATGTTTGATAGCCATGTCCTGAGTTATTCAGTATTGTTGACAGAGGAAACAGTGCAATAACAAATAGTAATGGTGATAATGAATCTCCTTGAAATATTCCTCTCTTGATATTAACCTCTCCCAGCTCTCACCATTGATCTGCAACTGTGTCTTCCATTGTGCCATCGATCTTTGCACAAATTTTCTGATGTTTCTACTGACTCCTGTTATTTCTAGGCACTTGATTATCCAATCATGTGGCAGAGAGTCAAATGCCTTTTTGTAGTCAATCCATGCCACATTCAGGTTGGTCTTCCTTCTCTTGCAGTTTTCCAAGATCATTTTGTCTATTAGGAGTTGATCTTTTGTTCCTCTGCTATTGGGGCGGTTTCCTTTCTGCTCAGGTGGAAAGAGATTGTTTTCAACTAGATGCTGTTGTACTGCATCAGCTACCACACCAGTTAGTAATTTGAAAGTTGTTGGTAAGCAGGTAATTGGCCTGTAGTTACCTGGTGTTGCCCCTCTTGTTGGATTTTTCATTATTAGGTAGGTTTTCCCAGTTGTTAGCCACTTTTCAATTTCTCCTCCTTGTAGTATATTGTTGAATGCTTGGCAATGAGTGGGTGTATAACAGTTAGATGTTTCAACCAAAACCCATGCAGTTCATCTTCACCTGGTGCTGACCAATTTTTGATTTTCTTTGCTCTTTTTTCTACCATTTTTGTTGTTATTACTAGTTCTTTCATTTCAACTTCTGTTTTATTTGCATCCACCTCTTTTAACCAAGCCGCATCCTTGTTGTATTTCTTTGGGTTATCCCATATCTGCTTCCAGAACTGCACTGTTTCTTCCTTGTCAGGTACTGACTGATTCCTTGCAGTTTCTCCATTGATGGATTGGTAGAAACGTTTCTGATTGGATTGAAATTGGAGGTTCTGCCTATAGTTTGCAATTCGAGCTTCATATCTACTGATTTTCCTGGCTATAGCTGTTATTTGTTGCTTTATTATTTCCAGTGCTTCCTTGATCTTCCTTGTTTCTAAGTGGTATTTCTTGATTAGGTATTCTTTGGTCTTCTTGTTCTTCAGCTTCTTTTCTATTATTATTATTATTATTATTATTATTATTATTATTATTATTATTATTATCTATAGACCAATCAGCCTGACATCAATACCTGGGAAGATACTGGAAAAAATAATCAAAAAACATCTGTGAACATCTAGAAACAAATAAAGTTATTACTAGTAGCCAGCACGGGTTTATTAAAAACAGATCATGCCAAACCAATCTTATTTCATTCTTTCACAAAGTGACTAAATTAGTAGACGTGTGAAATGCTGTGGACATAGTATATTTAGACTTCAGCATCCAGTTTTGGTCACCACATTACAAAAAAGATGGTGAGACTTTGGAAAAAGTGCAAAGAAGAGCAACTAAGATGATTAAAGGCCTGGAGACTAAAACATATGAAGAATGGTTGCAGGATTTGGGAATGGCCAGTCTAGAAAAGCACTAGGGGGGACATGATAGCAGTATTCCAGTATTTGAGAGGCTGCCACAAGAAGGAGGGGATCAATTTATTTTCCAAAGCACCAGAAGACAAAACAAGAAAATACAGATGGAAACTAATCAAGGAGAGAAGAAACCTGGAACTATGAAAGAACTTCCTAACAGTGAGGACAATTAAACAGTGGAACAGCTTGCCTTCAGCCGTTGTGGGTGCGTCATCACTTGAGGTTTTTAAGACGAGACTGGACAACTACTTGTCTGAAATAATATAGGGACTCCTGCCTTGAGCAAGGGGCTGGACAAGAAGACCGCCAAGGTCCGTTCCAGCTCAATTCTGATTCTGATTCTGATTGTTCTACCAAACCGAAATGCTGAAAACAAGCACACTTATTTGCAACAACACAAATCTTCTTATCATCGCCATCCTACCAAGGGGAAAGGGGAAAAAAAACCCTCAGTAGACAAGAGCTTTGGGAAATTGGCTACTGAGGTGGAGTTACAAAGCCATCAAGCTAGCTGAAGTTCCAGCATTAGGAAGAGAGAAGAAACAAAAATTCTTATACAATAATCAATGGGGAGACAGACAGCATTTTTAAAAATAAATGTAGCTTCACAGGGTGTTCATCTGTAAATCAGTTCATCTTCAACAATGCTAATGCTACAGAAGTAAACCAATGAAGAACTTCTGTGCTTCCACACAATCCTTAGGGGAAAAAATGCAGTATTTTACGATCTAGATTCTAGACTAAGCTTTGTGGTAAGTACAACAATACAAGGTTATCCTCTTGTGAATTCTTTACAAACCAACTAAATGTAGCATATTTGTATCTTTCTGTCATAGGAATATGGTTTCATGATATATAAAAATAAGACACCTTTTTATAGAGAGATTATGATAAAATCCATTCAATTGGAGAGAGCATTCGCCAGTATTATTGCTTACTTAGTCTGAAAACGAAGTTCCACATACATACACTATTAAAGCTGGTATTACAGAAAATTCTGCAGATGTTACCTTCACTTTCCAATGTGGTAACTTCTTTGGAAAGCTGCTTTTGATATTTTTTCCCAGATACAGTTTTCTTGGATTTTTTAACAGAGATGTTAAATGTTTTCCTTGCTGGGATCTATTTTAATATCAGAAAAAGAAAGGTGAATAAAACATAATTATCACTTCATATTAGAATATCAGACTTTAGTAAAAATGGCTTTATCTCAATACTAATATAAACTAATTCGTATTTTACCTTCTGAATTTGCATATGAGTTTTTCCTATTGAACTGTATTGCTTGTAGCTCTCAAACGAAATACCAGTGCCTATAGAAATAAAATAAATGTGAAATTTAATCAAGAAAGACTGGAACACTCTTCCTACCTTGAATCCAGTGCATGCTTTCTACAATATTGTACTGCAACCTATTTTCAAAAGAGGAAGTGGTGAAAACACATAACCTATAGACCAGTGGTTGCGAACCTATGACACCCATGCCAGAGGGGGCACTCAGAGCCCTCTCTGGTACGTGTGCCTCACTCTTTGGCTATGTTTTTGCAGGAAAAAGCCATTTCTCAAGCCACTTCCCAGCCAAAACAAACACTCCACAATCCAAATGCCAAACCCTAACCCCCACCACACCCCAGGGTATCCACAATGCCAAATCCTGACCTCTACCCAGGGCAACCACATTCCTTCACTAACCTCCTTTCCAGCTCTGTTGTCCAGGGCAACAAAGGTTTGTGGGATTAAAAAAAAAAGATCAATCTGACCTTCCAACTTCATGCAAAAAAAAAAAAAAAGATCTTGCAAAGTTGGAAGGTCTGGTTGAACTTTTTTTTTAATAGGTAGTCCCACAAGCTTCTTTTGTTGCCCTGCACGCAGTGGTGGTGAACAGAGCTGGAAAGGAGGTTAGTGAAGGGAGGCTTTGGGGCAACAAGGGGAGATGGGGAAGAGTCTGCTCTGGCCTCCGCTGCCTCACTCCAACAGGGCCCAGAGGCTTGTTTTCACCAGGAAAAAGCCATTTCCCAAGCCCCTTCCTAGCGAAAACGGAGCAAACCGTGGCTTGCTCTTATTGAGAGCAATCCTGCGAAAACAAGGATGACAAAGGACAGCACAGTTCTGAAAATGAAATCTTTAAAGTGTGGAATTCTCTGCCAAATAATTTTAAATCAATGAAAGCACTTGAGATTGCTTTCCTTACTTTGTTTGGATCATCTTATGCTTGTGAGCAGCTGTCTTCAGCTTTGAATTATATCAAACCTGACACCAGGAACAGACTAATAGATGACCTGACTTCTGCATGTGTTGCTCTCAAACGTACAAAGTATAAGCCAAGTTTAAACATATTATCAGCATACATAAAACAGCAAAAATTACATTAATTGTTCAAAAGCATGCCAAATGCAAACTTTTACCTTTCAATAAAAAATTGTTTGTATCATTGAAAGCTTTGTTATTGTGTTTTTCTTTTAAGACAAAAGATGTTAATGTATGAGTTGTTTTTTCTAAACTAAAACCTCAATATTCAGGTAAAATGGCACTTTGTGATAAATAAGTGGGTTTTGGGTTGCAGTTTGTGCACTCGGTCTCTAAAAGGTTCGCCATCACTGCTACAGACTGTTCTTCATCTCTAAGGCATATTATGATCAGGGTTGTTTTAACTTGCCATTTATCCACATGCAGAAAATTTCAGGTATTGTGTAGGTACATAATCCTGAGAAAATTAAACCAAGTGTCTAGACTTATATTACAGTTAGTATGATAGAGTGGATTAGAAAGTAGTAAGATGACTTGCAATAGCTATTTACATCCAGATGTTCACGTTCTACAAAATCTCAGGCAAATTGAGCACCGTTTTTCAGGTTAATCTATTTACTATAGTTGATCTTTGCTTTAAGATATATGTACTATTAATGTTTTACTAAAACTTTAATTTTGCAAGCAAATCATATATTTAACACTAATCCATGACAACTCTATACAAACCTTGATTTCATTTTGACTTCTTGGCATGACTGAAATATAATTAAAGGGGAACTGGCATATTTTTTAAATTTTACTGATGTCATTTTTTCCCTTTACGTGTAATACTTTATAATGGTTCATAATGACAAACTACTTCATTTAAAATCAATGATCATTTTCCTTTATGTAAGAAAGAAAAACATAAATGTTATCAGGATTTTTACCAGTCCCTATTTTTTTCTTTTTTGACATCAAATCTTCTCTCCTTGATCGTTCTGGTTCCAGCTGAGAATAATCCCATTTATTGAAACTTCTTGGTTCATGCAGTGTACCTAACAAGGTTGTGCAAAAAAGGATTCATAGTAAAAGTCATAATATAGTGGATGATGTTGACTATGACTTAAACTATATATGGAAACAAAAGGAGTGAGAGGAAGAAATTTAAAGAAGTAAATGAATTCAAATTAATACACGTGTTTTCAGATAGCATGTTCTATCTGATTACGTAAAGATCATTTGAAGAGATTAACATTTGTTGTTCCCAACCAGTCTTTATTCATACAGCCAAGAGGGATAGATCTGTTTAGTTCCAGCACAACATCATATTTTTTTCAGATTATGAGCCACCTGGGTTCATAACTTGGAAAAAGGCTTTGGTGCATATATCTTGCAACCTGGGCCATCCAAATATGTTGAGATTCCAACTGATATGATTTCTATGCAGCCCAGGCAATACAACTGATCTTTAACTCATATATTGGTAGACAGTGACAACCATTCTAAATAAAGGTACATTAGCTACCTAGGGCAATAAAATTCCAAGTATTCAAGCAATTAGAAAAAAATTGGAGAACCTTTTTTAGATCTTTTGCCTGACCTACTGCAGGATAACTGTTAAAAGGTTATACCACCAGAAGTTAATAAAACACTACAGTATAGGCGTGGAGTATGCTGTCTTTATAAACAGCATTCTTTCATATGCCATATTACATGTTGTGTTTAAATGGTTTTTTCATAAAGTTACCTAACTGGCATAAAAAAATACTGTGCTTAAGAAATACAAGGACAAATTATCTTGGCATATAACTAGCTGAAACAACAAAGAATCTTAAAAAACATTTTAAAGAATTATTATTATGGCACACTTTGGCCTCTAGTTCACAAAAACCTATTTTTGTTGCAATAGTTTAAAAAACTAATTTTTGGAAGGTGCAAGTAGTAGATTCATCCCTTGATTCCCATCTAGGATAAGTAAGCGGAAAGGCAGTGACAGTGCATGTTCATTTCTTGAGTAAGGATATCATGATATCTCACCTCCCAGCCACTCGAAGAATACATCACAAAGCTGGGCTTTGAATTCAGAGGTATTAAACCAGGACCGCGGGAAACAGGAGCAGAAGCAGATGTACACAGCTTGACTCAATAGTGATGGAAAAAACTAAAAACTCAAACAAAGCAGGAGGGGGTGTGTGAATCTCAAATAAATCTACGGCAATTGTATTTGAGTATTTAAATTTCTCAGCCAATTAATTTTCAACCTGTGTTATAAGAATATTAAACCTCCTTAAAATCTTTTCAAAAGTCCCTCAATTAGAAGTTTAATGATTGGCAGACAGATAATCGTCATCTTCTCTCCTAACCTTCAATAGGAGAGAACTAATAGAGCTAGGAGGAAGAGTCAAATGAGGACTTAATCTAGAATCCCTATATGGGCCCGAAGGTGTCCGAATTCCCCCTCCCCCTGAATACTGTTGAATCTTATCTAGTTTCGCTCAGATATTAACAAGAAGATTTCTGTGTATAGGCTTGAGCAATGATTTCTTCCAGTAGAAATCATTACATAATTACTCAGATGGTGATGTTGCATTTAGCTTACTCCTCCAAAACCGTAGCATGCCACAAGAGTAAAGACAGCAAATATATACTTTTGGCAGATTAAATCACGGTTTTAAAAAGATGCAGATAACTACATAGATACTGAGTTGGTATTAATGAAAAGTAGACAGAAATTCACATTCAAGTGAACTTCCGTATTGCTTGAAAACTAGTTCCTAGAAATAAATACTGTAACAGAAGAAAGCTATTGACAGAAACACTGACTGCTTATGAAAATAGATTAAGTTCATCTTTATTTTTATCTATTTTTCTTAGGAGGGGGAAGCATTGGTATTGACTGGAAATCAAGAAGAGATGGCATACATTTTACACAATAAGAAGCCATAAGCTGATTATTGAAAAAGAAACCATAGTGTAATATTCAATAGTGTCCCAGTTTTAACCCTTACATTTAAACCTTCTTCCTGTATTTCTAAAATTTAAATCATATCACACTTAAAATTTGATTTAAAAAATAACACTAATATCGCTTATAGTCCAGTATTTCTTAAAATCTTTACTCACCTTGAGGATGCATTCCTGGTTTGAAACCCTGTGATTTCCTAATAGAATGCTGGCATAGTTTTCTGCAATGCGTTCAAACAAGTGCCCCTGAATTTCTCGATTTGGCTATTGGGAGAAGTATAAATTACATAGTTATTGAAGGCATATTTATTTAGCCACAGTGTCATGGCAATGGAATTTTAGGAAGGAAAACTAGTGACAAGAAGCCTAAAGTAAAAGCATACTGTCATTAGATGTAAATGGGACTGCCTCTGAGAAGTACAGATAGTCCTTAATTTACAACAGTTCAAAATTATAACAGCACTGAAAAAAGTGACTTATGACCATTTTTCACACTTATGTTGTAGCATCCCAATGGTCATGTGATCAAAATTCAGACGCTTGGCAACTGACTCATATTTATGATGATTACAGTGTCTTGGGGTCATATAATCACTTTTGCATGTTAACTTATAGACTTTGGAGGTTCATCAGCCCTCTTCAATGCTACCATTTAAGGACAATCTATCTAAGTTTTGAATTAACATTTGTAGCATGTATCCTATATTTTTAGACTTTATAAATACAGTTCTGTATGAACAATTAGATTGTAGATGGATTTTATTTTTATTATTGTCAAAAATAAAACTTAACATATCCCAGGCTTCTAGTAAAATCTACTTCTCTATGTTCCTAATTTTCTTTCCAAAAAACCTCCAATACATAAGTAATTTAAGTTTCCTAAATAAAAGAAAGCTATCCCTCAATTCCAGGCTACTCAGACAATTTTACTTAAGAAATATAAATTTGAAGGGAGGGAGGGAGGGAGGGGAGAGGGAGTTAAAAGGGAAGGGGAAGTGGGAAGGAGGGAGTAAGGGAAGGAGGAAGGATCATATACTACACGGGAGTCAAATTCGATAGTGTCATGTGATGTACTGTGATGTATCGTGACTTTTTTGCCTTTGCGGAGCCGGGGTGGGCGTGACTTTTGTGGAGTTGCCAGTTTGACACCCAATATACTGTATCGGTTTGCCAAAAATGTGATAGACAGACATTGTCTGACTCTCTCCTCCTGCATTATCCTTGTAGTAATCTTGTAAATTTGTAAGTTTGATGCTCTGGATTGCAATATTCACATTTTTGAGATATATGATCAGATACGACTTTTTCTCTCCCCTATACAAAATTGTTAACATAATACCTTAATGAATATAATAAATATGTACTTCACTGATTTTAATAACATCATTGTTTCAACATTATATGGTACAGAATCACAGACTTGGAAAGGACACTTAGGTCAACAAGCTACAGATAGTCCTTGACTTATAATCACAATTGAGCCCAAAATTCCCATTGCTAAGTAATAGTTGTTAAGTGAGCTTTGTCCCATTTTACGACCTTTCTTGCCACAGTTGTTAAGTGAATCACAGCAGTAAGCTAGTAACATAGTTTTTAATTGAATCTGGCTTTCCCATTGACTTTGCTTGTCAGGAGGTTGCAAAAGATGATCACATGACTCCAGGACACTGTACTGCCATAAATACATGTCAATTGCCAAGTGTCTGAATTTTGGTCACATACCATGGGAATGCTGCATGAAAGTGTGAAAAACTGCATGTCACCTTTTCTGTATCGTAACTTTGAACATTACTAAACAAATGGTGTAAGTCAAGGACTACCTGTACTCCTATTAATGCAAACATCCAAATTAAAGCAATAGTTATAAAACTTTTTTTTTTTAAAAAAAACCATTATAGTTTTTCTTTGCCAATATTTCAAAATTCTGAATAGCTTATTATAATTTTATAATTATATAGAACATATTAAAGATATAGATTTGGAATACCATTATTTTAAAACAGGTGAAATGATATAAAAATGGTGAACCAAAAATGAAAAGTTGGAGAAATGGAATTTAACAATCTAATCAATAACCACCCTCTATCCTTACATGATATAAGTGCAGGAATTGCCACCAGAAACTATCCAGCAAAACAGCTCGGGTGCTTGGAACATCAAAAAACCTGTGCAGCATTTTCACAGCCCACTTTGTCTGTAAAGAAACAAAAGAGTAACACCATAGTCTATACCCTCCTATGTTACGAACCCTCCACAAGTGTGGAATTGCAATTCTCTGACTTCCCTCTATGAACAGACAAAGCCTGGCAATAATGGGACTTGCTATCTTGTACATATTTTACTGTATATTTACTCCATCATCTTGTTTTACCTTAGACCTAGCGGGCCTAATCAGAACTATATTAAGCAGTCATAACAAGGGGTGTAAGTCATATTTTGAATCTCAGCTCTCCAAATTGTGAACTAATCTGAATAAGTAAGCATAATTAAAATCTGAAGAGAATAGTTAAGATCACGCTCTCAACTGAATCAATTCAAACTGTAAAGCTAGTTTCATCTCAATGTGTAAATCACAAAAGTTGTTCCTTGAATCTTTATCCTGTGTAACTGAGTGATGGAATCTTTAGTTCATACCAAGTGGTTGCATCTAGATATTCTGTTAATTAGAAAGATAACTAGATCTACTGTACTCATTTGAAGCTGAGCAAGGAAAAAAACAAAATTCCTGTGCAGATCACCAGGGGGCATTAAGGCCACTTAATATCAGGTGCTAATAGACATTTAAGCAAGTAAATATATGGTTAATCTATCCCTACTATTTTTCTCCAGAAGTAAGAGTATTGCCACATAAACCCTGAAGGTCTGAACTACCTTCCCAACTACAGATTTACTCTGAGCACGAATCACTTTCTCCAAAATTTCATTCAGCTCTATTCCATTGGGCAGTGGTGTCATTTCCTCTTCATGATATCCTGGGTAATGATACAGCTCTACAAGTTTATTCTTTTCTGTGATCATCTAAGGATCAAAGGAAGAAATAATACATGAGAAACATAGGAGACCCATAATTCAAAGGTTGTACTCAAGCAATCTGTTCAGAAAAAATGAATGTCCGTCTGCCTAATAAAATGGGTGTGGTTAGCTATCTTTAAATCAAGGTGCAATATTGCCCAGAATATATTAAGTTTAATGTATAATATGTTGGTAAATAAGTCAAACTAGGGACTCACTGTACCAAGCAAATTAAGCCCTAGTTATTCTTGTAGTGATGAACTAAGGCTTATTAAGCAGGATTCAGGCCTCAGATCCGATTAAAGCAGACATTGTAAGTAAAAGCTAAGTAAAATGACAGTTACCATATGCACAATAAGCCAGAACATACTACTTTATGCTTCCTAATCTTTATAGAATTTGCAGATTAAATCTGCTTGCACAGAGTGTGACTATGGGCCAAACTACATTATTTATTGGCTCTTTTAAGCATTTCTTTTACTAAAAAAAACACTATTAAGAGATTTTAATTTGATAGGGGAGGGACAATGCATATGATTATTCAAGCATGTGGGGAGTATTTTAAGTTTTTCCTCATATACAAGTGGTGCATGATGACAACAATAAATTCCACATCCTTAAAATTCTACATTATTTCCATAACAATATTTACTATTATGAATATTGTTTTATTTAATTAATATAATTATTAGGAAAATATTATTTTTATTTTTGTACAGACTATATTATCATAGTCCAACCTCAAACCATGGGATTCATAACGAAGTCTAGATCTTCCTTTAGCAGGAATGACCAATATTAGTGTACCAAATGAAGCTTTATAAAGTCATTCCAGGTCCAGCTATGGTATACCTGAAACAAAGGTTAGATCCTGGTAGATAAAAGAAAGTAAGCTGTCATTTATACCAGTCAGAGCTTACTTCTCTGGGCTTAGCAGTAAGTGCAACTAGGAGGAAAATTTTCTCAGGGAGGTATCTGCCACATACAGCGATTCTAATAGAATTCATATCCACCCGGGCTAATAATTATCTACCAGGTGTTTCAGTTCATGCCTGGTTTGGCCTTCAACCACAACTCTTATTTATAATATGGGGTTGATAAAGATTCTGGCTTATTTTATAGACTACATTAAGATAATGAATGCAGAAACTTCTTGAATGTAATATAGAACAGCGTTTTTAGGACTTAATTGGAAATCAACAACAACCACTAATGTTCTATTTAAAGTATAAATATTTATATTGTGGTTAGTGGTTGAGGAAACAATGGAAAGGAAGGGGAAGATCTATTTACTATGCCTTTTTCTTTTTTAAAATCTATATATGGTGTTTCCTTTGTTCTGTCTCATTTGTTTTCCTTTTATATTTCAATATTTTAACAATACTTTTTTTTTTAAAAATGTTAATGTTCAAAACTATTGTCTAAATCAGGAGTAAGGAATGATTTAACATGTAGAGGTGAGGCCAAAACTTCAGTGGATGTGGCAATAATATAAAATGAATATAAATATCTATCTATCTCTTGTCTGTAACTTTTAACTCAGTGAAATGGTGCAACATAGAACAAAATCTTTTCAACCAAGGTACCTCATATGGGTTAACTTATAAAATGCCTCCAAAATCTGGGACCCATGACTCCCATAGAATTGAAATTTGGCAAATCTTATAAAATCATCATAACATATTTTATGATATAATACAAAACATTATAACACATTTCTTGTGGTCAATTCCTGATACTTGATTATATTATACAATTCAGTATGACCTACTTTCAAGGCAGATGCATCTCTGAATATCTCCCTGAATTTTAAGCACTTTTCAAGTACACTAGGAGCTTTGCTGAAAAACTCAGTGCTAAAGGTTTGAGGAATCTGGTAAGGAAATATCTCTGAAATTACGGTTCAAGGGTTCATTGATTATTTAATGTTACATATACATGGAGAAAGCTAAATGTTTTTTCTATATTTTCAGAGTTTTTTGTTTTTGATAACTACTTTAATTTTATTTTAGAGGATTCGCACTATGATCATGTAGGTATTTCGCATAAATATGGTGGCAAATTATACTGTAAAGGTGCAATAAGCAGACTCAGAGCAGGTTCTGGGATTTCAAAAAAAAATTCTGGGTCATAGATTGCTTACTCTTTACTAAATGCTAAATACAGGTAGTCCTCGAGTTATGAGTGTAATGGATCCTGCCCATTCCACTCGTAACTTGAAAACTCATAGAGTGAATCTCGTACCTCGAATGAGATCACTCCCTTGCTCATTAAGACGCACGTGGTTCATTAAGCGAACATGAGGTACCTCAGGATAGGGAAGGCCATGGAGGGCCTAGTGATGGAACAGGCCCCCAAGGGCTCCCTGACCCACTAAGATACCGCATGCTTTCTCCTCCCTTCCTGCCATGCCAGACTCACTGGAAAAAAAATCCATCTCTTCTCTGCCACAGTCCCTGCTGCTGCCTGGATCTGAGGCCAGGGAACACTTCTGCGGCCTCCCTGCAGCCCGATGGGGCCTGGAAAACGCCTCCAGAGCCCAGATCGGGCCACGGGGGGCATGCGGAAGTGTTCCTCGGCCTTAGATCCGGGCGGCAGTGGCCTGGAAAATGCCTCCAGAGCCCAGAACGGGCCGTGGTGGGGCGCAGAAACATCCCCCGGCCTTAGATCCCTGTGTCAGCAGCCTGGAAAATGCCTCCAGAACCCGGATCGGGCCACGGGGGGGCATGCGGAAGCGTTCCTCAGTCTTAGATCCAGGTGGCAGCAGCCTGGAAAATGCCTCCAGAGCCCAGCTCGAGCCATGGGGAGGGCACGGAAGCATCCCCTGGCCTTAGTTCCGGGCGGCAGCGGCCTTGAAAACACCTCTGGAACCCAGATCGAGCCACGGGGGGGGGGGCAGAAGCATTCCCTGGCCTTAGATCCGGGCAGCAGCGGCCTGGAAAACACCTCTGGAGCTCGGATCAGGCCGCAGCGGGTCGCAGAAGCATCCCCCGGCCTTAAATCTGGGTGGTGGCGGCCTGGAAAAGGCATCCAGAGCCCCGATCCAGCCTTCAGAGGCACATGGAAGCGTCCCTCAGCTTCGGTTCCATTCTGTGTTGCAGAGAACAGAGGCCTAAAATACCATGTGATCACGCGAGATCAATAGCGTGAGATCTTGCCCCACTGATCTCACGTGATCTTGCATTACTTTAGGCCTCCATTCTCTGCGAATGCACTGAAGGCCTGGAGCAGCCAAGAAAGTAAAGGATCTCGATCTTCACAGGATGAGTATTGAAGGCCTGGTGCCTAGGGAGACCCGGGGCAGGTGGGGGTGGGGAGGGAGGGAATAACCAGGGTGAATGTTGCAGAGCCACAGCGGTTGCATGTAACTTTGGGACTTGCTCATAAGCACTAGGGGGCGCTCATCACGTAAGTGAACACTCGTAACTGGGGGATTACCTGTACTATTAGGAAACATTTATATTTTTTCAGACGTGCATAATTATAGACGTTTTGTTCAGAAGTGCCCAGAATTCCAAGTAAGCATAATAAAATATTTTGCAATATCAACATAATTAATGGAATAGGTTGCAAATGCTTGTTTAATAGTTTAATAGTCACTAAATATAAAAATTCTTATCCTGTATGATTTCTTCATAGCATACATCCCACAGTAAAGTTTGTATTTCCTAACCATTAAGAATAATATAGCTTCTAAATACTATATACTTATAGGAAAGAGTGACTTTTGATTTGTCACTCAATATCATACCTTTTTCTGGGCTATTTTTTTCTGATTTCTTAAAGTACCTTCATCTGACCCAAGCCTTCCATACTTTTGTATCACCACCTGTTCCTTCTCTGCAATATAAAAACAAGAACACTCATATTGACCACCTGAGTAGGTCACTTAATATGCAAATTTAATTGGTATGTAATTATTCAGGAGAAATGTAGACTTTTTCCATGTCAATAGCTTCTGTATTGTTATGCATTTAAACCTAAATGGAGCCTATTTGTACACAAAAATTAGCTACTATAATTTGGTATTAGCCCTGCTTCATAATCCTCTGATAAGCCAAAATTAGGACCATTGCTATGTTCCCCATCCCTAATTGTACTCATGCTCCAGGAGTGAAATGAAAATTTGAAGATGGATGTTGAGCAGATAGAAGTGGGGTAAAAGTACACATTTAATAGCAGTTTCCTCAAACATTCTGGATTCTTAACTATGGTTACTAGAAGAACAGTTTGGTAAGACATCTGATTTAAGCAACAATGACAAAAAGGGATATTTTTAAATATGATGTAATGAAACCTTATGTTTGAAGCAATTAGACCACTAATTTAATATTGTCATTATGCTTACCTTTTACTCTGCTTGTACGTCTTCCTTTTCTAGGACCCTTCAACCCTGCATACTTCCTCTGCATCATATCCTCAATCACCTTCAGTCATAACAATGAAGAAAAAGATAAACAGATACAATCTTCTTTAAACGTTCTGAAATTTATCTTATTTGTGGAGAACTGTAAAATAAAATATTCTCTATTCTGTAATTCCTGTTTATCTGAACAGTTAAAATACTACATCTCCTCTATCAAAAGTAATGGAATTTTAAAGTGCTTGCCTTTCCTCGAATCATGTTTTTCATTTCCAGTTGCTCTATAAATTTTCATTTACTTAAAGAAATCCAAATCTCCATATTTCTAACAATGTCCAACCTGATAAATAATTCATTCATGTGGAACAAGAATGATCTAACTCTGGTGTGAAGAATAGCAATACAACTAATGACCACCAATACTCTTCCCCAAAGTCTGTTAATTATTTTTATGCTCTTCTACTATATACATTTGTGCATAAGTACTCTCAAGCTGAAAAGCTTTCATTATTTAAACTGTTCATGTAGCTGCATCAGCTTAGTATCTGTTTTTTATTTTGTGCACCTACTCGGTTATATAAGTATATTTATATTTAGAAACAAAAAAAACTGCATTGATTTTTTAGCTTGTCATCAGAAAGGCTAAGCAAAGTATTTGACAATCCCTAAGTTGTTTAAAATTACATCAGAAAAACATTCTGGAATTCTGCATGTTAAAAATACTGCAATATATCTTTACTTACCACATCACTACTGTCATATCTTCTCAGTCCCAATTCTAAATGAGATATTTTTTTATTCACATTTTGTATATTGCCAATGACATACACTAACAATTTTGTTAAGGGATTTTTCCAAGTCTACAAAGAGAGTATACAAATGTTGCTGTTATTTCCGTTTCTTTTTCCTTTAATATTGCTTTTTAAATATGATATTCATTATTTTATTTGGAGAGCCTGGTTAGTGTAGTGGTTAAAGCACCAGGCTAGAAATCAGGAGCTCATGAATTCTAGTCCTAATGGCAAACCACCTCTGAAAAATCTTGCCAAGAAAACTGCAGGAACTTGTCCAGGCAGTCTCCAAGAATTGGATACAACCGAATGGAAAGGGAAAAAAAACATTTAAGAATATAGACGCTAGACTTTCTAGAATACTGATCTTGGTTGGTGCAAAATTGGAATTGAGTTTCCATTCCATCTTCTCATAATTAATACTACTAAATTCTTAGATTTGCTGTTAGTGTTTTGTGAAGGAGCTGTTGGGGTTTAACTCTGCTAGCTTCTTTTTTTGACCCCAAATACTTTAATGACACTAACTTCACATGCAAGGTATTTTTCATAACTGTGTAAGGAACCAAAGGACATCCATTTGATTGCCAGATTTCACCTTTCTATTACCTATCACAGATTTGAAGGTTACTCTGATTTGTAAGGCTCTGAACAAATAATTATTTTTCTCACAATTAAAATAATCTAGTTTGTTTGGTTGCAATTATTTGTATTTTTCATAACAAACATTTCATTCAGAGATCCATTTCAAGTCTCTTTTAAAATAAATTAAGTGGGGACTTGGTCCAATAGCAATTTGTATCACAAAAACATATTTCTGCTAAATGGAAATATATATGTAAATATAAAGCAATATTTTCATGCAAACTTCATATTATTTGTAATTAGTGAAAAAAAGATACAGCGTGGAAGGTCATCTAAATTGCAACTCATGGTTTTGCTTCTCTCTTCTTGGGTTGAGGATGGCAAAATCAAGAACCCACTTAGGGGGCTTAAAAATGCTTTAGTATGTATTAAATCCATCCTGCGGAAAACAACATTAAAAAAAAATCAGAACAGAAAGCATAGTTTTATTTAAACACACTTTTATTCAGTCATTTTATTCTCAATCATCCTTGAAGTTAACAAATTATCATCAGCTTGTGTTGGAATGTGGAAACAAAAGGAGTCACCTACACAGGAAACTATATTGGCAACTTGTTGGAAGTTCTTTTCACAATAGCTTGGACCCTATTAAGGAAGATATATTAATGAAGTATTTTGTAGATGGAATTTATTTTTCATAGGAGTTAGAAGCTGGCTGGACAGAGTCCAAGAATAAAACCATGGTGACACCTTGTGATATCATCTGGGAAGAGTCTGCAAGAGGTAAGGAAGGAAGTGCCAGAGTAAAAAGCAGTTGCATTAGCTTTCAGAGAGGGAAGCAAAGATTGAATTGGGACTATCATGAATGTAGTGGGGGAGGTGGGGGGAGGGGGACAATATGCTGGGGACTTTGAAGTGGGCTCCAATACAATCCTCTTCAAAAAAATGAACTTGGATTTAACTATATTGGCTAGCTATTGCTCAGTTTCCAACATGAATTTATTTACTTAAAACATTTATATAGGAAAATGGGGCACTGTGGGGAAGATATATGTTTACGTGATGATATAAAATAAATCACAGTGGAAATGAAGTCCACTGCCTTACATCAAGGCATGCTAAATAAAAAGGAGACCACATAGAGGATAATGAAGATCTATTCTGTACTGTTCCGAACTGTAGGATCCAGAATAATGGATTTTAAGTTACTAGAACGTAGATTCCGATTATTAAAAAACGCTTCCTAACAATACCAGAAATTCGACAGTGGAACAAAGTAGTGCGCTCCTTTCTCTGCCTAGATCTGTCCAAGAGCAAACTGGACGGGCTGAGACTCTAATTTGTAGAGTACATGAGAACTACAACTTGTTGAGCACTGCCCGCTCAGGAACAACACACCATATTCAGAGCTCCCAACCATTGTTCAGTTTGAGGACGGCTAATATGGAATAAAAAGCTCACTTTCCCGACAGCAACCAAGGCTCGAATCACGCCGTGGACCGCCCTCTCCCGGAAGAGTTTAGCTTCGCTCCCTCGCTTGGCGTCCTTCTGTTACCATAGCAACCAACCGAAGAAACTATTGCCTTAGTCTACCTTTATACCAGACTAAAGGGGAGCCTAGCACCTCTTCGCTATTACTGGAAAATATAATAAATTGGGAATAATTTATTTGAAAACACAGCTTCTGAACAACAACATTAAAAATATCTCTATCAAAATTATTATTCTTTATTTCTTCCTCCCCCAGTTTACAATGATGGTAAGATCCTATTGCCTGTTCACGCCTCCTTTCACAGTAACGTAGGTCGCTACCATTACACGAGAAGGGGGGTCTGTATCTTCTGATACGGGTTATAACTTCGTAAGCCTTCTACTCATAGGACTATCTTCTCCTGTTAAGAGATTTAGTTACGCGTTCTTAGTTTATATATATTCAGTTTGAATAAGTGTATATCAAAGCTTATTTTCGCAATTGTGCAATAAAAGTAATCTCCCCTCCCCTCGTGTGGTACTGTCTGCTGTCCCAACTATCCTGCGTTATCCTCCCGGGGCTACCGCGGGGTGCAAAGCTTCAAACACCGGTTAAGGGTACGCCTGCGCAGATTGGTTTCGAAGGTTGGAACGGTTGTATGCGTTGTGATCGTGATCATGGTGTGAAACTTCCCTAAATTTGGTTTGACGTACTAGGTATGAGATGCAGGGTGGTTTCAAGAAAATGCCGCCCCTTGTCATAGAGCTCCTTTAAATGTGGTGTTAGCTTGGATTCGACATTTATGGCACAGGAGGTCCGGAATATCTGATTCTCCAAAAATCTTCCAGTGGGGTATTGCTTGGGGCAGAGACGGTAATAGGGCTGGATCGCTTGAAAGATGTATTAAAATTGCCACCCGCTACCTTGAGGAGACGGTCTACTCAGCGATACACCAGTGAAATTCAGCCGAGCAGCCACAATTGCACAGATGAAGCGGTGTTTATGGTTGCTCAGGGCTATTTGGCCAAATCTGGTATCTTCTGGAGATGTAGGCTACTGTATAGGCTAGGAATTTATAGTCTGGTTGAAGTCGAAAAGTTCTCTCTCTCCAACCCTTGTGGGCAGTGATTGATCTATGCATTTTTCAATGAAATAATAATCTTTGGGATTTTTTTTTTTTAAAGATAAGAGGAATTTAGAAGGATGCCACTTTTTGGAAACACATTCAGTCCAAAGAAAACTCCACCCAGAAAATCAGCCTCACTTTCCAACCTCCATTCGGTAAGTTTGGGAAGAAACTGAAGATCTATGCTATCTTTTTCATCAGAATATAAGAATCTTTAAGCCATTGTCACATAGAAATTATTCAGAAAGGTAGAGCCAATATTGTTACTTGTTGAATCCTACTTGTGATGTTACACATCTTTACCCATTTTTATTTAAATAATAAAATATCATTTTAAACAATAAATAACTGTAAAACTGAACATAAAAACACAAAATTGTTGTCTACATTAACCACATATTTCTATTTTGAAAGCAAAATGTATTTGGCCATCTATCCCCACTTGAAGAAACCACTGTATAAATAAAAATAAGTTTTCCTTTCATTGTGTGGAAAAAAAAGATTTAGAGCAGTTCTCAAGCTCTATGAAATCTTTACTCTGTTTTGTAACATATTAGAGAAGAGAGTGGGGTTTACGTCTTAGCTCAGCCTAGTCCACTCTTACTGTTTTGTTTTGAACTTTTTATAATTTCCTTTTCCCAATTTCAGGAGGAGCTAGTTTCAGAGGAGGTTAGAAAAGAAATCTGATATTGGAGGTTTCCTGATCTTGATGGTGGGAATTCAACCTATTCTGCAATGACTGAACGCTAAAGCTATATCATTGCATCCATATTTCTCTAAAATGCAATATTATGGGAGCATCAGTGTGAGGATGCTAAACAACTTCCTATGCATATTTAAATAAGATATATACTTTTTATGCCCTAGAATAAATGGATTTGGCATTTTTGTACAAGCTTGCCTAATGCTAAGAAAATAAATAGAAATTAAGGAAAATAAAATATTGTGAAAGTACTGAAGTGATTTTTCTGTTTTACAGCTGGACAGATCTACCCGTGAAATTGAGTTGGGTTTAGAATATGGCACTCCTGTTATGACACTCACTGGACAGAGTCTGAAGTTTGAGAATGGCCAGTGGATAACTGGTAAGAGAGAAAGAGCAATTATCTCAGTGACTGCAGTATTCTGCAGTGTCAGAGATATAGCTCTACAGATAATCCTTTACTTACCACTGGTTGCGTAGGAACCATTCAAAGTTATGACATATCCCCAAAAAGTACTCCAGTCCATTTTGAAGTTCCAGCATCTGCGCCTCTATGGCCACATGATCTCATTTGGAAACTCAGTAACCAGCCTGCATTAACAACCATTTGCAACACCCTGCAATCATAATTTATGATGTTTTTGTAGAAAATTGATGTTTACTTCCGCTTTCTGGCAGAAAATGGCCCATAGCAAAAAATGCATATATTTAATAACTTATTTAAGCTTTTGCTTAATGATTGCAGTATTTGCTTTATGATTGCGGCATTCACTTAACAACCGCTGCAAAAAAGGTCATAAAATTGGGTCCAGTCACATAGTGACCTGCTTTACAACAGTCTCGATGTGTACTCAATTGTTATTATAACTTGAAGACAACCTGTAATCTGACAGTATAGATCCAGGATCGCATGTCCACTATTCTACCGTAGTGCTTAAGGATGAGATGGCTTAAATCCTGATTCCTTCCAAAAAGGAGCATAATCAGCCTGATGCGCTTTCTGCCATCATCTTTTTGCAAAAACTGGTTGTTATTGGATTGGGTGTGCAAGTAGTAATTATTATATTAGGGGTGGCATTCATATTATAGTTTAATCTGGTTTGGTATTCTTGCTAAATCATAGGTTGAAACAGACCTTGTTCCTTCTAATCCTTTATACAACACCAAATCTCATTTTCTCTTGGAGGCATAAAATAGTCTTAATATGCACCAGAACATACCCATAGGGATATCTATTGATATGTGTGCAATTTGATTCTAAAGACAGTGGAGGAAGCCAGATTTGTTTAATGACTGTGATTTACTTAACAACCATGGCAAAAAGATTGTAAAATTGGATGTGACTCACTTAACAATCCCATTGCTCAGCAACCAGAGTTTGAGTCCCAAATGTCATAAGTTGAGGATTACCTGTATCCAAATATAAGGAATATTTGGAAACTTTAAGAGACATATTCTAAGTTCTGAGATGCTTTAAACAAAGAGGAAACAACAGAGGCTTCTGGGCCTGAATGAAATGGAGTCTGTGTTGGAGCCCTTGATGTGAGTACTACAATAGGCTTCTATCTATCCAACTGGGAAATGAAAGGTAAAACTATCTTGCAGATTGGAATGCAAAAAGGGTTCAAACTCAAACTAAGACCTTATTTTTACATCATTAAAACGTTTGGTTGTCATCACTGTCATTGTAGAACTTTTAGCTGCAACTAAAATGTTATGATACTCAAAGATACCTTTTCTGGCCTCGGTTTTATACTAGGCCAGACCCAAGTCATTTGCTATAATATATTGCTTGCAGTATCTTTATTTATTATGCTTTAATTATTCTATATAAAGTATTATTTTGTATCAGAACTTTACTGTTTTTCTGACTTGTTATTTTGTCTATTTTAGTAAAGCTAATGTGATTGGTTCTTGCTGGAGTTCTGGCTCTCATCTTCCATTAGATACCAGAGCAAAACAAACTAGATAATTTTGGGATATGTAATTCCAGAATCATTTGGAAGCAATGGGGATCGCAGGGAGACACAGCGTCTTCGCAAACGGAATCAGCAACTAGAAGAAGAGAACAATCTTCTTCGGCTGAAAGTGGATCTTTTGTTGGATATGGTAAGGTCAATGTGTCATCTCTCTTTTTATCACATTTCAGGAGTTATTTAGTTTCTTAATGATTTCTTAGCACAATTTGCAAATTCAAATTAGTATGATTTGAAGATTTGTGGTGCTATTGCATTCCACGCCTCTTGAATTGGTTATTATGGGTGCCACACATGCCAATTCCAGGTGTGGTGGTAAAAAGTTCGAGGCCAAAGGTATACGAGCTGTGATTTTGCTTTAGCACAAGGCTTCAGTAATCTGCAAATGCTTTGTTGGGAGCCCAGTGTATATTGTTCTTTACATGCTTGTATCTTCAAAGTGAATTGATTGCTTTAGGTGACTCAGCTTTTGGCCACAGCACAGGACAGCCCATAAGAAGAATTTCCCAGTGAACAAAACCTGCCATTCATTAATCCAAGATACTTTAGATATCTCATTATACAAACTTAAATCTGGAAAATTAAAACTACTACTGGCAACAGGCTTTTTCTGATTGAGAAATGAAAGAGAGAATTTTTCCAGATAATTTTCAAATAGTTTACTTGTTTTGTTCAGCATGTATGCCCTCTCAAATCACAAAACAATTCTAGATAGCTTAAACATTAGAGTTAAAAACAATAATAGTAATAAACATAATATTTAACTACACACCAGGAACAAAAAAAGACCCAATAATAATTACAAATAAATAGAATAAATCATGATCCAAACTACTCCGAGGCTTGTTGGAAAAGCCAGCTTTAAAAATTTGTGAAACTACAGCAGAGTCAGGATATATGGACTTACGGGGAATGCCGTTTCACAGGCCAAGCATAGCTATAGAGATCATCAGTGTTCTAGGTCCTACAAGATCATACTGGTTTGCAGGTGGGACTTAGAAATGACAGTTCTTACTGGTTAGTAGAAACAGCAGGAAGCAGCATTCAGATCTTTTATTCAATGTCTGAAAATGTATTTTAAGAATATAGAACAGAATACCATATATGTTATACATTACCTGCGGTTGATAACTTATTTTTAAAGTATTACTTTTATCCCAAACACATGATTGAAACCCAGCCCATCTATGCAAACTTTTGGAATAATTTTGCTTTGGAATAAAACCAAAAGAAAAATACTTCTGGGTGTGCCACAGCATTAGTATTTATGTATTTCCATTACCATTTATCCCTTTCACTTTCAGCTCTCTGAGACAACTGCTGAATCCCACCTTATGGAGAAGGAATTAGAAGAACTGAAAAATTACAGCCGAAGGAGAAAGTGAATTATAAATTGGCAATCACTAGGAGACAGAGGGAGGAAATAATGGGCAAATACAATTTATAGCAATGATATTCATCACTTGTAAAGTCACATCTGCCTTGGAAGACTTTGCTATTCTGGACTCTTTATAGTCAGGGCAACTAAGATATAGTAAGTTCCAGTGCTGTGAGGAAGCTAGTATCTACTTTTTTTCTTTGTGAAACTTCTATCCAAATGCTCTTAATATTCATTATATTATTAATAGAAGATTAAGTATAGTTAACATGTATGTCACCATCCCAAGAAGATATCAACCATTCTGAAAGATCAGGTGAGAAGATATGAACATTCCTTGCAATATATCTCAAGATATTTACTGATAATGAAATGTCAATTTATTAAGCTAGAATATTTGTATATGCGGCATGCACTCAGTTTCTTCAGCTTATGTGAATTATAAAACAAGCTAGAAAGCTGAATTTACTCATAATTTGTAAGACTGAAAACATGGTAAATTGCTTCTAAACAAGGCAGGATTGAAAGTCAATTTTAGATTATAAATGCTGTCTTAATGAAAGGGATTAAGTGTGAACTACCATAGCAACGTAGCCTCTTTTTGCTTCATACAAATAGAGGAACTGGTTGCCTGGACTCATGTTGGGTCTAAAATAAGCCATTATCGTTCTTTAATGTACTTTAGGTTCATTATCCATGTATACCTTGGCATCTAGGAGTCTAATGTTTAGATTGCAGAATACCTCTGGATTGTAGTTTCTGCCAATGACTTGGTATATGGCAGACAAAATAGATAGCACACCATATCTTTTCATGTAGTTCTTGTGTTATAGGAGGTATCACAAATACCTCTGCACTTTCCCTGAACATATATACAAAGCCACCAGTGAGATAACATTTAAATCTATGACATCAGAAAAAGGACACATCTTGAGGAACCTTAAAAGCTAAAAAAATTGTTGTGGCATCTGTTTTAATAGATTAGTCACTTGCTCACAGATACTTAAATGATATAACACATTCATCTCAAAAATGGCCTATTTATTCTATAATTCATCAAAATTAGTTAGGGTTGCCTTATAACTACAATAATTTACTTGTAAATTGCAAGAACAACTTTTTATATATATCTTCGATTTTCTTCGATCTTCACACAGAATAGTCAATTATTTTTGATCCTTAATTCATCACATAAATACTTTTTAAAATTATTTTTATTTTTTAATTAACAAAGAACAAAAATGATAGTGATATATACATCTTCAAAAAGAAAAAATCACAAAATGCCGTAACAAAAAATTACAACAAATGTCATACAATCATATACTTGTCTAATACAAATATTTAAGATGTCTATATTTCTAATAAAATTTATATGACTTTTAGCCAACTGTATTCTGTATAAATGAGTCCCAATTTCATTATATTCGTGCATAATGTATACAAAAGCTACATTTAGAAGCAATCTGCTCATAGGCAGCCGGAGCAAAACCACAGGCAGCGGGAGTCTTCAATCCATTGAATCAAAGGGGCCATGAGTTCATCTGTCCAATGCTGTAGTATCAGTCTTTTGGCCATAGTATGGGCTCATCTGTTTAGAAGTGCATGTCTATGCAAGATGTAATGATTTGAAATAATAGAACTGTTTCTTGCCTTAGCTTGTATTATCACACCCGAAGCTCTTCCTGTAATAGCTGCTGCACCATCGGAACAAATTGCTACACACCAAGTCCATAATATTCCATGTCCACTGAAAAAAATGTCAGTTATTGTGAATACTTCTTCCCAGTCATTCTGCCTGGTAGTGGACGACAAAACGTGTTCCAGTATATAGTCCAAATTGCACAAGGACAATTAATTGCACTTCACTGGTGATGTCAGTACTTTCATCCAATTGAAATGAAAATTTTTCTGCTGCTGTGATCTTTTCCACCACTTGTTGAGTACTGTCTGTGGCCATATCTTGTATTTGTCTTTGGACAGTGTTAGAACATGGAATATTATGAATACTATCAGCCATTTTTTTCAACAAAGAATTGAAACAATTGTAATGGCAGAGGGAACCACAACTTCAATGATTGTGTGAGGCTGATTTCTTTTAGCTGCTATCAAGGACAATTGATAGACATAAGATGCTTCTAGACATTTTTTTGAGATAGTTGTGGACTTCATGAAAGCAGCATGGCATTTTATAAATTTGTCTCTCTTCAAGAACAATATTACTGGCTTTTCAATGTGCTCTTTAGATTTTGTTTTGTTTTGGTTAAATGTCTGCAGCAAAGTGGCTTCATGAAATGCTTGGATTCATTGCAGATAACACAAACAGGCAGCTGCTGATCATTTTCTTCCATGAAATAAAATCCAAACTTCAAATTATTTTCACTGTATTTTCAATTTGGTGCTGGTTTTAATATATTTGGTGGTGGTTCCTTTGCTGAATCACTTTCCCTCTGCACTGACAAACATATTTATCAATATGTAAGGATACCTTGGTGGTCAAGTGACTAGTCGGCCCCTCCCTCCTCCACTGTCTGCTGGGCTTTTCTTCCACAGCCTCTGCTCCTTCGTGGATCCCTCTGCTTGTCTCACAGAAGCCTCTCCCGCCAAAACCTCCTTTTATATCCTCTCCTCTACTTTTCTCTTACGGGTACGCCACTTAGAGGGAGCTCCGGCTGTCGAAAGCTACCCTAGCTTTATTCCCCCATGCGGTCACCCATGGCTGGCCATCGTATACAGTGCTGATCAACTGGATCTGGCCTCGACAGCCCTGCAGCTCCAGCTGACTCTGTCACCCCAAGGCCTGTCCGCTGCTCCCGATGAGAGCAAAGGCTGCCGGAAGCGCCTATCAACGGGAGCCAAGTGCCCCGATCCTGGCCCCTCAGCAGAGTCCCGGCAACACTATAGCTCCAGCTGACTAGGCCTGTGCCGGCGCTGCAGCCGCTTCAGCTCATTCCGACCCCCGCCCCACTTGTCTAGATCGCGCACCACCTGCCAGGTACCGCCTATCACTGGCTGAAAATCCCTGCTCTAGTCCGCTATTTTTAACCTCAGTAACTTTGAAAAGGAGTCCACGCCTCCAGAAATTATCGAGTTTGAGAAACGCGGGGATAAGCCCTTACGCTACTTTCACTTGTTTCTCCCGTGCGCTATGCGTCGCTGTGCAATTGCAGAAGGGCCCCGGGGCTATCAGCCTCAAGATCTTAACTTCCGGTAACGGTCTAGCCGCTGCGGGATTTCAGTGCTCATTATTCTCTCGGTTGCAGTCATGGCCGCCTTGACGCCACTGTCTCCCGAAGACCTGCTGCCAGCCAAGGGAGGCGCCGGCAAAACGGAGGAGCTGGAAGAGGATACAGAAGAGGAGGAAGACGAGGTAAGCGGGTCATTGCCGCGGAACTCCGTATAGGGCTAGGCAAAATGCCAAGCCGTGCGAGGCTTGACCTCTCCTGGAGGCGGGACAGAGCGTGTCGAGACGGCCGGGGCTCCACGAGGTTAGTTGGAACGTGTTTGTCAGGGCGCCGTTCGCTCCCAGAAGAGGGTCTCCTCGGAGGGATGCCTGAATAGTCGTGGTCCCAGTGATTGAGCCCACGCGTCTTCAACTGCAGATAGGGGGAACAGGCTGGAGGCTCAGGCAGGCTCCTAGTTTTCGTTTTTTCTCGCCTTGTTGCAGCTGGATGAGACCCTGACAGAGAGACTTTGGGGTCTGACAGAGATGTTTCCGGAGGGCCTTCGATCGGCAGCTGGAACTACCTTCGATGTATCCCTTTCTGTAGCTCAGAAAATGTACAGGTGAGATAAGGAAAAGTAGAGATACTGGTCAGTAGTCCAAAGATGTTGAGATTTTCTGAATGATTTAGTTATCTACTACTATTGTATGCAGTGTTTTTTTTCTTAAAAAAAAAAAAAGGTGCCAGAACTCACACACATCATACAACCCACCTTGCCTATCCTACAAGGTTCTATCCAAAAAAGGTGCTGGAACTCCATTCTGAGCGTTCTATGAGAAAAAAAGCCCTGATTGTATGCCATTATTGCAAAAGGAATACAGAACCTGTTGGCCGGAGAGACGTTTCTTAAGCATGTGGGTGGAATCTGTTCCATTTGGGCAGTTCAGATGAAGCTAAGAATAAAACTTACCAGCATGTAATATAGCAGATCATTCCCTGTAATAATAGTTGGTCTATTGGTTAAGATACTTGGCTAGCAAGCAGCAGACCTTTTCAAGTCCCATCGTAACAGTATGAAAGCCAGCTGAGTGCCTTTGGGCCAGTCATTCTCTTTCAACCTAGCCCAGCTCACAGGGTTGTTATTGTGGGGTAAATAGGAAGAGGAAGGTGTGTTGGATATGTTCACTGCCTTGAGCTATTTGTAAAAATAAAGGCAGGATAGGATACAAATAGAGTAACAAAGTGCAAACCAAATAAGGATTGAGTCTGCTTAAGGAGTCTTTTGAAGCTGATGCAGAAAGATACCTGGTTGATGGTATCAAAAGCTGATGAGAGATCTCAGAGAACCTTGATTGTTAAATATGATTGAGATGCTAGCATGACATCACTTAAGTTGTGGGGGAGAGATGGACTTAGAACCGCATAAATTGTAGTAAATTATGTGATTGTGTTCAGCATAAGTATATTTATTAATATTCTAGTCAATAAAGGTTCATTATTAAATATATTGAAGTCTTTGTTTTTAACACAAAATTAAAATTAAACACAAAATATTCATGTATGTAGAAAAAAGATATAATTAAAAATAAATAGAAGCCAAATATCACTATCTCATAAACTATAGTTAAATTTCTAGATATTCCTCCCAAAAATGTTGTTAGAGAATATATGATTCACATTTCTGTAAGCTGCACCTCTTAAACCACAGCTATTTCCTGTATCTCTCTCTCTCTGACAAGTCTATGTCACTTATAACAGCTTTTTTATGCTTGGATTTTATAAACTTGGATTTTATCCCATAGTTCTTTTAGGAAAGGTATCCTATAATCTTTGGTGGCTAGATTGCAGATTAAAATAAAAATGCTGCTTTATTCTTTAGAAAAGGAAGAGCGTACATCATTTTGCATTCAATCTTCAAAAAGTGCTTCAAAGCATAAATGTAGCATCTGTTTACAGTGCCTTAAAGCAGCTATCCCCTTTCCTATGATCATGGAAAACGATGGAGGATAGTTTGCAATGCCTTAAAAAAAGATGTAGCTGCTTTAAAACATTGCAGACATGTTTTATGTACATGCTGCTATGTGTTTGAAGTACCTTTTGGAAATCAAATCCTAAATGCTGTTCATCCCATTAAAGGGTATCAATCTTATGGTCACAACTTGTTCCACAAACAGTAAGAATTTTTAAAATCTGCTACAGTATGAAAACATTAGTTTTAATTATGTGTAAGATCAAAGATTGGGTGAAATTAATATATATTTATGCTTTATGATCGGCCTGAATGGCATATTGGTAATTTTTAAAATTTGGTTTTTCAAATTGTTGTGAATATGTAGTTTGTATATGAATCTTTTGATGTGAAATGGATAGATACTACAGCTGAGATCTGTAGCTACTTTCCATCTCAGCAAAAGTAAGAATATACTTCTTTCTTCCATCTTCCCAAAGATTCTCAAGGGCAGCTTTATGGATTGGGACCACTTCTTTCATGATCCTAGTTCTTCCTGTTGTTTTTGAAACTGAGAAGCTGCAAATGGAGCAGCAGCAGCAATTACAACAAAGACAGGTGAATACTGTCTCTTGTAGCTCTAATGAATCTAATCTTCCTTTTGTCTGTGAACTTCATATATCCTTCATTCTCCAACCTATCAAGAAATTATAAAGAAACTCATTGGAAAGCTACATTTTATTTAATGTAATTTTTCACCTGTAATTCAGCTTCTATACTTCTCCAGTTTTTCATTCAATGTGCAGTATTGGCTTGGAATTCTGGACATTATTAGTCCAACACATTTGGAAAACATAAGATTGGTGAAAGTTTTGTATATCTATCTGTTAATGAGAGTTAGTTGTAGAGTAATAGTTAAATGCATTGGATCAGAAGCCAGGAAACTAATCCTACCTTTGATACAGAAAGCAGCTAGGTGACTTTTGGCCAATTGCGCTCTCAGCCATAAAAAAAATGAAATGGCAAATTATTACTTAAAATATGCTGCTGCAGACTTTCATGGCTGGCATCAATCCAGACTTAATGGCTTTGGTCTAGTATTCTAAAATCCTAATAGCTGCTGGCAGTACTAGGATACTAAAAAAATTAGACTGCAGCCATTTAGCCTGTTAGCACATCACCATTTTTGAAACAATTGCCAAGAAAATGGAATGGGCTTGTCCATGTAGCTGGCACAAGTCAAAACTGACTAAAAGATAATACCTATATACACTGTATGCATATGTGTATATATGTATATATTCACCATTCCTTTAAAATATTCACCCACAGTAGTAGTATCAACAATGTCACCTCATTAATCTATGTAGTAATTCACATTAATAAATGTGCACACTTTTATCACAGTGATGTCTATTTATTGTTCCAGTTATTGCTGGATGTAATGGGTATCTTTTAGCCTTTATACTGGAGGCCATAATTCTCAGCTGAAAGGAGCACATTTTATGGTGATTGGTATGACTGCTGTAATATTCTATTGTAAGTGCTTTCAGAAAAACTACTTCAAATATCTGACTGCTTTCTTACATAGTAAAAATGTTATTTCATTATGTCATATTTGTAAACACATTGCTTTCTTTCAGGGATGAGTAAATTTATTTCTGATTGTTAATTTCCCTCTTTTGCTGGAATATTATAATTACTTGGATTAATACACCAGTCTTGAAAATATGAACAGGATTATTTACATATTTTAAAATACAAAAATAAAGCCAATCTGATAAAATAGGAAATGGAACAATAGCAGCCACTTTCTGAGAAAACTAAAGATTTAAATGAATTTTTGTCAGAACAATCTTTCCAGGTCTCATACTTAACCAGAATATTAAGATTTAGCACAGTAAGGCATTTGCACACTGCAGGATCAAAAACATGAGTGCATTTGCAAATGTTGCTTCATATACAGTAAATCTGATAATCATATAAACCAATAATTGTACTTTTGTAATGACAGATCGCAAACAGAAATGCTACATTTGTATTTTTTATGAGTAAAAATGATGCAAAATAATTGTTGGGTTTATGACATTTGAAATAGAAATTCTTTCAATTTTGCAGAAATGTTAATGTTAGTTTGGCATTTCAATCATTTTGACATATTTTTATTTCTTACAGATTTTATTAGGACCAAATACAGGACTTTCTGGGGGAATGTCAGGTGCTCTGCCTTCTCTTCCTGGCAAGATTTAATCCAATCACTGGAGCCATATTATGGAAGGAAATACTGAAATTGTTTATTAGGCAGGAGTTTTTTCTTTTCTTGGACATCTGTTCATGATGGAGGCAAACCCCAATATGTATTTAATGAAATTGACCTCTTCTTTAATCCTTAAGCAGTCATGATTTTTTTTATTCCTTCCCTCAGTTGATGATCCAATTAACAAGAACTTTGGAAGCTTTTATTTTGATATCTTTATTTCTAGGAAACCACCTCAGGACATGCCAGATTCTGGCTAAATTTAGTTAGCAATGTTTGTCTATATAGTCCTGTGTTTCTCTCCTGATATACCGAGGATGGATTTTAGAGTAGAAACAGCGAAAACTGAAGTAAGCATGCTACAAGTACAATGGAACAATCTGATGCATACTAAATTTCACTGACTGAGCTTCTATTTGAGTTAAGTTGTTTCAATGCTGAGGGAATCTTAGATAAGTCATTTTCACCTATTTTGAAGTCCACTACAGCCCTTTTGTAATAAATAGTTTGAGTGCAATTATGGAATGTTTTCTTTATTATTTCAGCTTAGTGGCTATACAGTTTCTGCTTAATTGCATGTTACGCTAAAAAGTTAATGATATGGGCAATTGTTTTCTCTGTTGAGCCACATTTTCAAACTGGACATTAAAAGGCTACTAGCAGAGTTTTAAGTCTTCAACTCTGAATCAATAGCTTTGTAAAAAATTAAGATAGTTGAGCTGGTCATGGGGGGAAAAAAATCTTCAATCCTTAATAGGGCAATAACTTTATTAGGCCAATTTCAGATTTATAAAATAATGTGTGCTTCTGAACTTTTCACTGGTAGAATATCTTAAAGACTGGTAAGGTAAGTTATAGTCAATTTATGAGATGCACAATTTTTCCACCTTTTACAAACAGCAGCTCAATTTCACACACAAGTATCAGCACATTGGGAAAGGTTATCTCATTTTTAATATTTGGTTAAACAAAATACATCTCTGTAAACAAACCCAAGACAAAGCTATAACAAAACCAAACAAGCAAGAAAACAGTCATGGGCTTTTCTATTCCCAAGCAATTGGACTGGGCTGATTATTCTCCTCTCATGCCATAATTCTGGTTCTGAAGTGTGTATGATTATATGTTCCCTTTTCCTGAGCTGTTGAATCACACCACTTTCCCTATGGGCAGAACAATGACATCAATATACCGAGAGGAAAGAAATAGCTTTACTTTTTAAAAGGTATTTGTATATTATGCACTGGTCCATTGGCTTCCATGCAAACAGGCTCTCTCCAAAGTGCTGTTTTAGTCAGCATAAAGAATAGTCTTTACTGCTGATATTTTTAAAATTCATGAGAAAAATGGCTTCAAGTCAGAAGCAGAACTTCAGGCCTAATGTTCTGCTTATGAAAAATGTATATGTAAAAATGTCAGCTGGTTTTACTACTGGAATGTATAGTCCAGAAGAAAAGAATGCTTCTATTAAACTAGAAGTATTTTGTTTGGACTGTAGTACATGCAGAGAAGAGTCAATTCAGTTTCCCAGTATAGGCCTGCAAATTATCCAGGCATCATAAACAGGTTTTGTCTTGATCTCATTGTCATCCTCAAAGTATTTGATTGAAAGGAGAGTTCAAGTACAAAATTGAAAGGTGTCTATCTCGCTTTCACTCAGAATAGAAAGCAAAAGGCATCCTTTACAGTCACAAGAGTTACTTTTGCCCTTACCTTATCAGGATGATGGTGGAAACATAAGCCCTATTGATATATCAGTACTAATGTAAATGACACTTAATGAAAAATGCAGCAGGGTAAATTCTGACAAAAATAAATGAGGCACAGATGAAGTGAAAGGGGAAACTAATAAGGTTCCTGCCAATCTTCAGCTCTTTTACTAATTTAGTGGGAAAGAGAAGAGAGATTATGTTTTCCTGCCATATGGAATGGAAGAATGTAACTCAGCTTACCTGTTTTAAATAGTCTTCATCTACCCGCATCAAACTTCCCTAGAAACTTTTTAACCTCAGCTATTATCAGCTGAAATAGGAACAAAAATCTAATCCTTGGATTTGTTCCCCACAATAGCTTACAAAATTAACATTTGCCTTTTCAGCAATTTTCTACCTTACAAAAACCTGGCTATAATTTCCTTTTATGTCATGATTTCATCCTTAAGAAGTCTGTTGATATATTCCCTGCTCTGTGAATTATTTCCCTGAATTAACAGGACAGACGAGATAAATAAAAAGAGGCTGTACCTGACCCACTAACCAAAAATACTTGAGGTTTTTGAAAAATAAGCATCAATTATCTCCCCAAATTATTCACTCTTTCATTCAAATCAACAAAAATGTCAAGTATGACAAAGAAAAACCCCAAACTCCAATAGGAGTTCCAGAATTATGGTCCCATTTTGTCAATATGTCCTCTAATTCTTGGCACAATTACTATTTAAAAAGGGAATCCACAAGCACCAGACCATTGCTAAGAGTATCTAAAATTTCCTGAGAGACCCATACCGTTTGCAAATTTCTTCAACATAAGTTTGGTAGAGAAGGGAGTTGTAGATATGAAGGGAACATGCCTGGCCTCAAACTTCCCCTGAAGGAGAGACAAACCATCCTAATACAGACAGTAGTGTACAATTCAATATAAAGTATTTTAGGATGATGGGTAAGAAAGCTAATCAGAATTTAATGGAGAGGATTCCAATACCGCTTTCCTAATTCATTATGCATTATAATGAAAGAATGCAAAACTGGCTTCCATCTCTTTCCCTAAATCCAGCTTCAATAATCTGATTTGGCCCTGACAGTACCTTGTGACTGCCTTATTGCACCTTCATAATGGAAAGTTCCTGGGGAGAGAATAGTGCTCATTATCCACATCACAGGACATTAGAAGTTGGAAGGGAGAAGGACCAGTACTGTAGTGCAAAGATAAGATATTTTGCAGGTCATGCATCAACTCTCCAACTTTGATGTACTTCTACCTCCTCAGGTACTACCAGCAGAAGTTCACAGTTCTTTCCTTGCAGCTGGTTTCTTAAAAACTTCCTGTGGAAATAAAAAGAAAGCACAAAAAGGCATAAATGAAGTTGAGTATATTTTGGAATTTTTGTAAACAGCTGAGTGTTAGGAATATGCAAACTATTCTGAAAAGTTCCACTCTCCTACCTGTTGCTCTTTTATTACGTTCTCTAGCTATGGAGACTTGAAGAAAGTATAGTAATCAATGAAATGAGGCATAGATAACATTTTTGCTGGATATACTGGAGCTAGTTAATGGAATAAAGTGGTAATGGAAGAGATCATTAAGATATATTCAGAGATTGAGAATCATTTTAAATACAAGAATAGGACTGCTGCCAATTGATAAGTTCATGCTGTTCTTAAATTTCTATAGTGAATAAGAATTCAAGAGTTGCAATATGATATATGGTATTGTGCTTTTTTCTGGCAGTATCAAATACAGCAGTGTGCATTTTACCTCAAAAATAGCTTGCTTATACCATTGAGTTTATGGGTAACCAAGCATAAAAGCTATCCCAAAGGTGCTTTTTCACAAGGCAACTGGACTTTCTTGTACAAGAAAGTCCAGTTGCCTTGTGAAAAAGCACCTTTGGGATAACTATGACCTGAATGACAGAATCTTCATAGACATTAAGCATAAAAGTTATGTTACTCTGTTGAGCTTTATAAAATGTCACTGTAAAAATACACATTGCCTATGCTATTGGGAGAAGTCATAAACTAATAATCAAAGAAGTCTATTTCTTTGATTTCTCTTCTTTGATTTGTGCATGAAGAACAGTGCATGCTCTTCATGCACTGCTGTTGGAACTTTATTGGATTCAGCTGCTACTTGAAACAAATGCTTTCAGATGGGCCATTTCCTTCCATATTCCTGAGAACAAACTATTTTAAATACATCAAAAATAGCAAAGCTGTGGTTTGAATTTGCTGAAGGCTAAATCAACTAGTATGCTAACTTGTCTAAAATCTAACTGCTGCTAGTGGCTTGATCTTGGCATTAGGTAGTTTATTTATTTATTTATTTATTTATGAGACTTATATACCGCTTTAAGTGCAAGCACTCTCTAAGCGGTGTACACCAGTAAGCAATGTATGTATATATTTACATTGCCCCCAACAATCTGGGTCCTCAGTTTACCTACCTCGGAAGGATGGAAGGCTGAGTCAACCTTGAGCCGGTGAGATTTGAACCGCTGACCTGTTGAACACAGTCAGCTAAAGTGGCCTGCAGTACTGCACTCTAACTGCTGCGCCACCTCGGCTCAGTGAGTTGTACAAATTTTAATTCAAATGTAATCTACTGAATTCAGCAACTGATACTATTTCCTAACAGCTGAGTATCTCAGTTCAAAACTTTTATCTGCCATAAGCAGTGAAAATAGTTACATAAAAATGTAACTATTTTATTATCTTGACATCTATAAGAATAGAATCCAAAATGAGACAATTTCATTTATCTTTGTTGGAACATTTGATTAATTTGGAAGAGTTAATGGGGAGAAGGAACAGAGATTTCACTGCCTGAAGCCAAACAATGTTATTCAGATGATAAATTCACAGTGTATGCAGATGATAGCACTCAGGTCAAAGATTAACAAAAACAATCTACCTGAGCTCACTTTCACCACCAATCCATTCAGGAACCTTTAGTTTGGAGTCAAGGTTATAGTAGGTTCCTCCCACTTCCCGGACACAGATCCAATGTTGCCTTTTAAGAGGAAGTTTCAGTGGTCCCCAGCAGAGGCTTGACGGCAGATTTATTATGAAACCCATGACATTGGAAAGGGCAATCACGTTAACATCCCTGAACAAGGAAAGAGGAAGGAAAAAATAAATTCTTCCTTTTAAATCAAAGAAAAAATAAATTCTTCCTTTTAATGGCAATAAATTTGTACTCTGGATTAGTTTACCTGCGCTTATCCCACCAAACTGCTTCATAACCTTTGGTCTGAAGAGCTGCCATGATGACATTCACATCATAGTTCCCATTCCCCAGCATACTTTTCTTGTGTGGTGTCACCATGGTATTGGGAGATAGCCTAGTCATGAAACAAATAATACAAATAAATAAACAGAAACAGTGAGACAATGTACTATAATTAATGTACTTGCTTGTCAAGCTCTTGGCTGTCTCATCTCACAGAAAGCATGATTCTTCCAATAAAAATCTTTACATAGATTTATTGAAAGAAGGCAGAATAAGGTTACAAAAACTTCAACAACTGGTTTGCTTTCCTCCTGTAGAATTTATTTCCTAAGGTAGAAACTTTCTCCATATCCTAATGACTCATATGTGAAGAGTTTTCTCAACTGATAATGGAGGAATGATTAGCTAGTTAGAAAGCAGATTTCTCTCCAGTTCTCAATATGCCATCATGTGGAGACTCAGTTCAAGTTCCCATTTGACCACACAGTTCACTAGATTACTTTAAGCCAGTTACACAAACATAGACCAAGTTACACAAAGTTTTTTCCTGTAAAGACAAAATTAGGGAAGACCCTTCTAGACATTACCTTGCAGAGTATCAGTGCTTGAAACAAAGATCTTGCTATCCCAAATCATATGAAAGAGGTACTTAGATAGCTAGGTTGAATAAAGGTTCCTATTAAAAATTGCCAGTACATTTTAAATATGCACTTGCAGAGCAAACCTTTGCATTGTTCTCTCCAAATTCTTGCCATGTATGAATTAATAAGTCTGTAATTTTCCTATTTTCAAGTATTTCTTGAAAAAATACTGCTAGCACACAGAAAATATTACAAAACCTGCAACACAAGATTGCAAATTGTTTTAAAACAAGAATATAAACTTAATGTTAAATAAATATCATGATTGTAACAAAGACTTTAGCATACAACACTTTTAAAAACATTTTAGGAAAAAAAGAAAATCCCAACCTTTGGAGGCATGATCTAAAAGTCAATGGGGAAGCCAGATTCACTTAGCAATTGTGGCAAAAAAGATCATAAAATTGTTTATCATAATTATGGATGGGGTTGCATTCCCCAGACAGATCCGGTGTGCAACTTGGGCATCCTCCTGGACTCACAACTTTTGCTCAAAGAGTAGGTGGCAATCATGGCTAGGAGGGCCTTTGCTCAACTTCATGTTGTGTATCAGTTGTGCACTTATCTGGACTGTGAGGTTGTGCACATGGTCCCTCATGTCCTAGTCATATCTCTGTTAAATAACTGCAACACCCTTTACATGGGGCTACCCTTGAAGAATATTTGGAGGTTGCAGCTGATCCGGAATGCAGCAGCATAATAGGCCTGCATATGTAACTCCTTTATTGTGTGAACTGTATTATAACCAGTTTGCTTCTGGATGGAATTCAAGATACTGTTATTTTTAAAGCCCTACATGGCATGGGTCTAGGGTATCTGAGAAGTTGTCTCTCCCTGATGGGACAAGCCCATCCCACTCACACCAGTGATAAACTTCACCAAGTTTATCATTCAAAATTCACTAAGTCACAAGAATTAACTTTTAATGCATTGTTTATTAATGAATCTTGTAAAGCCCAGATAAGGTAAAACTTCATTATATAAACACTGAAAGGAGTTATTGAATCAAATGCATTATAGTTTTCATTTTAATGACTTACCATATTTCAAAATATAAAGTATAATTTTATGCATTTACATTATTTCTTATAAATGTACAAAGAAATCTAGCCATAAAGCAATGTTTGAAAAATGAAGTTTGTAAATAGCTGGGAGCACAACTGTTCAACTCAAGCCAATCTGCAATTACAATTTTGGACAGAAATTATTTATTAGTGCTTTAGAGATTGGTATCAAATGTAAAATGTGGAGAGTAGCGTTATCCAACCAATGGTTCATCTAGTTCAGTATTGACTGGCAGAAATTCAGATGGATATCTGAAGTTCTCCTCAGCATTACCTAGTAATTGCAAGAATCTGGACTGTTTTGTATGCAAATCAGATGTTTTAACACGTAAGTATTTCAATGGGTCCCATAGGAAGTGTCAATTTATCCTAGAGACAGGAATGGCACTTGAGTGACAGCAGATAGTCTCTCTATCTTTCTAATTCTTTAAGGAAGGTAAGGGATTGGACTAATATCTCAAAGACTTGTCTATTCAAAAAAAAAGACATCAATGGTACTATATTTTAACATGCATCAAGATGATTTCTAGGTTACTTATATAAAAATAGACATATCACTGGCTCCTTTTAGAGATGAATTGTGACAGTGTCATAGCTACTGTGTAGAAAAATGCTAGCAGTTAAAGCCAACCTTTAAAAAACTAGACAATTTGCCTCCCACTGGGTCATTGTTTCAGAGATATTTTCTTACCTAAACGGAGAAACAGAATGAACAAGGGTGGGCAAAACAGTGGGAACAGAACTGACTTCTGACTTCCTGATGGCTCTCCTATTAAGTTTTCTTGTGGGAAGGAGCATCAGAGATCTTCCTTTCTCTCTTCTTTCCCCTTCCCTTTTCAGTAGTGGCTGCTGCTGGGTGGGGGAGGGAGTAGGGGATTGTGAGATTGGTTGGGAAACTATCACAGAACATTGAAAATGAAGAACATGTGACTGCAGCAGTAGCTCAGCAGTGCAGCGGCAGCCAGTAGCACTGAAGCAACTACAACTTCCCCAAATTTCATTCCTTGGGAGTCACAAGTTGTAGATTCTGGACATATTCTGTAAGTTAGCCCATTTGAGTTATCTTCATTTAAAAACTGTTGCTCTATTATGCACAGTTTCACCCAATTAAAGATCATAAAGAGAGTTTTAGTAGCATATAGATATTAAACTGACAATTGCTTTTTCATAGCTTTTATTTCATGTATAAATCACAAAGACAGATGTCTTAGGCACTTGACAGGAACCCTTGCAGTCAAAATGGGACAGGAAAGGCAGGAACACATGCAGACCTGCTGATTAACTTTGCCAGCAGAAGCTTAATGGACTATGGGCCACCAAATGCTTAATAGTTAGAGGTGAATTTTATATCATGAACTGGTATCGATTCCCTGTAACAGAAAATCTTACCTAACTATTGACTCATTCATTACATTCTTTATATTAAAAATGTGTAATGTATCCTAACTGGATTTTACTTCTTTGTCTGAAGTTAAGACAGGCAGGTAGACTTATTTACAAAGATCAAAGTGAACTGAATAGTAGAAGAGCTTAATAATAAAACATCAGAAAATCACTATAAAATCTAGACTTTCAAAAGCTCTAGTCACAGTAATATGACAAAACCATTTTTCCTACCTCTGGAAAATGTCCTGTAATGTGTCTCGTGTAAAGGCATTGCTGTCCTGGAAGACATTATTGAGAGCATGGAGGGCACATAACTCTCTGCGTTGTTTTTCATGATAAATGTGCACTGGCATCACCTGTGGCGTTTCTGGCGATTCCGATTTTGTTTTGTCACCTTTCCATGGTACGCAACTCATTTTTTTAAAGTGGTGTTGATGTGAAGATTGGAGATAATGTTTCTGAAGGTTCTTTTTGTACAAAAGAAACAAAGAGCGAACTGCCCTTTTCTTTATAGACAACTTGAGCAAAATAATAGACCGGCAGTTGATTTCAATTGTTGTCTTTATTTGATAGCTGCAAAAGCAACTTCAAAATTTGAACCATTCTTCTACCATTCTCCTACTTGCTTCTTTAACTTGAAGAAATTGCTTTTAGTATATTGTTCTCTTCTCCTCTGATTTTTCCCTTGAAAAATTGTTTGAGATAATTTAGCATAGGAGTGTCAGACTGAATTGATCACATCGCTCCTTCTCCTCCATTTCTTTTGGTTAATGATGACTGTAAAGCCAAGATCCACGGCCCACCTCTTTCCCCAATATAGGAAGAGACAGTCTGAAATCAAGCAAGCCCAGGCTTTTATTACTGTTCATAAACAACACCAGGCCCCCAAGGAAAGTATCAAGTGCATCTCTGCATTCTGGAAAGAGTTAAAAGGCCTCCAAAACACAGAAATCAAAAGGCAAGGAAGATGCTACTTCTCCCAAGATAGGAGGAAAATAAAAAGCAACTGATCCACCTTTGATAAGCAAAGATTCCTTGCCTGTCCTTGTATTCCTGATGGAGAAAGAAAATATTCAATTAGGCATAGGATTTTGCTCATTATTGTAGCGCGCTGGCAAGGAGCATCAATTTTTAAACAGCTCCCAATAGGCTTCTCAAGCCAGAAATACTCCCGAACTAACACACAAAGATTCAAGGCCTGCGTTTTTCTAGCCAAGAACCACCCTCTGAAAGCTCTCAATCAACCAACACTTTTGGATCCTTTACCACGACAAGCTGTCACGCGCTGTCAGAAGAAAAAGCCTCCAGAGCCTACGTGTGGTTCAAGCGTGCGTAGCCGCGGAGGGGACTGGGTGTTTACAATCCCAGCAATTCTGGCTTGTCCTCTCCAGACCGCAGTGGTAAAGCCAGCAGGCCCTTCAAAGCGCCCCTCGCTTTCTCAAGGTGGGCAAACCAAAGCTCAGGAAAGTCCCTCCTTCCAGAGGAAAATAAGGGCGGCGGCGGCGGTGGAGCTAGATGCCTGCCATGCTTGGACCTAATCGAGACCCCCCACTACCCGCGAGGACGGCGACCGACCGGGGGACGCTGGGGACAGAATTCCCCTACCCAAACAACCCCAGAGATTTACCCGCCTTCTTCCAAACCCAAGAACCAGGCTCCCCGCCGGAAGGGAACGGGAACGGCCCTCTTTCGCGAGCTTAGTCCGATCGTCCCGAGGCTCTACTCACCTTCTAGGTAGCAGCCCCAGCCTTCTTGGACCAACAGCCACTACCAGGCGGCGCATGCGCAGCCCTGCACGAAGTCCTAGCCCGTCGCGCCAACGCTCGCTCGGCCCCACCGCAGCCTTACGTCGCGAGCGTCAGGGCTCCTGATGTCAGAGACCGTCCAGTTTCCATCTGCCTGCTGGAGGGTGGCCGCTGTTCGTCGCTGGACGGTGGTCTGTGTAAATTGAATTCTGCCTATCGCAGGCTATTGGAGGACTCAGGCCACCAATCTGCATTTCATGTAGACAGAGTCTGCTATATCAGGAATTCCGTTTGGATTATGATATTCCTTTATGGGCTCGTTTCAGAGCGTGGCTAGAATGAAGATAAAAATGGGAATTAGTCCTTCCTGAGCTCCATAAAAGATTATGCATGTACACACCACTCTGTTTTTAATCTGATCGTCTCCTCATGTACTGGAATTCCTTTATCTTTAATGAGCAACGTCCTCATGTGTGTAGCTATTAATTTAAAGCATCATCCGCCTTCCTCGTTACCATAAAATATTTCCATTATAAGAATGGGTGGCTACTACACCTTCTACTCTATCAGTCTCTTTGTTGCCTTTTACAATTCCCTGCCCAACTGTATTGTCCAGATTTGGGAGTACCTCATTATAAAGGCAGGATTGGTTTTCTCTGGATTTCTATCATTTCCCTTCAAAGTACCATCAGTCATCCACAATGGGAGAACTGCACTAGGAAAGTATTGGGTGTGGCAACTGCACAGTTCTGCAGCATCTGGCTTCTAGATCAGTTTGCTTGACCATCCCATGCACCATTTGAACCTCTTACAAAATAAAAAATAACTTGACAGTAAGCACAATGGGAAAGTGACTTATTCTAAAAGTGTATGTATCTCTATTTTAATTAACTGAATAGTGCTAGATTCATATTTGGACAGATAACTAGGTAACTGCAAGGAGACATCTATAAATCTGGATGAAACAAATACCCAGAAAGCCCTTTGACTCTTAATGATTAAGTAGGTGAGGGACTGGCTGAAACTGATAAATAATACATAATTATAAATAACACAGGCTCATTAGTCCTCATTTTAGTGTTCTATAATCTATAACATACAAAGCAAGTTAGTATAGTGATTAAGGAGTGGACTGTCATGGGGAGAACCACCCAGAACCATAGAAGCTCACTGTAATTTTGAGTTGAGTTTTCCTCTCAGCCTGACCTACCTCACAATATTGTTGTGCAGCAAGGGGAGAGGATGATATATACCACTTTGAGATCCTAAAAAAAAGGTGGAATATAAATAAAACAAACAAACACATAACAAAAAGCAGGGATGTTGCATCTCACCTAATGCCATTTTGAAACTGAGCAAGTACACAACTGCAAAATTTACCCCTTCTTTCAGGAATAAAACAATGGAGCTCCCAAGCTGTGACAGGGCAAAATCAGGTTTTTAAGGGAAAAATCACTTGTATGCCATATAAAAAATAACTATTGAATGTTATTAAAATAAAGAAGTTGTAATAAAATGAGTCTAGCCTTTTCTGATCAAGGAGGAACCAAGAGGTTGACAGGGCATTATGGTGCTACTATAAAATGGCTATTGGAGAAAGGGCCAGTGTATCACAATTATGACGGGATCTTGCTGCCTGACATCAGAACAAAGATTTCTATCAACATACATCCAAAATTACTTTGGGAATAAAGATAGTCAATGTTTATCCAAGTGCTGAAAAGATCCTATATCTCATGCCATTCTTATCAGATCTTACTGCTCATTTTCTGTTAAAAAACTGGGAACTCCAAAGTAATTTCGGATTCATCACTTGACTAAAAGTTTGTTTTTCCATTATCTACCCATATATAATACATTTCATAAACATGACATTATATTCTGCTTCAGAAAATATTGTGTGGATTTACTGTACTTTCTTCCATATGAAAGTGTTGATTTTTAAAAAATGGGAACTGAAAACAAAAATGCTGACTGTAGTTGAGTGCAAAATATTGATATGTCATACATTTTTCTACATATTTGACTTTAGTAATAAAAGGAACTTGAAAAAGAATTACACAATTTTTTATATTCTGAACCACAGTGAAGTTTATTAGTTCTCCTCAAGAAGTGGCTACTCATCCTCTTAAAAATCTCCAGAGATGAAGATCCCACAACCTTCACTAACCCTAACGCTGGCAGGGGAAAAAATGGTAAACCTAAACTATGAAACATGTTTCAGATATAACTACTAAATTAGATGTTTCCTGTTTTTGTTTTCTGAGAACTGGTGCGGTGGAAAATCCTTGCAGCAGTCTTCCCATTACCAAGAAACATCTGTTCTTGTATACAGTATGGGGAGGGGAATCACCAAATGATACCATCATCTGATTCTGGGTTGTCAAGTCATGGATCCCTGCTTCATTACATAAACATATCAATTTGGAGCAGATAACAGACAACAGGCTTCACAATGGAACATAGTCTCTAGGGCTGCATTTGCACAAAAACATTTGCCACGCACTTTGGCTAACAAGAGATCTTGAGATTATAGGATTACTTACTTCTATGGATAAACATTTCACTTCCAAATTCAGATAGATCCCAACGGCATCTCTACCAAATCAACGAGGCTGCAAAACAAAGGCATGTATCGTACAATAGAGATTTTTTTTTTTCTGCCAGAGTTAAAAGTTACGAGAAACCTCTGTTGCTACTGGTAGGATAAGAGTATCTCTGGACAGGGAGCCTCCATCCCCGATTTTTGACAGACACTATCCCGGACGAAACAACTGGTAAACAGAGGAGGAGAAATCCCATTTAACCACACAGTACTGTAGAAGGGTTTCCAAGTGTATTGGCTTTCGCTAAGACAGGTAGCTTTCTTATCGACCCTTCTCTCCTCTAACTGGCTCGGTCTAAGCTACGGGCAATGATTGGTGAAGGCTCGGCCTCTTCCAGTTTCTTTAAATTAAATCCTTTAAAAACAGGATTGGGAAGCCTCTATGTTTGTCCCAGCCGCCAAGGGGGACACGCTTAGCAATGTGCTTTTCTCGAGTTTCTAGGCGACATTCATAAACCAAACCAAGACCGCCGCCGCCCGCTTGCTGTCTCCTTCCAGCCTGAAAAGAAGCGGAAAGAAAATATTCGAAAGAGGCGTGGCTCATACATATTAATCGATTCTAACGCGGTCGTCATAGCAATACAGTAAAGATTATTGACGGCTCTACTCCCTGATTGGTGGGCGAAGAACTAAAATGACTGAACCACCTGTTTGGGTGGACGCTAAGAGAAGCCCTGCTGGCTTCTTGAAAGTAATTTTCGCGCGAGTGGGCGGCGTTTATACTAATGAGGCCGGGGAAGGAGGCTGGCACTGCCAAGATGGCGACGGAAAGGAGTCGCTCTCCGGTGGGGGGCTCGCCAGTGCCGGCCTCGATGTTCGCCCCAGAGCCCGTGGCTCACGGTGGGACAGTGGCGGCTTTCTCCGGGCCTCACGGCGGCGTCCCAGAAGTTGACTGCAGCGAGGACGGCGAGCTGCTCAATGGAGAGCCGGAGCTCGATCTTACCAGCAAGGTAGGCCTGGAAAGCTGTGGAGGAAAGCTGAGACGGCCGGAGGAGATGAGGTCGGCTGTGACTACTCCGGGTCTCGCTCCTTTGGCCGTCTCAGTCGTTTATTTGAGCGGTTCCCTCTCTTACCATTAACACCGGGTCGGTCCTTGTTCTGATAGTCTTTTCGGGAACTTCATTCGGCGTCGCTTCACTAATATATTGTAGGTGAATTTGCTTGGAGATAATAAAAGGTTGGCTTCTTCTACCCTTGTCACGAATAATAACTGTGAGACGCGTGTCTCTGAAAGAAAATACTTACGAGGGTGTAATAAAGAGTGCTTCGCGGGATCTGAGTCGGAGTACGTGGCATTCACCCGTGGCACGTGTCTTGATTCAGAAAGTTAATACATGTATGGTACTCCTGAATGAGTTTTCCCATAAATAAGGAAAATGTGGGACTCTTCTGCAAACAACTTTAGAATTGTAACCTTGTTTAAATATTTTCTAATATGTTCACTCCTTGTTTTAAAGTTGAGGTATAGTTAGGTCTATAGACATTTGGGTATCTATTTTAATATTGCATTTTTCTAATCAAAGAATTGGTTCTAGCACCTCAATGTTTATTAATTTGCTGGGCAGGGTTATGTAATGGATTGGAGAGAGATGGAATCTGAGCAATTTTCACTATTTGTGTAATCTAATAATATACTGACAGATCAGACTTCTGTTGCTATGCTGTAGTGAACTTTGCACATCTAGGTAAATAGAAACTATTGTTAAAATGTTGGAATGGTTATGTATACTGTGAAATATGATAAAATATTGGATATATTATTATACCATATCAGAAGCAGCAGACTTAAACTTTATTCCTCATAATGTAAATACAGTATATGAAAATGAAGTCAATTTCAGATATTAAAATAATCATTTTAATATTTCCTCATTAAGTAGTATAACTGGGTATTTTTATTTTATCATTCTTTTTCTTCATTTATTTCCTTCTGTCTGAAAGCAATACCATTCAAATGAATAATTATTTTAAGGGGCATTCATCAAAGAGACTTAGGAAGAGTTTAACAGAAACTTGTGATATATTGTTTGAATATTGTTTTAACTGTATTGTTTGATGTATTTGTTCACTGAATTGTAATTGAGTAAAACAATATGTTAGGAGAAATAACTTGTTCTTGACATAGTTAATAAAAAGCAAATGCCCACTCTCTCTGTTTAGCTAGTAATGGTGAGCCCAACATCCGAACAGTATGATAGTTTACTCCGACAGATGTGGGAGAGGATGGATGAAGGATGTGGAGAGACCATCTATGTTATTGGTCAAGGGTCAGGTAAGTACTTTATGTGAGCTTTAAAGAAATAGCAGTGATTTTGCAGAAGTAGCTCAATTGATTATGCTTGGGAAAAAGAAAGGCTAATATATAATAAGTATCTTCTTCTCTAATAGAACAAGATGACTTTCTCATCTTCCCATCTAGCTAGTGCTAAACCACACCATAAAAACAAGCACCATTTTCAGTTGTCAGTGCCAACTAATTATTAGTTACAAATCAATCATCAATGTTCATATTTTCTCCCTGAACAAAACTGGAATACTATCCTTTATGAACAGTGTATGTATAGAAATAATGTGCTGCTTTTTGATAAAGGATGTTCAGAATATCCGTATAAAATGAAAACAATACAGGGACTCCTCAATTTACGACCACAATTGAGCCAAAAATTTCTGTTGCCAAGTGAATTCAAGTTAAGTGAGTTTTACCCCATTTTATGACCTTTCTTGCCACAATTTTAAGTGAATCACTGCAGTTAAATTAGTAACATAATTAAGTGAATCTGGCTTCCTCATTGACTTTGCTTGTCAGGAGGTCACAAAAGATGAACCCACTGACTCCAGGACACTGTAACCATCATAAATATGAATCAGTTGCTAAGCATCTGAATTTTGATCATGTGACCATGGGGATGCTGCAACGGTCATTAGTGTGAAAAATAAGTCACTTTTTTCAGTGACATAACTTCAAACTGTCACTAAATGAATGGTTGTAAGTCAAGGACTACCTGTAATACAGAGGTATTTCTTGCCCAATTGGAGGGTGTGATCTGTAATTTTAGGATTGCATGTGGCCTCTAAACTCCTTTTCCCTCTGATACATCAGATAAACAAGGGCTGCATAGAAATGCAACTATGTGTGTTTGGGTGGATTAGTATTCTGCTGGTAGAAAAAATGAATGAAAAAGGAAAGAATGGGAGGTTATATCAGTGAAATATGTACTTACCCCTCCCAGGTCACGTACCTCCATGTCCTACAGATTGTTTTTATATGCTTTTATTTATTAAATTTATATACCATGCACCTTACTGTCAAGTGACTCTATAAGCATTTGGAATAAAATTTGATTTTTTATTCTTCTACCATCATCTTGCCTGTTTTAATCAATGCCCTTTAAGTATATAATCTTTTTTTTAAATAATAGAATTCCCTTGGCTAATCTATTAAAACAGGAGGGGCAAACTAAATCTGTTACAATAAGTTCATGTAACCTTTTCTCCTTCCTTCCTAATGCTTTATTAGATGGGACTGACTATGGGCTTAGTGATGGAGACATGGAAGCTTCCTATGCCACAGTGAAGAGCATGGCAGAACAAATAGATGCTGATGTAATTCTCTTGCGAGAGCACCAAGAAGCAGGAGGCAAAGTGCGTGATTATTTGGTACGGAAACGTGTGGGTGACAACGATTTCCTAGAGGTCAGGTAAGAAGAGATATGGAGGCTTTCTTAGTCAACACGATATCTGCTGCTACAGCTTGTACTAGTAATGGCAGAAAGCTGGTAACTCTGGTTTGACTATGGAAGTAACTTGGTGTCATTAATTTTTTCTCTCCTTCACGCTATGCATAGAACTTATGGTTGGGACTAAGAGTATATATTCTTATAAAGAAGTGTCTGGATGGCAATTTCCTTGTTATTATCATTAGAACATTGCAAGTTGTATTTTTCATATCCAACAAAAGGCAAACATTTACTTTCTTTATAGATTTTTCAACTAAGTTAATCTGTCTTAAACTGTCTTATATATTTATGCTCTGGGACAGGAATTATTTTTTACCGTGGATAGACACAGCATATTAAACTAAAATGTAGTTTATTTGGTTTGGATATAGTGTTCTGGTGAGCTCAGCCACTCAACAAACCAGTATTATGTATGAACCAGATCATGAAAATATGCTCATGATGAGAGTTTAAACACATTTGGAAGCATTCCATGAATCTGGATTTTCAGATTAAAAGTTGATACTGGTGTCTTAAGTTGTTCACCTTTTTCTTATCTTTACTCAGTTGGCACATAGCAGCTCTTGAAATTTGATCCTGACGCTTAAGAACTGGAAATATTTTTCCAGTTTTGTTTAATAGTACTTGGTGAGTATCAAGATGAAAAACTTATGCCATTCTTATTAGCTTTATGGAAATATAGTAGGAACTTGGAATATACTTAAGAATTTCTTCCAACTCCATTCTAATTTCCAATTCATTGGCAAATGCTATTTATACAATCTCTTTCATCCTTTGCCTCTAAAATGTATATGGTTAATGGAGTATCTTTAAAACATATAATGTTGATGTACACATTAAAAAGCAAAGTTATAAATTCAGATTGATTTCTAGAGACTTCATGAATATGTGCAAGTTGTTTACTTGGTCACAGTATAGAAGTGGGTCACTACTGCTTTCATTTTGGGCTGCTATAGTCTTCTCACCACAGTTCCGGACTCCTGTGATGATCTCTCAACCAAGTACTAAATAAGTATGACCCATTTAGTTCTTAAGGTTAGCAAAGGTTGACTATACTAGCTCTGTGCAAATCATTCAATGAGCTGTTTCCTTGATGAGTATAACACTGCATTGAATCCATCCTTTTAAAAACTTATAGCTAATTGAAGGGTCAGGACAGCATTTTTGAGATGTTCTTAAGATCTGCAGGGCATCTGTAAGTGATGTGGTTCACTCAGGTTGCCATTATGATTGTCAATGTAAAAAATTTGTAGATAGGTACAGGACTAACATGCCATGTGCCAGTTATATACAGTAGGGACTCTGGAATATGTACTTATACAGTATGTTCACATTGTGTAATAGGCAGTCAAGAAAGAAAACAGTCCAGCTTGTTTAAGGATTTGGCCATGATGTTAGTGATTCAGTATCTGTGAAAGGAAAATGTCCTAATAATAAAAATCCCTTGTGTTTCCTACATTGTGAGAGCAGTCTCTTTTATCCTATAGCCTTTAGGATGTGTTGTATTACAAATAGTCCGCAGCTTACAACCATTTGTTTAATGACTGTTTGAAGTTATAATGGCCCTGAAAAAAGTGACTTATGACCATTTTGCTCCTCTTGCAGCATCCCAGGGTTATGTGATCACCTTTTGTGACCTTTTGACAAGCAAAGTCAATGGGGAAGCCAGATTCATTTAACAACCATGTTACTAACTTAACAACTGCAGTGATTTACTTAGTGCTTTTTTCCTTTAAAAAAAAAAAGGTGCCAGAACTCACACATGTCATACAACCTGCCTTGCCTATCCTACAAGGTTCCATCCAAAAAAGGTGCCGGAATTTCGTTCTGGGCGTTCTATGAGAAAAAAAGTCCTGGAGTTACTTAACAACTATGGCAACAAAGGTTGTTACATGGAGCAAAATTCACTTAGTAACTGTCCTGCTTTGCAATAGAAATTTTGGGCTCAATTGTGGTTGTAAGTTGAGGACTACCTGTATAACTTCCAGAAGGCCTAATTAATAATGAGAATTGTAGTCCAACATTGCTAGCAGGAAGACTCAGATTGAGAAGGGTCATGCAGGAATATCTAATTTCCAAAAGGGAATATGCTTTTCTGAATTCACAGTTTCCTGCTTTGAACTTAGTTCCAGGTCTGATGGATATATTCAAGTTCTTGAAGTTTGTTGGCTATCTTTTTTTTTCAAATTTATAAATTTTTGAATCAAGCTCTGATTCAAATTTTCTCCTTCCCCATCTCTCCTCATATCCACTTTCAGCAATAGCAGAGTTAGGCATTAAGATACAGAAATTGGGTCAGCGATTCAAGAAAGTAACTTGGTGACTTGTTTGTTATATCACTCCAGCTAATCTCAATCTACCTCACTGTTGCTGATGGATAAAATTAGAGGAATACTCTGATGAGAAAAAGCAAGATGTAAATGTAATAACTGCTACTGAATGATCAATTTCAGTATCTCATTATATAGTTTGGTATGCTGCAGACCATATGTTACTTATAGCATTATACATGGTGGTTTTTTAGCAGTTGTGCTAGCTCTGAAGAGTTGTAAGACAGAAATTGTAACCCTAGGACATTTTCATTGTGTTGGATTTAGGTTTGATTGAAGACACTGGTATTTGGGAAATAGTTTTGTACTAATTATGTCATTGTGCACATCCTTGTGAGATTTCAATGTTCTAACTACGGCACTGGGGACTTTTCCCTCCTTTTTTCTTAGTCTTAGTTGTTTATGTTTTATATGATCTAGAAACTGGTGATTGGAACCGTATGAAGTGGCTCTTAAAATATTTATTTCAACATTTTGAATATGCTGCTGATTTTCATTTTATAGTGACAGGAGGAAATTGATTCCAATTGTTGCATTGAAGTCGAAGAAATTTATCACTTTCTTTTGCCTTCCTGTAGGGTAGCGGTGGTTGGCAATGTGGATGCTGGGAAGAGCACTTTGCTGGGTGTTCTTACCCATGGCGAACTGGACAATGGACGTGGTTTTGCTCGGCAAAAACTTTTTCGCCACAAGCATGAGATTGAGTCAGGCCGTACCAGCAGTGTGGGCAATGACATTTTGGGCTTCGACAGCGAAGGCAATGTTGTGAACAAGCCTGACAGCCACGGTGGGAGTTTGGAGTGGACCAAGATTTGTGAGAAATCAACAAAAGTCATAACCTTCATTGATCTGGCTGGGCATGAGAAGTACTTGAAGACTACAGTCTTTGGCATGACTGGGCATCTCCCTGATTTTTGCATGCTAATGGTAAGCAATGCTAGTTGTAGGGGAAGGGGGTTGTGGTGAAGCAGCCCTTTTTCTTTTTTAATATATTTTTTTTACAAAATTTTATTAAAAAACATTGGATATAATGTGACATTCCAGTATATATATTCTTATCAAAATATTCCACATTTTACAATCGATTCTTCATCTCTAGATATACATCTAAATTTTATATACAGTACTTATTCTAAAATAACATATTTCTATCTTAACACTAGTCTTTAATCCCAACTGTCCTCAAATCCCTCCAGCGGTAAAATTTAGCCCAGGTTTCGAAATAAACTGATCCACATTTGTCTTTCAATACCATTGTGAGCCTGTCCATTTCCGCACATGCTAATATTTTATATAGTAGCTCTTCCTCTGTAGGAATTTCTTTGCTCTTCCATTTTTGCGCAAATGCAAGCCTAGCTGCAGTCAAGATGTGTAACAGCAAGTAGATTGTTCCCTTATTGTATTTCTCTGTAGTTATTCCCAACAAGAAGAGTTCAGGTTTTAACTCTTAAGTCCAATATTAATATATCTTTCAACCAACTTCGTGTCCTGTTCCAATACTCACGAGCCTTTGGACATTCCCACCACATATGGTAATATGATCCTATTGCTGATTTACATTTCCAGCATAAGGGTGAGATATCTGAACGTATTTTGGCTAACCTTACAGGTGGGAAGTGCCATCTATAGAACATCTTGTAAAGACTTTCCTTATATGAGGTAGCTAGAGTGAGTTTCCTATTTCTTTCCCACAGTTCTTGCCAAATATGCAGGTCGATACTGAAACCAAAATCTCTACTCCAAATTAGCATAGTCTCCTTGACCTGTTCTCCATACATTGCCTAGTTTAAGAGAAAGTGATATATTTTTTAATCATTTTATCCTCGGGACCTAATAATATTTTATCTAGTTCTGTGGGTTCTATTTTCATACCCCACTCTTTTTTGTCTTTCCTATATTTTGCTTGTAGTTGGAGATATGCCCACCATTCTAATTCTATCCCTGCATCCTGAAGATTTTTCCTCGATTTTAATTCTCCTTTCTCATCTAATAAGTTTTTATAGGTTATTACTTTCCCCAACTGAATGAACCTTGGGTGTATATACATTTCTAGTGTCGAGATCCAATTGGGAACTTGCCTATAATTCTGTTGCCGGATTTTGGTTCAAACATCTATTAACGCCCGTCTGATGTAATGCCTCCGGAAGTACTGGTGAACTTTATGTTTCTCGTCCCATAACATGGCATGCCATCCAGTCTGCATGTCATGACCTTCCAATTTTAATAATCTCTGATTTTCCAGTCGCATCCAGTCCCACATCCATAGTAGAATTGTAGATTGATAGTATTTTTCCAGGTCAGGGAGGCCAACCCCCCCCCCGTCCCTTTCTTTAGCATCCTGTAATAATTTTAATTTAATCCTTGCTATTTTTCCTTGCCGAATGAATTTAAGTATGGATTGATTGAAATTTTGAAAGAATTCCTTTTCTAGTCTAATTGGTTACATTGAAATAAAAATAATATTTTAGGTAGTACGTTCATTTTAATTATGGCAATTCTACCCATGAAAGAGAGCTGGAGATTTGTCCAGGTATCCAAGTCAATTTTAATCTGTTCCATTAATTTATCATAATTGTCTCTTTTAATTGTTACACACCTAGCTGTTAAGTGTATCCCTAAGTATCTTATTTTCTTAGTGATCTGAATGCCTAATCAGCTAATTCGTTTTTCTGTGTTCTAATCATATTCTTCACGAGCATTTTGGTTTTTTCCTTATTTATCTTTAGGCCTGCCATTTCACCATATTCACCCAGTACTTCCATTAGCCTTGTCCCTGATTGTAAAGGCTCTTCGATTATAAAAACAAGATCGTCAGCAAAGGCTTGCAATTTGAAGATTTCTCTCTTAATCTCTAAACCTTTAATATGCTCATCTTTCCGAATCATTCTATTTAGTGCCTCCAGGGATAATATAAACAATAGTGGAGATAACAGACAACCTTGCCTTGTACCTTTTTGGATTTGGAAGCTTTTAGTAGTTTCTCCATTGATTATCACTTTAGCTACCTGTTTGGAATAAATTGCTTTGAACATGTTTATGAAATTCTCCCCGAAATCCATGTATTCCATTTGATTAAACATAAAATCCCATTTCACCTTATCGAATGCCTTTTATGCATCAAGAAAGATTAGTCCCATTTGTTTTTCATTGTGAATTTCATAATATTCCAATACGTCCAATATGATCCTAACATTGTTTCTTATATATCTTTGGGTAGAAAACCATTTTGATCCGAACGTATGAATTTTACTAAGAATCTTTCAAGATATTTAGCCATTATGGCCATGAAAATTTTGTAGTCTGAATTTAATAATGAAATGGGTCTATAGTTTTTGATGTACGCCAAATCTGAATTGTCCTTGGGGATCAAAGTAATAGTTGCTTCTTCCCATGAGATCGGAATTTTCGCATTCTTCAAAACCTCATTGAATAGATCTGTTAATATTGGACTTAGAGATTCTTGCATAATTTTGTATATTTCTATTGGTAAACCATCCGGACCTGGGGCTTTATTGTTTTTTTGTTTTTTAATTGCCTCAAATAGTTCCAAAGGTGTTATCTCTTTGTTTAACATATTTTTAATCTCTTCTGGAACTTTTGGTAGATCAGCTAATTGCAAGAATTTTACTATATCATCCTTGTTCTTCCGTTCTACATCTTTGTATAATTTCTTGTAAAACTCATAGGCCAACATTTTCTTCCTTTCATTCTGATATACCATTTCTCCTTTTTCATTGTATAGTTTGCTAATCCTCTTTTTATTGTTGTGTTTCTTTATTCTGTAAGCCAACCATCTACCTGGTTTATTGGTGTTTTCAAAAAAAATTTGTTTGGTATGTTTTATTTGTTGCCCCAGTTCTTCCTTTTCAATGATATTTATCTTATGTTTAATAAGTCTATTTGCTGTTTCAGATTACGTCTTTGTGATTCGTTTTATAGATTTTCCTCAACCCTATTAAGTTCTTCGAGATTTCTTTGACGCTGTATTTTAATTTTATTTTCCCTAGCCATATAAGCAATTGCGACACCTCTCATCTAGGCTTTGGCTGTATCCCATAAGTTTTGGGCATTTGTATCTTCCTTTTTATTCATCTGAAAGAATAGGCCCATTTGGTCTTCCAATTTCATTTTAAATTCTTTGTGATTTAAAATTGCTCTTTTCAGAGTCCACCTCCTTATTTACTTTTGCCCTCTCCATTTAATTCTAATTGGATTGTGGTCGGCCCATGAATTTGTATCAATTATGACATCTTCCATTTCCGAATTTAAATTTGTTGACAACCACGCCATATCAATCCTGGACCATGAGAGATGTCGCCCCGAAAAATACGTATACTGCTTTTCCCCTGTATTTCTCTCCCTCCAAATATCCTGAACGTTGGATTCCTCCGCCATTTCTGAGAAGGTACTAGGTAATGTTGGTCTAATTCCTTTTCTAGTCTTATCACTTTTATAATCCAATTGTCTATCCTTGATCACATTGAAATCTCCCATTATACAAATGTTATCATAATCAAACTTACTAATAATGCTATGTAGTTTTTTATAGAATTGTTTCTGACCTTCATTGGGAGCATAGATTCCCACAAGAGCTATTTTTATTTTATTCAAAATTACTTCTATTATTAAGATTCTACCATCTTCATCATTATAAATATGTTTTGTTGGAATTTCCTCATTGATACATGCTACTACTCCTGCTTTTTTTTGTTGTGAGAGCACAGCAAACATTTTTCCCAGCTTGGGGCAATTTAATAAATGTTGATGCTGTTTTTTAATATGTACTTCTTGTAAAATTATTATATCCAAATTCATTTTGCCCAGTTTATTTAAGATTTTTTTCCTCTTTAATGGGGAGTTAAAACCATTGACATTCAGGGATATAATCTCAATTCCTTCTTTTGCCTCTTTAGCTATATTTGGATCTTGTTACTATTGTCGGTCTAGACTCTTTAGCTTGTACTTCTCTTTCCACTGGCATCCTTGTTGATCTAACCTCTTTAATTGCTTTAAGTCTATCCTTGTCATATTTCCCATTGTCCTTTTCAGTCTCTATGTCATCACCTCTCCCAGTTCCCTTCTCTTTAATTTGTACTTCATTTCCTTCTGTGGCCTGTGGCAGGATCTCACCTTCTTCTCTTACCTGTCTTTCAACTAATTCCTCCTCACTTCCAAAATTTTGTCTATAGAATTCCTCTACTTTGTCTATTGTATCCAGCCGAAACCTCTTTTCCTGCCACATGACCATAATCCCTTCCGGTACCAACCATCTAAAATTAATATTTTTTCTCATCAATTTAGAGGTTATTTGTTGGTAAGGTCTTCTCATATCTCTCACCCTTCTTGGTACTTGCTTAAGCACAATTAGCTGTCTGCCTTGATATTCCAATGGATCGTCTCTGGTCTTAAATAATATTTCATCTCAGACAGATTTCTTAATGAATCTGATATGGACCTCTCTGGGGAGGTTGTGCCGTCTCGCGTAGTTTGTGTGGAGTCTATAAATCTCATCAATCTCATTGGCCATTTCCTCTTTACTGGTCCCTAGGGCCCTCGCCAGGATATCTGTCACCATTACTGGTAAATCTTCACCTTTCGTCTCTCTAATATTTTGGATCTGTAGGTAGTAGGCAGCCTTCTCTACTTCCAGGGAAATAACTGTCAATTCTAATTCCCTGTTCGCCTGAACTAATCTCTCATTCATTTCGTCTACTCTCAGTTCTTCTTTTCCCATTCTTTCTTCCATTTCCTGTAATTTTTGTTTGTTTTCATGATCTGTTGCTGGAAGCACTCAAATTTCCCATCCATAGACCTCATCTTTTCCTTAGATTCCCTTGTATCGTTTCACACTTCCCCTATCTCTTTTTTTTTTTAAGTCTTCATGATTTTTACACATCACCTCTTGCATTGATTGCAATATTAGTTGCAGATCTTTAAATAAGTTTGCTCTGTCTCTTTGTGTCACCTCTTCCAGGGATCTTTGCCTAGCTGGGCTTGGTTCCATTGGTGAGGTATGTGTTGTCTGCTTCTTTCCTGTTCCAACTCTCATGAGATTAGGAATGCTTGTCATCTTTCTCAACTCTTCAAACCAGCCACTCCACTTATTTACAGTTACTCCATTTCTCTCCAGAGTATCTAGATTGTCAATATTAAAGCTAAGTATGTTATGCTTTATATGTAATAGTAACTTGTTAATTAAATATATTGGATACAAGTATTCATATACTTAACCCTATCTTTAACAAAAATCAATATCTACAATAAGTTTATCAGTAAATATAGTCCAAAGACAATTTTTGATTATAAGCAAGAATCCATCATTTCAAAAAGTTCAATAGTTGTATATTTTCCTTATAGTTTCTTATAGTATTTTTTAGGTTTTGAGATAAAAAAAGAGATTTTACACTACTTTCTGGTTTATACTTACAACCAAAACTAAGTGTGTTTTAAGTCACAAGTTTGCTGTTTCCTCTTATCTTCTTTCCCTTCTTTCCTCTGCACTTTCCCTCCTGAGTTATTCTCAATTCAACCAGCAGGTGTCTCTCTTGCTGTTATTTCTAGTAATCAGCCTAGAGTCTCAAAACAAAGTGTCTGCTTCCTTGGCTTCTTCCGCACTTTCACTCTGAGATTTTACAATGCCTTTGCCTCTTGAAGTTAGATTTCTCTTATAGAAAGGGAGGGAGGAGAGAAAGAAAGGAGGAAAACGAAGGAGGAAGGCAAAGAAAGCTCCTCGTCAGTTTGAAGTTCTCCAGCTGGTGTAGTTGCACCAATGCAGGCAACCCTTCAGTGCCCGAACTTTGTTTTCACTGCTAGTGAGAGAGCAAGGAGGGACACTCCTCTCCTCTTTTCTTCTGGGCTCCTTGTTCTTCCATCCTTTCCAGAAAACCTCTGGCAAATTCTCTCACTGGATCGCTCCTACAGAGACATCAGGATTACTTTGACTGGATCTCTCATGTTTCTATCCTGCTAGATCACCGCTATCGTCTATCAGCTGTCATTTCTTCACGGCCATTAAAGGCCGTCTCCTTTCTCAAAGCGGCCCCTTTTCTAATGTTGTTCTTGACTGACTAACAGTTGAACAGTTGAATATAATTTATGTGATAAATGCAATAACAGCAATAATAATAAATAATAGGGTAGAATTTACATACTAAAACTGTTTTTACCAAACTGAACATTGGAAGCTTCAGTTGTCTGTCTTCTGCTCATGGAACTGTATTTTACGCCTTATCTTTATTTTGCAAAATATTTCTCAACCTAACTTTGTTTTTGAATTGTACAAAATGTATTTTATTTATTTGTTCAATTTATATGCCACTCATCTCGCTATCAAGAACTACTCTGGGTGGCTTACAATGTGTATGAAAGTTCCTGCTTAAGTACAAAATGCAAACTTAGTAGAAATATCTCCTTGCCATGTGGGAGGATCCCAAAGACATCAGTGTTAATGCATGCAAAGCATGTAAACTTTGACTCCTGTTGGCTTATTGAACATTCTTCCTTATATTGGAAGAGCAAAAAAGAAACTTTGTCATGGTAACTTAATAAGAATTGATTTAGGTTATGTCTGTATCAGTGACTTTACTTCCATGACAGTAGCAAGCAAACTGTTTCCATTTGTCATTGTGTGCTGATTCTGAGGTTCATATCCCATCTTAAAATAAAGGGAAGCTTAGGAATTGCATGGAGACAGATAATACAGAGAAGTTTTTAAATGTGGAAAATTGCTTTTAAACATTTTGAATTGACTGGAATATTTACTTCATTAAGACACCTTCTTTCTGGACTTCCGGTTTTGGGTTGCAGTGGGTGCAGGCACATGAAAAGACTGCTCTCTTCGTTATCTGCTTTTCCTCTGCCGGTAGACCCTTAATCGGGTCGAAAGGTCACCCTGGAGGGGTGACTACCGATGAGGAGGACTCTCGTTGATTGTGGGGGGGAGGAGGCAGCTCCTTCTGCGGTCTGAGGCAGCTCCTCAGGGCCAATGGAGAAAAGATCGGCCAGTAACATGGCCGATCATTTAGCTGCTCCAGCCAAAAGTCAAAAGAACATCTAAGCGTTAAGAAACCATCGTGGATGATCCCGATGAGATTTTTTCCTCTCTCTCTCTTTGCCTAACTACTCTCCTGTTAAAAGCCTTTTGAAATTACTTCCCTGCTTTGAAAGAGCTGCCTTTGTTTATCTGGGGAAAAGAACTTTCCATAACAAAGGAAAAAACCTCTTATTGACTATTTTTTATTTTTGGTTACTTGGGGGCCCTGGAAAAATCCTTAGCATAAAACTTTATTATTATATCTTCTAAGCTGGAGAATATTGTTTTCCTATGTCTTGGACTTATTTTTTTAAAGGGATAAATCTTTATTGTTTGGGGGAAAAAAAAACTCTATGAGAAGCCAGAAAAGAGATTCCACAGCTCTTTGACTTTGCTAATCTCATTCTTGGTGTCTGGAAGAGACTTTCATACTTTACTGAGGACATCTTGTGGAGAAATTTAAAACTGCAACTGTTTCTCTTTTTTTTGGTCCAACAGCTGTTATTGGTGGGGGTGGATACTGACTAAATGTTTTGGAATATAGCCTCCGCTAAAAGATAATAGGATTGGATTTAGTTACTACTGAAATGGAGGAACCATATTCACAACTCAACTGTAAACTCATACTGGAAAAAATTTATGAAGCTACTGAGGAAATATGTTCCCAAATAAGAGAGAGAACTGCAGAAATAATAAACAGAAATTCTACTGTGAACTTACAAACTGACCTTCAGACTCTATTTGATCATTCTACAAACCAAAAAGCAATACAAGAGGAATTAATTTACATACAACCATGGAGACTTTGGATGACCAAAAAATGATTGTAACTAAACTAACTACAATTGCAAAACTAACAGAAATGGACTTGAAATTACAACTGTTGGAGAATTATGACAATTTTGATAATCAACTACTAATTATAAAATTGGACATGATCGAGTGTTTTATCCAGCAGACAGGAGCCAGGCATCAAAAACAGAGGATGGGAGGTCTTTTACTGACCCAAATGACATTACAAGCAATAATGGGAGATCTATTTGCTGAAATAGAGGCTTTGTTATGGAAACCTGCTTGGCATAAAAAGAAAGCCAGAATAAGACTAAAAAGAGAAATTTAAAATTATATGTAAATATATATATACATTGCTTACTGGTGTACACTGCTTAGAGAGTGCTTGCACTTAAAGCGGTATATAAGTCTCATAAATAAATAAATATGTAATGGATTAAAAAGGTTTTGAGAAATATGGATTGATTTAAGGACTAAGATTCAGAGTTGAAAATTTGTGAGTATTAGAATATATATGTTAAACAGAGTAAAATGTATTTTTTGGAATAATATGTTTATTTGTATGAAAATTATTTTGTAATGGAATGAGAATAAGAATATGAAAGAGGTTTTTAGAAATTCGGATTGCTTTAACAACTAATTGAGTGTGTTAAGTTAGTAAGACGATGTTTTGTGTAATAATAGGTGTGGTTTTTTTTAGACATGATAATTATTTGAATGAGATTTAAATGCTATCTGAAGAAATAAGAGAGATTTGTGATAAAATCTATGATTTATGAGATTATGAATTAGAATATATCTGGATTAGTATTTTAGAAGGGATACCCGAAGTGATAATACGTTTATCTAAGATTAAATTGGACTCTGGTAACTGTAAATTGATAAAGTTCAAAATAAGATTAGGATTTATAGATATGTAATGTAGAAATGGATTATGTTAAATAGGTTATATTATTTGAGGGAAATAGAGAGGGAACATTTAATTGTATTTATTTGAGCTATTATATGATTTTGTTTTTGAATGATTGATCACCTAACCACCATGGTCTGTCTTGAGCATTCTGTTGTAAAAGTTAAAAAACCAATAAAATTTGTTATAAAAAAAAAGACACCTTCATTCTGGTACATGTCCTAAGTTGTCTGTCTGGATTTCTCTTGAATTATGTTCTTCAAATTATCCTCACAAATGGTGTTACTAACCGTGAAAAATTATTTCTCATATGGCAACTTGATCAACTTTTACTTTGCTACAAATCTTAATTTTTGATGGATTGAAATGCATGTCCATGCCCATCTTTTTTGGCATACACATACATCATTGCTTGATGCTATCAAAGTCATAGTTGTTTTACCTTAAAATTTATCTCAATACAGGTTGGCAGCAATGCTGGAATTGTTGGGATGACCAAGGAGCACCTAGGTCTGGCACTGGCGCTAAATGTTCCAGTCTTTGTGGTGGTGACCAAGATTGATATGTGTCCTGCTAACATACTTCAAGGTAAATGGTTATTGCTACAGCAGTTTCTCTTTGTTGTTTTTATCTCAGTTGTGCCTAAGGAGGGACTAGAATTTTTCGTCTTCTGATTTCTAACCTGGTTTCTTAATTGCATCAGATTGACTCTCAGTGCAAAATATTCCTAGTTTCCCACATCAGCCTTGAGAAAAGCTCAAAGTCACCCAAGACTGAACTGCTCAGAGTCATATATGTAAATGTAGTTGTGTAGGCAAAGGCTGTTTTCTGATACTCCAGTTGTTGGTTTTTCCAGGCCTTTTATGTAAGGTATGACCTAGGATCCTCTGGAACGCATAGCCAGCTCTGTAACAGAAAACAGAGGCTTTGTTTATCTAATACATAAAACAACCTACTGGTTGCTTAGCATGATCACTACAATTGGGATTTATTCAACAAACTGGTAAAATGAACAATAGCTGTGAGCCCAAAGTTGACTGGCAAGCTGGTCTGTTATCAATAGTCTTAAAAATTGACTCTTTACAAAAAATTATAGATTATAAACTGTTCTTGACATCTGTCTTTTGCAAGAGCATCTTCATTTATTCCTTACTGTGGTAAGTATTCATGGGGAAATTATTTTTGCTGCCAAAGACAAGCTATTGTCTTCGTATAAAAGAACATTGAATGCCAAAAGCACTTAGGTGTGGAATTTACTGTAGTGGGGTATTTCTAAGAGAACAGACTGACCGGAATAGGATGTGTTCTGACACCTTCAAAGTTATGTTGGTGAATGAATGAGGCTGCCTGCTCCTGGGCAAAAATTGCATCCATTAGTCTCTTTCTATATTGTTATAGTGATAAAATGGATATTCTGGGCTTCCTGATGTCTCTATTTATTTTACCATTTTAATATTGAGAGCTAAAACCAGACTGCAGGGAAGCAGTGGTAGATTGAAGATCGCTTTGCTTTTCGTGGAATGAAAAGCCTTGAAATTCTGGATAAAGAACCTGGGATCACCCACAAGAGCTTCATAGAGATGCTGCCTGCAAGGAGACCATAAAACAATGGTCTCCAGTGGGTGTTAAGAGTTCTGGGAGCATAGTAAAAACCAGCTTTGCCTAGTTTGGAACTATCAAATGGACACTGGTTTCACCCACTTCCTCTTTTAAATCATTTTAGGAAATGGCTTGTTAACTACTTTTTGGATATTACGAACCTTCGGAATATCTTTTGTCACACCTTCAACCCCCTAGAGAAAGAAATTTCATGTAAATTTAAGAACTTAATTTTTTAAATTAGGACATAAAGAGCAAAAGGGTGATTATGTTGATTTTGAAAATGTTTAAAATGACCGAGGGGCTAGATGGATTGGAAATAAGATTTTGAAACCAATTGGATTGTTTAAAATGCCATTAAAATATATTTAAGGATTTTGAATCTAAGTATAAGAAATCTTCCTGTGTAAAAATGTTGTGGGTAAAGGCAATCAGAAAGAGTAAAAGATAATTAAAGGAGAAGAGACCCACTAATACAAAACAGAGTAAAGTATTTTAACTTTGGAAGAATTAAAGAATATTTGGTAACAGGGCACTCAGAAATTTCTCTTGCTACCATAAAATAGGTTTTAAAAGAACAGATAGATAGAAGAAGGTATAAGTGAGAACCAGGCTGTTTTGGATATGGATTGAAAAATAACAAGATACAAGAATGATATGGAAAAAGATGTTATACAGGACTTACAATGAAACTCTTAATGTCTTAATAAATAAGGGGGACAAATAATAGAAGAGTGACTTGAAGAACGTTCTTATTTTGGACTTACCAAGAGATGTACTGTATTACACTCATGAAGGAATTCCTGAGATAAAACAAAAAAATGAAAAGAAATCAGCTACTATTTAAAGGGAATAAACTTCAAGATTTTTAAAAGTAAAAAGAAAAAAATATAAAATTGGCTTATTTGACTAAGATTTAAAAAATACGTATGATATTCTTTTTAGTAGCTTGGGTTTTTTTAAAACCAGGACTGAATGAGGAGGTTTTAGATACTTGTTTATAGATAAGATATCAGAAGAAGGGGGGAGGTTGTATGTGTCTCTGTGTATTTTCAGAGAAAGTGATAAGTTATGGTGTTAAAAGTAAAGGATTACAGAAGTTGGCTTACATAATTAAGATTAAAATATATATGTTGTTACTTCTGTATGTATTAAACTTGCAAGAGAGTTTCTAAGACAGTGATGGCGAACCTTTTAAAGACTGAGTGCTCAAATTGCAACCCAAAACCCAGTTATGCATTGTCAGGTGCCGGGTGGGTGTGGCCCATTGGCTGGGCGTGGCTGCGGTGGTAACGGCAGAATGGGTGGGACTAAAAAGTTCAAATCAATCAATTCCAACTTTGCAAGATTTTTTTTTACGTGAGAAGTTGAAATTGACTGATTGAACCTTTTTTTTTTTCACACACAGCGGCGGAGGCCTAAAGCGAAAAAGTTTTATAAAACCCAGCTGAAGGCCTAGGACTGGGATGACGACGCACGTGCCCACAGAGAGGGCTCTGAGTGCCACCTATGGCACCCGTGCCATAGGTTCGCCACCACTGTTCTAAGAGGAGACAAAAAGAAAATAATAAGACATGAACTTCAATCAAAGGGATTAAAGATGATGGTTTTAAATTTGTTGCTTTTTCTAGTAGCTCTTAAAGGATTTTTCTTTTTCTTTTTTTTTTAATAAATATTTTCATTGAGTTTTATAAAGGTAATAAGGGGATAGGATCAAACAGGGTAAGACAACGGGAAACATACAAAAAGGTTAGACCGGGGAAAAGGGATAACACAAAAGTGGGATTAATCCCACAAAATAACATCGCTTCAGCAAATCTACCAGTCCGGGTTTACATATTAAATCTTAATAATTACTCTATTATTAAACAACTTTCCATATAATCACGTAAATAACAAATTAGTCAATAAATCTCATTCATTTCACTACTTAATAATGAAGGATTTTTCTTGACAGTTCAAAAAGAGGAGGCAAAATATGTTTATATATAAGAGAGAAGATATGAGAAGATTTTTTTGTATTGGAGAAAACAAATCATTGTGTTGAACAGAATACAAATTGATTTATTTGATTGTAGTTGAACTATATACGTTGCTATTTTGGGTAACTCTTAGTGGACTTTTGCTGATTAAGATTGAATGACCAGTCTTCATAATTTGTTCATAGATGAGAATGAGATATGGGAAGACGAGATCTTTTGAAATGTTGAAGAAGGTGATCAACCACTAAAAATGTTTGTTCTTAGTGAAATTAAGTTGTGGTCAAAGTAATAATGCAGATTAAATTCTACCTATAAGAATTGCTTTATTTTAGGACTGATTTTTTTTTAAAAAGGTACATATTATAGAGAATAAAAGTTGTAAGCAAGCAGAAACAAGAAGCTGTTTTAGTCCCTCCAAAGTTCTTATTAATCTTTAAAATTGAATTTGATTAATCTTGTGGTGTTAAAATCTCCTGCTAAATGTCTGTAACTTACTTTCTAAACTCTAGCTCTACTTAAGACTTCTTTTTTTCTCCTTTTAAATAAATTTTAAAATCCTGGTGGTCCAGGCATGTAAATATTTCAAATAAATTGAAAGTGTACATATTGCTGTATAACTTTGGAATAGTTTTTATATAGTACTTGATTAGTTCTGAATATGAGCCATTGTGCTATTTGCAATGTTGTCAGCTGGAGAACAATGGTCCTGCTGGCAAAATTGTAAGGAACTGTCATCCAGGAGCCTGCTTTGACAAATGGAAGATGATTCTGTCCTCCGCCCTGTCCCCCCTTGCTCTCAGCTAACCCCATCAAAATTAAGTGCTACAAACAGGCCTAATTATTTTCATTTTGTTCATGAAGAAACTCTGAAGCTCCTGCAACGACTTTTGAAGTCCCCAGGATGCAGGAAGATCCCGGTGTTGGTCCAGAGCAAAGATGATGTTATCGTTACTGCCTCCAATTTCAGCTCTGAAAGGTGATTTATGAAAACAAGCTGAATCCCAATTTGATAACTTACAGCAGAGATGAAAGACTTCTAGGAAAGCCCTATGAAATCCATGTTTTTTTTAAAAACAAATATAAGTAGACCCTCACAATCCTATCATTTTTCTATAATGGAAGTGGATGGTTCTTTTACAGTTGTAGCTCCCTATTTTGCCAGCCCTAGGATTAAAAACATAGTGAGATTATTGAATCAGAAATGCAATGTTATATGACTTGGGGTATACTACCAGTGTTAGGGGCAGCAGGAATAACATACTTGGCGTCCCTAGAAGGGTAGGGGTTTTCAAATTGGGTCCTCATCTTATTTATTTATTTATTTATGAGACTTATATACCGCTTTAAGTGCAAGCACTCTAAGCGGTGTACACCACTAAGCAATGTATATATATATTTACATTGCCCCCAACAATCTGGGTCCTCATTTTACCTACCTCGGAAGGATGGAAGGCTGAGTCAACCTTGAGCCGGTGAGATTTGAACCGCTGACCTGCTGAACACAGTCAGCTAAAGTGGCCTGCAGTACTGCACTCTAACTGCTGCGCCACCTTCTGGAAGTCTGATGAACAGACTTGAAAGGCTATTTGAATGAATCAGACTCATTGTGCTCTTTACATTGTCAGCTGGGGAATAATACCAATAGCCCAGCTGGCAAAATTGTAAAGGAACCATCACCTAGGATCCTATTTTGACAAATGGAAGGTGATCCTTCTCCATCTCTCTTCTCTTTCCTACTCTCAACTAATCCTATCAAAACTGCAGTTTTTTCTTAACTTCTATATCCAAGCACATGTCCATGCACAGAGGGAGTGTGCTGTTCCAGAACTCCAGCAATGCTAAATCCACCGGCATGACCAATATCCGAGGTGTGCTGATTTGCTGGCCTCCACCACCTCATTCTCAACCTTTCCCTTTAACAAAGCTTGATGGCTTTTTGGGGGAAGATCAAATAGGTGGGCAGGAAGCAAAAGTGTAAAGGTAAAGAGATGCCATTCCCCTTCTCTCTGGTTTCACTTTCTCCCAGTTAACAAGGAGAAATCATTGGGCCAGAGCAAGTGATAAGATAGGTGGAGGACAAGGAGTACTGCTTAGTGTTGCCAGGTAGATCTCTATTTGTAGTTCCAGCAACTGAGCAGGAGATAGTCTGGCTGCTGGAGAGAGAGAGAGAGAAGGCAGTTACTCCTTGTGCCTTATTCTGCTCCTGCTTGTTGGGCTGCAGCTCCTGCTAGTGCCCTCACTACCTGAGAGAGGATGAAGCAGTGTGGCAATTTCTCAGCTCATCACCAGTAGGAGCAAAGTAAAGCTATGGAGAGGCAGCCAGGGCTGCAGCACTCTCTCAATTTTGGATTGGTTGAAATGTAGTTTCATGTATGACCAATGCGAGTCATGGACTGATGCAACCTTTTCTTTGACACCTACTTCTTGGTGAAGGGAAGCTTAGAGAAAAAGTGAAGGAAAGATGTCACTTGATTTTCCTTCATTCATGGGCAAGAAAACAGTAATGTGAAAGTATTTGATCTGCCCCAGATGAAAAACAACTCAGCATCATCCCAAGCAGTCTTCCATAGCATGAGCTTGTGGGCGGGTGAGCATGGATCCTTGATGGTGATGGGAGACTTGCTGTGGGAAGGAGTGTTAGAGCAGGTTCTTCCTGCAAGGCAAAAGCTAAAAAAAGATTATTTGGGGGCACAACTGAGGCTAAGAAGGCAGGAGTGAGCTGCAACAACCCTGGTTGGGATATCCAGGGCTTTTTTTCTCATAGAACGCCCAGAACAGAGTTCCGGCATCTTTTTTGGATGGAACCTTGTAGGGTAGGCAAGGCGGGTTGTATGACGTGTGTGAGTTCCGGCACTTTTTTTTTTTTTAAAAAAAAGCACTGAGGATATCTATCAAAGTTTTGGGGTAGTGATTGGAGAGATATCCAGTTAGGCCACTTCTGCCTTTACTAAGAAAAAGATTGGAAATTTGACCAGAGGGTGGGTGAAAATAAATGTAGTTACCTTGGAGATTAAACTTCTATTTGAAAGATGCTGTTTCTGCAGCAGGCAGTTTGTGGCCTTTCCAGTATTGCTAAATTATGGTGCCCATAATCCTTCAGACTTGGCTGGACTGGCTGGAACGACTGGAATTTGCAGTTCAGTAACTCCGAAGGGCCACAGATTATAAATTAAAATGTAACAAAAGTGGTATTTTTTCACCCAAGCCTAATCCAATGAAATCATTAGTTTTATTCATAAAGCAATCCAAATTCATTTATTACTTTAGAGTAGTGGTGGGCAACTATGGTCTGTTTACAACCTGTGGACTTCAGCTCCTAGAATTCTTGAGCCAGTGTGGCTGGCTCAGGAATTCTGGGAGTTGAAGCCCACAGATTGTAAAGGGGCCATAGTTGCCCATCCTTGCCTTAGGGCAGGGGTGTCATTGTGTGCAGGCCACGCCCACCCCGGCTCCACAAAGGCAAAAAAAATGCAATACGTCACGCTATGTCACGTGACACGATCGAGTTTGACACCCGTGCCTTAGGAGATCACAGAATTGCAAAGTTTGTGAAGCCCTGTTGCAGGGCACCTTTCTTCATCACTAGGTATATTTGTTATATCATCTAGAGATGTACCAAGCATAAAGAATAAGATAGTAAAGAGCCCTGAATAATTTGTTTTGTAATAATTTTTTTTCTCATTAGGATGTGCCCAATCTTCCAGATTTCCAATGTCACTGGTGAGAATTTGGAATTGCTGAAGATGTTTCTCAATCTCCTGTCTCCAAGGACAAGTTACCGGGAGGAAGAACCTGCGGAATTCCAGATAGATGACACTTATTCTGTGCCAGTAAGCAGAAGTATTCTAGAAAAATGTTTCTCTCATCTTTTTCAGAGATGAGAAAAGTAAAGAAATTATCTGCTATTTGCTGTGCTAACATGATTCACTTTTTTCCTTTTTTACTTTCTTCCTGGCATAGGGTGTTGGAACAGTGGTGTCTGGGACAACCCTGAGAGGCCTAATCAAGTTAAATGACACTTTGCTTCTGGGCCCAGATCCGCTCGGCAACTTCTTGCCTATTGCAGTGAAATCCATCCATCGCAAGCGCATGCCAGTCAAAGAGGTGCGGGGTGGTCAGACTGCTTCCTTTGCTCTGAAAAAGGTGAGTGCCAACTTGCTATGGGTCTGTTTTCTTGGAAAGCATTTATATTCAATGTCTAACAAAGCAACGGTAAAGATGTGAATCCAGAAGTATATAGATTCTGTGTTAAGGGGATTTGTTCCTTGGTCTGTATATTTAGGATGGCTAAGGTATAGCAAGTTTCGTCTGCAATTACACATCAAAATTGCCTCCACTGGGAATGAGTTAATGAGAAATAAGATAGAGATTTATATGCATGAGGAACAGGCAGTCCCTTTTATTTTCTTCCATAATTTTCTTTCTTAATTTTTTAGTAAATGAATTGAGTTCAATTCGATTTAGTCCCAGATAAGTAAGTGTAGAGACCTAAGTTGGCATAGTAGTTTCAGGCACAAGGCTAGAAGATGGGAATCCATGAGTTCTAGTCCTGCCTTAGGCACAGGCTTTGGGCCTGTCACTCTTTCTCAATCCTAGGAAGAAAGCAATGGCATATCACTTCTGAAAATCTTGCCAAGACGTAAATGGTTTTGACCAAAATCATTACCTTAGGTTATTCTTCTTGGGATGGTTTCCTGCTTGGGTAGTTGGATGGATGGCCATCCTACTGCTTCCCAGAAGAGGTTGTATTTAAAGAGCTGGTGTAGTCTTCCGTAAATACCACAGAAGTATATTTATTCTCCAGTGAACCTACTTTTGATTTTGATAACTCTCTTTTAATTATTCCACTACCAGATCAAACGCTCCTCTATCAGGAAAGGCATGGTGATGGTATCACCTCGGTTGAATCCTCAAGCCTCTTGGGAATTTGAAGCAGAGATTCTGGTACTTCACCATCCTACCACTATCAGTCCACGTTATCAGGCAATGGGTATGCGATGTTGCTTTCTATGTCTTTTATATACACCTGTTGCAGTTTAGCTTGAAATATTAAATATATTACTGGTAGTGGTTATTCCCCATAAGGGTAGGAGTGCACAACATAGGTTCAAGACCATCTTCTGAAGCTATTGCTGCAGTTCCTTATGCTTTAAATTGTAAAATTAAAATAGATTAGGAGAATTGCTGTTATCTTAATCTTCCCTCCTCAAACCGTATATTAAGAGACCAGATGCAGCTCTTAATATTTTGCGTCTCTAACTTAAAGCACCAGCAATGAGCAAAAGAGCACTATTCATTGTGAAACATTTGGAATGTGGCAGAACATCAAGATGTTGGGTGATCCATGTCTAGATTGCTTGACTTGCACCATTGTAGAAATCCCATTTTAGTGCTAGGTTTGGCGGATGACCGGAGGGGGAGGGGGGAGGGGAATGACTGCATGTGATTTTTTTTTAACCTGTATGTTACAAGATACAGGCTTTTGAGGAAAGTATGACATATGGTAAGCCTTCAGATTTGTCACTGGAGGAATCCTTCACCGGGATGCCAGTGGGCAATGAAGATCTGGGCTCACTAGGGAAAGTAACAAGAGTAAAGTTTTGATGTTGATCCTGTTAGTCAGAGATGCAGATACATAACAAAGGAAATTGAACTTTTTTTGTGTGATGAATTAATAATATTCATGTATATTGCCAATATTTGTTTCCTTGGGGACATTCTGAGTGCCAGTGGGATTCTTACTGTTTCTAGTACATTGTGGTAGCATTCGCCAGACAGCCACTATCCTTAGCATGGACAAAGACTGCCTGCGCACTGGGGATAAAGCCACTGTCCACTTCCGCTTCATCAAGACTCCAGAGTACTTGCACATAGACCAGCGGCTGGTTTTTCGTGAGGGGCGTACCAAAGCTGTTGGCACTATCACCAAGGTAATAGTGGATGGGGAGGAATTTCACAGATTGGTACCTGCAGTTCCATAATTTCTCTTCATTTAATAAATGGTGTATTGCTTTGATGCCAGTTACTGCTTACTTCTAGTTACTGGTGGGGTACCTAATTGATGTACCATAACAAAATAACAATTTTGTTATTTTCCAGTATCTATATATTTTTTCTTAAAGCTTACAGCATGTTGGATGGGATTAACTTTACAGCAGATTCTATGCTTAGATGGTTCTGCTCCCATTTTTTCAGAGCTTTCAGCCCAGGTAACCAGAACAAGTTTGAACATTGTTGTTCAGTAAGAAACTTTAGTCCAGCTTTCTCCAACCCAGCGTGCAGTTTGGCAAAATGTTGCTTGTCTATCTGAATTTGCATTTAGCTGTGCTGGAAGGATCCATTGGGAAACTAGTGAGAAAAGAATGGAGTCTATTTCTGCTGTTTTGGGCCTTTCCCTCTTTTTTTAGAGTTGCTGGCTGTGGAATTCTGGGAGTTGAAGTCCACATGCCTTAAAATTGTCAAGGTTGAGAAACACTGTTCTAGAATTTTCACCCCATCCAAAATGGAACCTTCTTAGGTGCCCTGCATCGGCGTTCTGTCTGTTGAAATAAAATATTGCTGCAATACTCATATTTTCCAAAGGCTTGCAAACCCAGTTACAGTTCTATGTCGTTTAAGTCTTATTTCTGTTTGGAATTAAGGTATTAGTCCAATGGATTCTTCGTATTTATAAATGCAGTGTGCCAACCATCCTTTTTTAAGCATGGCAAATTCAGAAGGTCCTGGCTGCCAAATCAGAATATAATTTTATATATGATCCAAATAGATCAGTTGAATCCTATGTACAATGAAATGGCTTAAATATTGTTCTGCTGTTAAAATCTCTCTTTTACATAACGTTTGACCTTCCTTATCAGCTCCTGAAATAAAAAAAATAGACTAACTATAGTCTCTTCTTGCTTCAGGAGTTGTATGAGATGAGAGAGCTTAGCTTCGTTTTTTAAGTATCTAAAAGTCCAACTAAAGTCACATCAGCTTTGCTTGATTGATTCTATGCTTCAAAATAAAACCCAGCACTCAGCAAGGATCCTGATTCTGGTTATCTGTTTTTGACTGGTAGTTACTCCAGACCACCAATAATTCTCCTATGAACTCAAAGCCCCAGCAAATAAAGATGCAGTCTACAAAGAAAGGACCCTTGACCAAGCGCGAAGAGAGTGGAGCCCAGGCTGGCATAGCAGTGCTGACTTCCACTCTGGCAGAGGATGCAGCGTCACTAGCAACAGTTGCCCCAGCACCATCTGGTGCTCAACAACCACAGGTAGATAAAGTAGCCTGTGCAGTGCCTTTGTACCCTTGTCAATGTTATTATACCTTTCCCGGGCTTACCTTAAAGGAGCCACAGTGTCTCCACTGATTTTGGCCAAGTTCATATTAAGAAAATACTTTTTAAACTAAACCTTGTTGAACAAGCCTTCATATCTTGATTCACGTTCCCTGTTAAGTCAAAAGAAAATAACCAAGCAGGGTATAGTATGTTCTCATTTGTTTTTCTGTCCAGAATTGGTATGATTACATCATAAAAATGGGTGCCAACATAGGCACAGGTGCCAGGGCAATAATCTTGTAGCCAAGGAAGCTGCTTGTATCTTTGTTTCCTTTTAAAATGGAAGCTTATTTTTCATGCATCCCATAGTGAACATCGTACAGTTTTTATTTAGTTCAAAGTGAGACAGCTGTTTATCTGCCTCAGGTTTAAGTATCCTACTTAATTGTTCATGGGATGTTAAATCTTTTCCACATAAGCTTGCAGTTCTTCTGCAGTGTGTGGATCCAACTGTTTCCTTTATCTTTACGATGTGGATTAATACAGTAAAGATTTGCTGAGAGAGTCTTATTTTACAGTTGTCCCAAAGTGTAGAATTAACTCTCTTCTGAATTTTGGAGCTTTCCTTGACTTATACTGAAGGCATAAAATGTATCCAATTCAAATTTCTGTTTTGGCAAGAGGGGTTTACAGTTTTGTGAGGTTTTCCTTTGCAGAATTTTATAGCATTCTATTGTGTTTCAGATGTTAAAATGCCATTGTAAACTTTGGACAGGTAGCAGAAATTCGTTAAATTGACAAAAGCTTAGAGCTTTAACATAGCAATGCTCCTTAATTCAGATACTTGTGCTCTGTGTGTGCAATCATTATTTATCTAGCATGTCAAACTCCTTTCTTCCTTTGGCTTGTGTGTGCCTTTGTTTCGTCTCCTGTCATGTGTTGTCTGTCTAGTGCTTTCCAAATGAATTGGAATAGAACTTTTATTATCTCAATCTTTGTCCATATCCTAGTTGTCTGTCTTGGTTATTATCTGTGTCTGTCCTGTGTTCAGCTTACCTCTGCTTTTCTTTTCCCAATGCTTTCCTTCAGCCTGCATTGGATGAAGAACCCCACAATCAAGAGGGAAATAAGGTATTTCCTCTACTATGGCTTATATGCCTTAGGAGCACAGGCTGTGGAGTGAGCTCTAGTCATAACCTTTAAATTGAATTCTCATGAAGCTCAGGAACCTTCAGCTTGAATTGTTATGAAAATGCTTTCTCATCCTCTCATTTCTCATTTATTATTTGATTTTATTTACAGTTTGTTTTGTCACAAATTTCAAAGGAACTTACAGTGGAAAGAGAAATACACAAATAAAACCTAAACTATACCAGTAATGTTAGGGTAGCTGACAATCAAATACTCTTGTATTACTGGTCTTTAATTCGTGGTGGAAATGCTCTATGCCCACTTTATTTTGCTGCAGTGTTTATTCCACTTAGCAGTTACAACAACGGAGAATACCCCACCATCACGACCATAAGAAAGCATCAGCGAGATGTCCTCTTCTAAATAGGACTGGGAAGGCTTATATGGAAGATGTTTTTTATGGGGCTTATACATATCCAATACCTAACACTATGACTTGTATTTGTGCATTTATTTTCAATTTCTTTGGTCATTCAAAATCTCTTGTCATTCTAACTTGGCCTCTTTTTTTCTCCCCTCCCCCTTTCCCCAGGCGAAGGTTGGAGGTGGTGGCCGGAGGCGTGGTGGCCAGCGTCATAAAGTGAAATCTCAAGCAGTTATTGTGACTCCAGCTGGTGGCTGCTGAACATCTTTTCAGTAATTGAGAAACTCACATCTCCCCCTCCATTTCTTCAATTCAGAAACCCGGAGCAGCTTAACCAAAATCGTTTGCAGCTGATCTTCTACTGTGGAAGATTGGGGGGAGGGGAGGAAGTTCCAGGGAATGTGGGTTTTCCATTGAAGCTAATGAAGGTGACAAAAAACAGTGGGACTGACCTGCAGCCACCTTCTCCCTTTTCCTAAAACATTTTGTACACCTCAAGCTGTTAGTCATGATTTTCATGTTTTTATTATGGTGGTTTGTATGTGAGTGTGCTTGTGAGCATGTGCATTCAAGAGAATACAGGTATAGAAAAGAAAGTACCTGTGTCTTCTCCATTCTCATGTTCATCATTAGGTTAGCTAACTTACTCTTTTGCAGTTGGGAATTTCTGAAATCCCAAGTCTTTAAGAGTATGAATATGTGATATTTGGCTGGGAGGAGATAGCAGTTCTTCCCATGTTTCCAATGGTTTGAAACAGATACTAGGTCTCGTTGTAATTTCACCATGACCATAGTTGGTAACTGTCACAAAGGAAACCTCCCAAACCAGCCTCATCCCAAATCTTAGATTTCAGTGAAATCCTAGAAGTGTGTATTTGTAAGCTTGTTTGCATGCACTTCATCCTTCTGAAAGAAAAGGAGAATTTTGAAAGTGAGATTTGGAGGCTGAAGAGAATTTCATATTTTGTATATTATGTTCAGAATTTATCTTTTTTCCTACAGAGCAAACTGTAGAGGCTTCTTTATTACCAGCTGCATGCTATATCTAGTTTTGCACCCAGCTATGTGGGCACATTAGGAACAAGAGAGCAAGAGTGCAAGGTTGTTTCTGGTTATTTGCCCATTTATTTTCATGGCTTCCAAACCAATTTGAAGGCCACATTTCCTACCTACCAGGAATAGATGCTATTGACGGCCTCTGCATATTCAGCTCCCTTCATATTGCAGAAATAACTGCCTGTTTAATTAATTTAATGCTTTAGAAATCAACTTAGAAACTTGTTTCAGTATCTCCATATTTTTCCTGTGGCAGTTACAGAGATTTCATAAAGATGGGCTGAGGTATCTTGAATCCATCATTAAAATTTAAAGTCATAGTTGTGATTTTATAACTTTAGTAGCGTGTCTCTTCAAAGCACGCATTCTTGAACTGACTTATTTTAACTGCATCATGTTTTTAAAAAGGAGAAAGCATGAAAAAAATTGTGGTTTGTAGTTAACTGGTTTGTAACTTTGAATAGCATTTTTCCCTACAATGTAGTGTTTCTTAGATTTATTCCATCCTAACCATTTTTGGAATGACCAGTCTTTTTTAAGTTATAAACATTAAAGAGCAGGTAGGACTACTTATGCCATCTTCCTAAATTTGATGCGCTGTACATCTGTTGAATTACAATTCTCCAGCAAGCATGATTAATAAATATGCTGTATGGGATTCATGGAAATTGCAGACCAATCTATCTTGAAGACGCCAGATTAAGGAAAGTTGCTATACCTGTCTTGCTTTTTGAACATGATGCTCAGCACCTACAGCATTAAGAGCACCCTGTAAGGACAAATCAGTATGAGGATGATTAATGCAAAGTAGCAACCTGTGCTATTGCTTTTTACCCTGTATTATATCTGTCTCCTTTACCTTCCAATATCAAGGGAAGCAGAGGCTTTAGTCTGGTGTCTTCTTTACTTCATTTCTTTGTTCAGAAAGATGATTGTACAATGCTGGCAAGCATTAAGAAAGTCACAGTGCTGTGTTCTCCTTTTTGAGCCGCACATAAGGACTACTGAGGCTGGCATGGTGTCAACATTAAAAAGAACAATTTGGTAAAAAAAAGAAAATCTTGTTCTCTCCATTTTAAAGGAAATGAGGTACTACTTCACTAATCCTGGTTCATAAAATGTAAATCAGGTTAGATGTAATTTGTAAATAGGTTTTGTATGGCTGAAGTTTCTTCTCTGAAAAGTCTTGAAAGCTAGCTGGTTGTTCTCCTGAGCTGGAGATTATTAAATACTTCCAGAACCTTGTAGAAAATCAAATTGACAAAAGAAACTTGTGCCATAAGAAAACTCCTGCTGAATCAAATATGCCTTTTTCTATATTGTGACTGAAGGGGGAGTTCAAAAGCATGAGCAAAGTCAGGTTTTATGACTGGTATTTAGCAAATGCTGCCTTTCATTCTGAAGGTATTATACTTTCACTGAAACCAGTAGCTATTGATAAGCTAGTCCTCTACAGATTTGACTAGCTTTTTAAAAAAAGATCTAAACCAGTATCACGAATCACATTCATCTATAGAAGCAAATTCTATGTGCTTTATAAAGAACTATCTTGCATCTCCCTGAGTTTCACACTGATGCATGATTGCCAAGTTCTGGTATTTTAGGAAATTTTTTACATAGCTTTTATATGCATTTATCAATTTTTAAATGAAAAATAGTTTGTAGTCTTTTCAAGCTAAAAGACAGCTTAATTATTTTGGGTATCCTATTCACATCCTTCCTAGCTCTACAAAAGAAATGCAATGACCAGAACTGTATGAAGTATTCCAAGGGCTATTCATAACAGCTGTTCATAAGAAATGTGCACAATTAAAAAATAAGTTCAAAGCTATTGCTATTTCAAAAACCTCAGATTGGAAAAGTTGCAATCCTGATTTTAGTTAATCCTTGACATCAAATGTTTTCTTAAAATTAAACTACAGTAGTTTAAACAGCAGTATAAATTGCTTTTTTAATTATGTAACCTTTTCAGCAGATTGGCCTTTCTCCGGTCCCTTCTATCATAGGAGAATTGTATTGATGTATGAGAGGGGGATATCTGTATGCATATGGTCTGTGGTCTGTTTGACAGAAACCTTTAGTGCCATTATTCTTTGATCAGAATTTTTATTCTACTGTACTTCTACTTTACTCCTCCCTGACACACAAAAACTCCCTTATTCACTAATGACTAGTTTCGCCACATGTAAGAAAAATCATTTATTGATTTATCTTGCATAGGTATAAATTACAACAAAAATAGCAGACTGTGTAACATTTGTAACCTATAGACATAGATACACTCCTCCCGACCCTCAATACAAATAGATTTCTTAGGAGTAGGACTTATTAATACAACCATTAATCTGTGGGGTACCTTCCTAAGGACAAAAATAAGTCTGGAGAAGTCATATTTTTCATATTTCACTTCTTTATCCACTTGAAAAACATCCTGTATGAAAGCATTTCTGATGGTAACCTTTGCATATGTATTGTTATAGTTACTATAATGCTTCCCAGTCAGCAGTCTTAATTAGCCATCTGTACTTTAGTATCTTCAAATGTATGACTCCTATGAGTGGTCTGTGGCTATGTGAAAAAGGTTAGGTGTGCAAGTAGTGAGAGCAGTTGCATGCAAATGACAGGTGAAGGCACTGGCACCATAAAAGTGTAATACTTGTAAGGCAGGAGTGGGAAACAATGGTCCCTTTATAACCTGTGCACTTCAACTCCCAGAATTCCTGAGCCAGCCATGCTGGCTCAGGAATTCTGGGAGCCGTAGTCCACAGGTCAGAAAGGGGGCATCGTTCCCCACATCACTGTTGATTTGGTACCACTGGATTTTCAGTCTGGTTGTATTTTACAACATGTTTAAATTAAAAGGCTTGGTTAATAAATGCACATGTGTAGCTATATCATCCCTACCATATGGAGCTCTTAAACCAAACTTACTGGTTGAACCAAAATGGTGTCCAGAAATTAACTTAAAATAAAACTTAATCTCAGGCCCCAGATTGGAGAGCCTCCAAGTGAGGCACCTGGACATGATGATAAGCCATGAAGTTTGACTACAGGACAATAAGATCAGGTGGGCATAAAATACTAGGAAGTGCTCCTTAATTAAGCCTTTTAACTTTTGTATGTCACAAGAATACAACTGCTATTTACCTTCACAATATTTATCTTTCTCAATATTGTTCCATTATTTCACAAAACCACCGTTTGTTCATTGTGTCATATTAAATCGTAGATTAATCAGATATCTTGAAAATGCACTATTCCAGAAGTTTCAGTTTCCTTCTAGACAGAACCATCCATTAATCACTTTCATAACAAAAAAACCTGTCCTTAACCAGTCCCTATTTTGAGGCAATTGCAAAAAAGTTAATGTTACAATTGTATGTATGTATGTATGTATGTCTTTGGTTATTTGGATTTTCTCCCGCATAAAATTGGAAGTGTCTTGGCGACGTTTCAACAAAGTCCCATTCGTTGCCAAGACACTTCCAATTTTACGTGGGAGAAAACCCGAATAACCAAAGACCCATTTGTCATCTTCAGGCTGGTGTTTTCGGCTTCGTGCTTCTAAGAGCATTATGTGATCGTAGCTGTTTCTTCCTTTTAACTGCCAGTGGGGGTATGAACTGATTGGGTGGGAGCTTGGCTGTGTTCTGATTGGGTGGAGGTGTGTTCTGATTGGTTAGGGGCTTGGCTGTGCTCTGATTGGCTGGGGGGTTGGCTGTGCTCTGATTGGATGGGGGTGTGTTCTGTTTAGGTGGGGGCTTTCTTGTGCTTGGGTTAGTCTGAGTTGCAGGGGGATTTGAGATGGTGAGCTGCATTGCTGTTGTTTGGCTTCACGTTCATGGTCGTGCCTCATCTTCATGGTGGGTGTCAGTTTGCTTCATGTATGGATTGGAGGGGTGTAAAGTGGCTAATGATGCAGTTGTGGTCTGGCTTCTGGTTTGTGGTCGTGCCTTATCATCGGTTTGGGTTTGCTTTTTGCGTGGATGTGTGGTGGTGACATGCTGTGTGGCTTTCGTGAGTGTGGGTCTGGTGTCATTCTTTGTGTTAGGGACTCATTTGTCAATAAGGGCGGGTTTCCAAATGGAATATATACATATGATTAATTGTAACATTAACATATATATATATATATATATATATATATATATATATATATATATATATATATATATATATATATATATATACATATATACAAAGAACATAGGTTGTATCTCAAAATTTATTCCAAGTAGTGGACTAATGCAGGCCAATAATTTGCCTGAAGGAACATAAGAATTTAGAAGTTGAAACAAATTTTTCTAAATAGAGTTCTTCTGGCAATGAAAACTGCTGTCTCTGTATCTAATTTTAAAAAGACTGCTGGAAACAGCCTTTACTGTAATGTTGAAGGGGAAGCCATCAATTCAAAAATTACTATCAGTCAAAGAACATAGGACTTATTATTGGAGCCTGAAAGATAGAATAAGATGCTACCTGATTCTAGGCACCTAACGAGATGCTGGAAGAATAAACAGCTAGCAATTCATTATTATTATTGTTAATGAATGGACTGATAGAACCCACCTGTTTTTACAGGTACACACAAGGAAAGACAAATAGTACCAGAGGACTGCACCAACATCACAAATACTAGCTACATCTGTCTGTTCTTTGCAGCTGGTTAACAAAGTGTATAGAGTCCAATAATGTTAACAAACCTTTGTTAGTCAAATATTTCTCAAGCATTTAACATGCTATGTCAGACTATGTCACAGCAGTCACATTCATCTTAAAACCAAAATAGTGAGGCAAGACCCAAGTAATACTATTTCTTCTATAATACTGTTATAATTATGAACCAGTTCTAATTGCAAGAAACCTTGTCCTCTGCCCCACACCTATTCTCTCAATAGGTGCATGGAATGAGTAACGGATACTACTCTGGCATTGTAGCTACCAAAGTGCAGCAGTAAACTTGTGCACATTGTGCACATTGACTACTATGTTTATATTTACAATTGAGAATATGCTTTTAAAACAAAGCCCCAAAGCAGGGAAATGGCCAAGCCAAGCCTAGTCCACTGTCATCTATCCTTAGGGAAAAAAGGAACCAGTTGACCTGATAGAACTATGTTTGTTTTTTTTCTGCTACAAGAAAACTGCTGCAGCTCCTCTGGACAGTGCTGGCAACAATCATTCATTTGCAGAACTAAGGTTTTTCCTAACTTTAACCAGATATATCAAAGATTGAACCCAGGACATTCAACATGTAAAAGCATATTTGGTGTAGATCACTATACCCTCCTGCTACCAGGTATCTACATTCTCACTTCAGTTGTCAGCATGGTTACTTACCTAAGTGTTTATGTGGCTTCATTTAAATAATAATTAAAATCATTTCAGTCAAAATTAGAGACAATATTCACATTGGCTAATGTGTTCAAATGCCAGATCAATTATTTTCAATCTGATCTCTGTTCTGGTAATCCCAACCTATTTGATGGATTGATTAGGGGTCAATTAGGGGCCAACTAGTCAATTATTAATGACCACACTGACAGACCTCTAGGATGACCAACACATCTGGATGGATCCAAACTGGAAATACTGGACAAGGCTGTATGTCTTCCCCCTAGATCAATTTTTTTTTAAAGCAGGAAGAATTGGGTATTTTGAAGCCCACCTTGCTGTTTTGCCATGTATGGCTATTTCCTTCTCAACTGAGGGTGGAAAGAGGAATTACTTAGGCAACAATCCAGAAGGCTTTATCTATCCAGCAGAGATTTCATTCAAAGATGATCCACTTAGCAAAAACAAAAATGTTCTTTGCATATGTATATACTGATACTAAGAACAAAGTTTTTCCCTAAAAAGGGTGGCAGTTGAGTGTAACACTTTAGAGCAAAGAAAAAGAACCCCATTTTTAAAATCTCTCCACCTGTAAAATTGTTTCGGGGATCAACAATTAGCATAACAGGGAGATAGCTAGGGTTTCTTTGGCTTGCTGTTTTATTCTTTGCTGTGTTTGTTTTCTACCAAAGAGAGGCTGCTTTTTCATGCCTTAAGGAATATTTAAAAAATTATCTCTTCCCCTTGGACAATTTTCACTGCCACCACCTCAGGACTCTGACTAATCCTCATGTTTTGCTACATAAATTGCAGAAATATGGCAGTTTTCTTTACTATTTTAGTCAGCTGATACATGGGACTAGTTTAGCAAGTTATAGACAGTTGCATTTCTCTCTCTCTCTCTCTCTCTCTCAAGGAACTATTCAAATTAACGGCTGAAAATTCAAATAGCTTAGAAATATAAGGTTGTGAAACATTGGGAGTTCAAGCTCCTGCTAGTCTTAATCACTTATGAGATTAATATATATGTTATGCAAGCTTTAAAAAAGCATTTAATTCCTTTCAAACATATACAGTCCAAATTACAGCAGCTTCTGATATATCTATATTATCATCAGGAGTTGAAATCGACTCAGGAGTCTTTTAACTTTTTGTGAACTACAATAAGCAGCTTGTACTCTGTCCTCTGCAAGCAGATCAAAAGACAAGAGTTCAACATGAAACAAGTTTCGTCTTTGGAGGCCATATTGTAATACTGACTGTTGTCAAATATGTGGGATATTCAAGAATACAGTATTCAGAGATATTTCATCTCTGAACACATGCTGTGTATTTTACCATCAGCATTAGTAATCTCCCTCTTATTAGGAACTGCTGTATTCGCTTCTAGATCGGTGTGAAGGCCTGACAATATTATCTTATTTTCTAAGAGATAAAATACTGCATATTTAACCTATACAAATAACTCTAATTTATATTAACAGTTTTCCCCATAGAAAAACTCTAAACTGCAGCTTCCAGTTTTTAAACACATCACAGTTCCCTAATGAACATTTCTCTCTATAGCTTTTCAATCTGTGCATTGTTGCTTCCATGGAATTCAATCTGAATCTTATGTGGATAAATTACCAAAAAAATCACCAGAATCCTGGCTACATAGGAAGAGGAATGGCCCTAAGTCTACAATCCTCATCTATGACAGATTTCATGAAAACATTCCTCTACTTGCCTCCACACAATATGATGATATAAAGGTGACCAAAGTTACGACACCACTTTTTTAAAATTTTCAGCTGCATGGAGTTTCCAGCACACCTTCTGTATCCCCCAGAGCCACTCAGAATAGGTACGGGTAAAAGGCACCTTTCTATGAATAGGTTGAGGCTTTGGGGGGGGAGGACACTAATAAGTGCCTAAACAGGACAGTAGAATCTGGCAAAAGGTTTATATCCTTACCTCACACCAAACCTTATGTCACTGCAAATTTTTTCTGCATTGCTTAGCTTGTTTAGATATGCCTTCAGTCCCCAGAAAATTGAACATTAAAAGGATAACCAAAAATCAGGTTTGGAGAAGTATAAATGATGGGATATAAATATGAAAGTATGTATAAAAATTTGCTTTAAGAACAACTAAATATAAAATACTAAATCCAAAAGGCCTCTTTCTTCCTCTGAACTCAGAAGATTGTTGTTTCCAGGAAAGAATTGATTGATCAGAGAGAATCACAACTTATACCCTGTCTCTGTGCAACATAGCAAAAAAGATATATTGCCCATTCCAAGTTGCTTGCCTTCCTGGCACTGCTTCCCAACTGCCTTTGATAATGATAATAATAAAGTTGGAAGGGACCTTGGAGGTCATCTAGTTCAACCCCCTGCCCAGGCAGGAAACCCTAAACCATTTCAGACCATAACCCTGTACCATTTCAGACAAATGGCTGTCCAGTCTCTTCTTAAAAACTTCCAGTGTTGGAGCATTCACCGCTTCTGGAGGCAGGTTATTCCACTGGTTAATTGTTCTCATTGTCAAGAAGTTTCTCCCTAGTTCTAAGTTGCTTCTCTCCTTGGTTAGTTTCCATCCGTTGCTTCTTGTCCTGCCTTGGGGCTTTGGGGAATAGCTTGACTCCCTCTTCTTTGGGGCAGCCCCAGAGATACTGGAAGACTATCATGTCCCCCCTCGTCCTTCTCTTCATTAGACTAGACAAACCCAATTCCAGCAACAGTTCCTTATATGTTTTAGCCTCCAGTCCCCTGATTAGGGTGGTGCCTGCCTCACAGCAGGGACTCTGAGCAACACACAAAGGATTAGAATCGAAAATATAATATACAAAATAACCCAGGCACTACACCAAAATAAGAACAGTATAACCCACATCTGGGTCTAAAACTATTCTATTCTCAATCTGAAGCAAAGTAGTTGTCACATCATCCATTTGTTCTTAATCAATCTTGTTAAAGAAAACTCCGTGGGGATCGGGCATAGAAAAACACAGTCTGCTTTCACCCTGAAAGTCAGGCCTAGTATGCATTCCAAATTCTCTTTTGAAGTAAATTCTTTCTTCTCCAGTTATACTTTCACGGTCTGAAATGCAGATCTTGAGGTAGGTGACTTTTGAGCTAGTGGTTCAAGGAGATATTATGAGACTAACTCCCCATGCACACGGAAACGATAAATGCAGGTGTATTCTGGATGGCCCCAGTTGCTGAGAACTCTTAGCTCCATCAGCTGGAAGGCTGCCTCCCTGTCTATATCCTGAGGATGGGAAAAGAGAAGGAAAAGTTGACTTTTAAAAATGTGACCCAGAGAAAATGCTGGAGGATTGCTTCTTCAGCTTGGCCTAGTTCAGTGGTGGCGAACCCATGGCACGCGTGCCCTGAAGATGCCAACCGTCTTTCAACCAGCCGCCCACTAACTCGCCGAAGTCCCACATGGCCAGATGCATCCCAGCACCCATGCGCTCGCTGGCCTCTGTGTGCAGGGGCCGATGGTGTCAGGCAGCAGGCGCTCCGGCCTCACCTTGCCCTGTGACAATGGCACCCTCGCCTTGCCTCGCCTCACCCAGCAGATGAGCTTCCTGCCCACCACCCTACCTGCCAGAGACCCCCTGGATCTCTCCCAACCCTGCCCGGCCCCCACAGGTGTCCCTCCCCACGAGCAACATTGAGGTGATCACGCCCACCTTGTCCACACCCACCCAATCTGCCATGACCACCAGTCACACCCACCCAGTGAGCCACGCCCACCTGGCACCCGGCGATAAATAAGTGGGTTTTGGGTTGCAGTTTGGGCACTCGGTCTTTAAAAGGTTCGCCATCACTAGCCTAGTTTATTTCAAATGTGCACTTATGCCTGGAGAACAGTAACATGTCTCTGATCAGTTAAAACAGGAATAAGTCACATTTTCAGTCATGGGCTTTATTTTTACTTTCCTCCCTGGAGATGCTAGAAATATATTTGGTTATAGAGTAAAGCCTGCATGGAACAGGGCCCTTTTTTGTATGATTTCCCTTAAGGCACAGATCCCTAACCTTTTGGGCACCAGGGACCAGTTCCACGAAGAAAGGCTTTTCCACAGACCAGAGAGTGTGTGGTTTTGTGTGCTGCCTGCATCCCATGGATGGGGCTTTGCTTGTTTGTGCAGACCGGTTGCTGGCATGCCACGGCCCGGTACCGGTCCATGGATAGGGGGTTGGAGACCCTCTGCCTTAAGGGAAAAAGTGGGTGCCATAAGTTCTTAAATATTTGATGAGCACATTTTTTTTAAATGTAAAACTGCTGAAAATTGATTTTGCAATCTGGGAATGTTGGGAGCCACAAATTAAAGACAAGGTGCAGGGTACATGCCTCCAAATGTATAAACAAACTTTAAAGGTGCCTCCACCAACAATCAATAGACTAAGGGCTCAAACATGATTCTATTTTTTTCTATTATCAATAGAAATATAATAACTGCCTAATTCAGCATCCTTGTCAGAACTCTGCAAGCATTGACAAATGGGTACAAATTGCCTTCCTTCTTCCCCAACCTGTGCAGACCAGATAGTTTGGACTACAACTCATCACAGTCCGGAACAGAGATAGTGGGGGATCTAATCCTACACATCTGGAAAGCACTGGGTTGGGGAAAGCTTTTAAGTCCATTTCTTTGGCCATGAGATATTAACATAAGAGAAAGTATGGGGCAGAATAGTAAAATGATAAATTTCTTTACTGTATTATTGTAATTTATTGCATAGCAGATGTTCCGACTGTATTTGGCATTTTTATCCTTTTATCAAGTCCTTCCCAAGGATCTGGGATAGGCAGATATGAATGTTTGATGGTATTAAAGATTATTATTATTGTTGTTTTAATAAGACTAGACTCTTGGGCTATGTCCCTTAAAACATCAGTAAAATCCATCAGCTGGCTAATCCTTGGGTAGCTCTGAAGATAATACACAGTGAGACCAAAACAGTTATACTTAGAAAAACAAAAACTACTACCGTATTATAATCCCTACATTTTATTGTTTGAAGCCTATTTCACAAACACACAAAAAATTATTATCCAGGGAAGACTGAATAAATAAAAGGGACAGTAGTAGGCTTTATTCACAAATCCATTCAGTACTGAATAAGAACAGCAAATAAGGCTCACTGTTTTCCTGCAGCCCCTGAAGCCCTTGGTCTACCTCCCCTCACCCCCATTCCCTGTCCTTTTTTCTTACCTGAAAGTGGAAGGTTTGGATAGGATCCCCATCTTGATTGTATGTGAACTTCCCAAGGAGGACACCTTCTTGTTGCCCTTCTTCCTCTAAGCCCTGAGCAAACAAGTAAGGATGTGAAGGTGAAAGGAAACAGCTGAAGGCCATGAGGACTCCAGAAAAACCATGATGAGAGAGAGGCTAGGGAGGCTCAGAGTCACTTGTGTAACTGTGTGCCAAAATAAAACACACAGGTGGCAAGTGCTCCTCGACTTATAACAGTTCATTTAGTGACTGTTCAAAGTTACAATGGAACTAAAAAAAGTGACATATGATTTTTCATACTTATGATCTTTGCAGCATCCCCATGGTCACATGATTTACATTTAGATGCTTGACACTGACTCACATTTATGACAATTTTAATGTCCTAGAGTCATGTGATCCCCTTTTGTGACCTTCCTACAAGCAACGTTAATGAAGAAATCAGATTCACTTAACAACCGTGTTACTAATTTAAGAACTACAATGATTCAGTTAATAAATGTGGTGAGAAAAGTCGTAAAATGGGGGGAAACAAATTTCTCACTTAAAAACATAAATTTTGGACTCATTTGTGGTCTTACATTGAGGACTGCCTATACAGAAACAACTGAGCAAAAAAGAAAGAAGTCTGATCATTATAAACATATAATCTCCCCCCTCAAGGAGAGGTCTGATTACAGAATTTCAGTGCATAACAGTATAATATAACAATATAATAATTTATATTGAGAAATTCCTTGAGTTGTTGCAGTCTAGCTACCATCAGCCACTTTTCAGTATGCTTTGAATCATTTCCCCGGCATATAACTTTATTTCCTCTTAATTTCCATACCGTCATGATAATTTAGTAACAATAATAAATCTAGCATCAACAACAGAGTTATAAGTTTCTACCTGCAGCAATTTCTATAAGAAACCATAAGATGTCCTAATCAACTTGGTTGGATGACATTATGACATTTATTTCTCTTTTATTTTATTGTATTTATATTTTATATTGTTTTACTGGATTCAATTTTTATTTTACTCTGGCTTTATTTAGCTGTACATTAGTCTAAATATTTCTTTACATAGATTATCTTGGGTCCAAGGTCACCCAGCTGGCTTCACGCCTTAGGATGGACAAGACTTTGGTTTCCTGGTTTCTATCTTGGTGCTTGAAAGCACCACAAGTGATCTTTTGTGGTTTGTTTTAACCATGTTTTATTGGAAAAGTCAAAAGGGTTGTGTTCAAATGCTCAGTCATATATCACTGTTTACATATCACTTATTGTGCTAAGACAATACCCAACAAGCCACATTGTACCTTAAAAAAAAAACCCACAGAGAACCACCCAGCCAATATTTCTGACTGCTTAGTTCAAAGCTATGTATGAATACTAGAACTGATGAATACAAATTAGTTATTCACTAATTTAGTGTGAGTATTTAAAGACTATATCGGTAGGGAAGTGCTGAAAACATTTTAAAATGAAACTTATTCTCCCACTGGAATAAAGATAGAGTTGATAAAATGTTAAAAACTGTTTTTCAATCTTTTAGCAAAACCAGAAGCAGGAAAGAGGAGATTCCTAAATAGACAAAGTTCAGACATTTCTACAGTCCTTGACTGCCAATCAAATATGAGAGGAATTGCCTGTTGTGAGTTGTGTTTACCCTGTGATGGGAAAAAAAATGCCTTTTACCAGGAAGAGCTTACTATAATTGATCTTTCCTGCTATGTTATCCAGACTTACAAAGACTGCAATGTCCTTGGGAGCGCTGGGAATGGTTCCCCTGGGGGAAAGCGACTTGGAGATATGCTCTAACGTCACAGCAGTGGGATGGATCCTGCTTGAAAGGCGAATGACAGCAAAACCTTGGGAGCCTTGGAAGGCCCAACAATTTCCAGGATAGACATCTGGCTGTATCAAATAAGACAAATAAGAATGTGAGGTAAAAGGAATAAATCCTTGTGTGCAGATTTATTTCTTTCAAGGCACAAGATTATGTTATTCAACCAAAAGAAAGAATATCACAAGCCCTGGGAAGTCTTTTGATATAAATTCACCTATTAAAATTATCATTGGCCCTTATGAAGTCACCATCTTATTCAAAACAAAAACTGGAAATGTAAAAGAATTTTAGCAAAAATTCTTCTAGAAGCATGTTTGGAGCTTTGCTCCCAGTGGAATAATAGGACCACATTCAACTAAGTTTATCATTCCTTAAATGTTTTTTTAAAGCCAGGGATTCTTTATCTCTATCTTTATTAAGCAAAGTACCTCTTCCAGTTTTGTTCAGTTTATAAATAATGCATTTCAGAGAAGCTTCTTATCTTCTTGAATGAACTAGGTGACAAAGTAACTATGGATATCTCATGGTTATTGCAATAAACACTAGAGAAAGGAAGAAACCTTCCCCTTGCTACAAAAACCTATCTGCCCCATCATGGGACAAAAGCCACAGGAAGTAAACCGAGTGACAAATAGGGGACATAAGCAAAATGCTCTGGGGAGTGAACAGGGAGTGGGGGAAAAAGAACAGTGTTTCTATTGTTCCTTTGAAAACGAACCCATACCTGTAGAATGACCCTTGGAGACTGGGAGTGATACCACAATGGTATGCCAAAAAGACTAAGAAGTGCAGTCTTGGTTTCATAGGTTTCTGAACAACGAGTGCTGATAACACTGGCCCCTATAATTAAAGTGAATGGATGAAGGTAAGTTGTGCACAGTGCTAATCCCCAAATCATTCTGTAAATGAGGAACTAGAAAGCTGGTATTAGACTATTACACAGATTTGCCTACTTCATGCTTGGGAAATTTTTTTTGCAGAGAATGAATCTGGGGAAAAACTTTGTCAGTTTTTTGGAAGCAATAAGCCTGAAAATGCAGCACACCTTATGGACTCATGCTGTAACTTTAGAGAAAGAAGTTACAATATAATTGTACTTATAAGTGCTGTGAAGAATATTGGAAGCTATTTCTTTATACCTTTAACTCTTTCTTCATAACTTTTCTTCCATTTTCTTGCACTTTTCATTTTTTCTGTTACTGTTCCCCTTTTCATTGTCTCTGTTCTAATTTAGTTGAATTAGTTATTATTGTTCTTAAAACGTTTATACAGAGAGAGAGAGAGAGAGAGAGAGAGAGAGAGAGAGAGAGGAAGAGAGAGAGAGAGAGAGCGCAAAGAAAAATGCCTTCCAAATGTTTAAACTTCTAGATGAAACTGACCAAAATATTTCTAGTTTCTTGATATGAAAGCTATGGGTTTTTTTGTGTGAAACCTACCTCCAGATTCAAGGGCATAATCAACCATTCCAATGCGATCTTCACTGTAGCGCTTCAGGGCATCATTCACGATATGATGAACTTGCTGAAACAAAACAGCAAGACTGAATACAAGAAGATTTAAAGGGATACAATAATACAAAGATTATAAAGGGTCACATTCTCTCAGAGTGTTTATCTGAGGATCAAGTGAGAGCTGGTACACACAAAGTGATGGGACACCTATTCTCTGACACTCTGTTTCACTTTTCCAAGAAACAGGCTGCTTGTAAACATCTGAAATAATCTATTTTTGTTTGTATAGAGCAGGCATGTCAAACTGCCGGCCCGCGGGTCGGATGCATCATACTGAAACCGCGTCCACCCCATTGCCAGCAATGGGGAAAAAGTCATGATACGTCACGCAACATCACATGATGTCACGAGTTTGACATGCCTGGTATAGAGTGTAAAGGGAACTGAAATTAACCTGGAAGACATAAAATCTTCCCTATAGTAACAGCCAGAAAATGTTTCACAAGGATTGCCCTTCCACAGGCTGATAGATAAGGAACAAATGCTATTCTCACAACTTTATGGTTTCAAGCTTGGTCAGGATAGACTTTCAGCAAAGTTAAGTCAAAACCTTTTGATATCAAGGCAAGGGGCATATGCCCCTATTCCTCCTACAGAAGCTGACAAAAGTCGTGATGGAACAGCCTCCTTCATGCACCCGAAACTAGTTTAAGGACAAAGGGAAGGCTGCATAAACATATTGTCTATATGCAATAAATGGGATGAGTAAAGAGATCAAGAGGAAAAAAATTGAAGGCTATTATCCCTCTTCTTACTGCCCAAGGTGTTTGCCAAATTCTGCCCAATCTAGGGTGAGTTTTCTATCCGGGCTCTATTTATGATAGCAGAATGTCATAAAATGATAGTTTAATTCTGGAATGTCAAGATGATGATTTAAGAGCTGACCAGCTGATGCAATGATAGGAATGAGTCAGCAGGGTCTTTGGCTGTTATCTCTTAAGGAGCCTGTGTAAAAAAGAGGAGGCTCTGCTAGTGTGTCTTCTTTCTTTTCCCTTTCCTGCTCTATTTGCTGTTTGTTGGATTCTGCTTGTAGCACATGTATGTATACTGTTCCTAGTGATACTTATATATCATTGTAGATATTGTAGATAAGCCACCATTTGTTACAAACCACTGTTTGCTGTGTCTGCTCCTGGGTTGTCGCATTTGATAGGACTGTGCACGCTCTGACAGGTTATGGGCCCAGAGAGAAGAGAAACCCAATGAGAGCTTGCCCCAGAGCCAGAGGGGTTGTAGTTCGTGGTTTGTTTGTGGTTAGTAGTTGTTAGAGGAAACAGGCAACATGGGCTCCATCGGCATAATGGGAGGAGGTTTCGTAGTGTCTTGGCTGAATGAGACAAACTACATTTCCTGGTATGTAAAGATGAAAATGTACCTGCAAAGGGAGGAGTTGTGGATGATAGTTACTGATCCACCAGTAGCCCTGGATGATGGGGACCAGAGAAGGAATGAAAAAGTGTTGGCCAGCATAATCCTGTATTTGGAGGATAGCCAGCTGATACACGTGAGGGGTCTCCAGTCTGCTAAAGAGTGCTGGGAAGCTTTGCGCAGTGTGTATGTTAGAGAAACTGTGAGCAGCAAAGTAATGCTAACAAGGAAGTTGTATAAGGCCCAACTGAGACTGGGAGAGAGCATGTCTACACATTTGGAGTCCATGAGAAAGACATTCCTAGAGCTAGAAGTAAGAGGAATGACTTTTACTGAGCACACAAGGTGTATGTATTGCTCAGTTTGTTGGACAATTCATGGGACATTCTAGTGACTAGTTTAGAGTCTATGCGAGAGAGGGACTTAACCATGAGTTGTCTGGCCAGTTGCTGGAAGAGGAACAGAAATGGCTGGAGAGGCAGCAGAGAAGGGGTGGCGACAACGCATAGGCCAGGTCTAAAACTGCAATGTCCCAAGATGCTAGCAGAGTAGCTGAGAACGTTTGCACGGTGAAATGCTGCTTCAGGTGTGGTTCTACAGAGCTTCTCCAGAGATGCTGCTCTGAGAGGAGAAACAGAGGAGCAGCGAGACAAGGTTGTAGAGCTACGCAGTCAATGAAGGATGGTTCATTATTTTTCCTGGCAGCAACATTGATCGAGAACACTAGAAACACTTGGTTGGACAGTGGGGCGAGTCAGCATATTATAAATGACTCACAAATGTTTTCTAGTTTGAGACCAGCTAAGCAAACATTAGTTAGTTTGGCTAATGGACAACGGTCTGCTATTAAAGGGGAAGGTAAAGTTTATGTACCTGATATTGGGGGAACATTGGACAACGTATTGTATGTACCAGACGTAGATCATAATTTGTTAAGTATTTCAAGTTTGGATAATAAATGATACTTCTTATAGCATTATAGTGATACTTGTATAGCATTATAGATATTGTAGATAAACCACCATTTGTTACAAACCACTGTTTGCTGTGTCTGCTTCTGGGTTGTCGCACGCAATAGGACTGTGCGTGCTCTGATATGGACACTAGCCATTCAGATACAAAACAGTGCAATTAATATACATGTAAATCACAGAAGCTTTACAATCTAGATTTGCACATATACAAGAATATCTTGTATAAACAACATCCCTTTATTCAGTAGATATTCAATGATGATTCTCTTGGGCCTACTGGGAAAGACATCCTCATACCTCTTCAGTTACTCCTGTAATTCCTTCTTTGTGAAGGGTGACCCCAACATCCTGCACAGACAATTCTTGGTCCTTCAAGATCTTTGCAAGGATCTTGTGCTCCAATTTGCGTAGTTGCTCCTGTAATTCTTCATGCTGGACAAAAGGTTTTCCAGTTTTATCCTCTCTAGATCGGGACAGGAATTGGCTAAACCATGTCGGAAACTGAATTTCCATCTAAATCATTAAGAGAAGAACAGATTTGATGAACAGCTTATTCCTCCATTCCCCACTCTTTGTATCATGTCTGGTTTTCTATCAAATGAGATAGCAAGTGTATTGTCCATTTCAGAAGAATCTCTGAACTATTGTGGTTTTTTAAAAAGAACAGATCTTCCTTAATCTGATACCTTCTGAAATATGTTTAGTCTCATCATCTGTAGGAAACGTCTTTGTTGGCTGGGAATGTTGTCATGAATGGATTTTTTGATCATTTTTACAGTGATGGCTACTGTAACTCACTGCAGATTTAGTTAAAATGGTCTTAAAACCCAGGCACTCTAGAAATTTTTCTAAATTTACCTGAAGAATTTCCTGCCTTTTCTGTAATACTGTTGAAGACCCGGCTGATCTACAAAATGTGGGCATGGCCTGTTTAGTTTATACTAATGGAGCTGGAATGGCATCTTAAATCACCGAGAGTAAAGAGAAATGAGGCAGACATAGAGGGGGAAGGATCACAAGTGGAAGAACCTTTGAAACAAATTGATTTAAAAGTGGGAAACACAGTGCTTTTTTTCTTTAAAAAAAAAAAAGGTGCCAGAACTCACACACGTCATACAACCCGCCTTGCCCAAAATACAAGGTTCGATCCAAAAAAGGTGCCGGAACTCCGTTCTGGGCGTTCTATGAGAAAAAAAGCCCTGGGGAAACATATTCGGAAACTCACATCTTCTCGCATTTCCTTGATCTGCCCTGGAAGAGATTCCACTTGTCTTGACAAGGCCTTCTGATCAGAACCCAAAGTCACAAGTTCTTTTTTCAGATTTGATAGATGTTCCTTCGATTTATCCATTTCCTTTCGCAAAATATTCATTAGGCCTTCTTTTGTGGAGCTTTGAAAGAGGAAAAAACAGAACAAATGCTGAGGTGCTACTTATAATCCAATGCAAATAAAAGGTATTTATCCACTTTTTTCAATTGTGTTTATCAAAAGCTAGTTTAAGGGTATCAACTTTTAAACCTTTTAATCCTCAAATTATCAACAGTTTTCTGAACTGTGCATTTAATCTGTAATAATAATATCCTACACAGTAAATGGAATCCTTGGACAATTGCATATCATAGCAAGACAACTGTTTGAAATACCCAATTTCAGTTTTGTTAATGAATTTTATGTCAGCTGTCCCGGGAGCTCTTGTTTATTGAAACAGCAAAGCAAAAATGTTTTAAATAAATGCATATAAATGGTATCTAGCTTTTTGTGGATAGGCAATCTACATCTTCCATAGGCTGTTGAACCCCAACTCCCAGGAGCACTGATTGGATGGTTAACAACCCTGTAATTCAGCAATGTACAGAGAAGCATTATCTCAAGTACAAAATATGAGCAATCCCCAATTTACTAAAATATTTGGCTATGAATATATTTCTTTTGCAAAGAATTGGAGGACATACTCCCTTTTAAAAAAAGAATTCTAAATTTCCATGTACTATTTTATTGCATGTATATACTTACAACACTGCTTAGTAAACATAACACAGAAACAAAAGTACCCTGCACAGATGCAATAAAATGTTCCTGCTTACTGTGTCTTCTTGAAATGATCTGAGGAATGGTAACTGCACAGGCAGAAAAGTTAAGTCAGACCTCCGTTAAAATAATCATCTAATAATCATTATCCTAAATAATGTACTGTGTAGAAATGTACTGAATTTTATGAGTGCTAAAAATGCTTTTATAGAATATCAATTCCTGCAAGATATAAGAACATCCATGACTCCTTTGTTCCTTTTCACCAGAAATAGAAACATGATTTGCTCGTGATGCTCGAATTACCTTTGCCACTGAGCTGTCTTCTCAAGCATCCGGGTCTCCACCTGCTGTGGGAGAAACACCAGTCAGCACAGGTAAGATTTTGTATCAATTATGAGTTTTCAAGATTCTTAGAAATCTTAGGCAGATGATTAAAAGCCAAAATGAAGTAAAGCAAAAAACAGTTAAAAAAAAGAGAGGGGGGGGGATGAGTGGTTGATCTTTTAGCTAGTTTTGCACCAATTCATATTCCTAAATGACTTATAGGACAACTTCCTGATATGCACACTTTTTAGATACAGGTTATCAAATATAGATTATTGTTGCATTTGAGAAGGAGCCAGCAAATGCTAGTTACCCACCCAGTAAGACTAGACTCTCTAGGGGTTTAGGCTAAACCAGGAATAGGCTAAACCTGAAGTTTTGGCGCCTCAGACCATGAGCCCCATCTCCATATTGCACAGACCCTAGAGCAGCCTCCCACTTTAATGGTTGAACATTTGCATTATGGTAAGCTACCAAAAGTCTGTTTAAATTATGGTAGAGTAGAACTGCAATGTCTGATAAGCTTTTAGTTAGAGTTCCAGTACATATTTTGAGATTGGAGCTTAACATTCTTTGAGAAATTAGTGGCTATGGTTCACAATAATTCAAGTTTTTACAGTGCACCTTCCCTTTAGTCCTAGCCGGCCTCCTTGTTCTCTGACCTGGAGATGAAGATCTATGTCTGTGTGAAGCTTCTCTCTCATGGCTGCCTCTTGCTGAGTCATCAGCTCATTCAAAAGCACCAGGATATTCTCATGTGACAGAATGGCACCTTCTGTGTTCTTTCTTTTCTGTAATTCTTCTATAGAAGCTGCAGTTTCCAGGGTCTCAAAACGTCTTTCCAGAGCCTGGAGCTGAGACAAAACCTGTTGCTGGGCCTTTTAATCAAGAGAAAATATGAAAGAAAAAAGAATAAAATGCTGTTCTCATCCATAGTTTAACAATCTCCAGATTTATACATATAATCTCACTGATTTTATACATAATCTTGTTTGATATTGATATCATACTTCACATTGTTATTGTTTATTGAAGGTGCATTAAATAGTTAAAATTTGTGGGATATCCTTGTAGATCAAATCAATATTATAAATTGTAAATAGGAGGATTTGAAGTTCAGATTATATTCTTTGGCTAAGACCATATAGTAATTCCATGGCAAAAATAATATTCAAACTAGGGGTCTCCTAAGTTATTTTTTTTAACCATTACACATCACCTTTCAGTCTGAAAGAATATACCAAAATAACTAGGCTGGTTAAGTGTCTATGTTACAGTTATGACTTAGATGGAGAAATCTTTCTGATTCCTCTTAAAACACTGTCCATCTTCAGCAAATGTGAGAATTTTGCAATAGTTGATATCTAACATGACTATTCCCTACAAACACTCCTCTAAATCCATATAATACACACCTCAAAAAATATAGCAGTCTCTCCCATTTCATGGTCCTTCTTTGTGCCAGAAGGAAATAATTTCACTGTTCCCCAAGGAAACATAGGAGGTTGGAGCCCAAAGGGATAAAAATACCAGGCACCTAAAATAATTAGAAAAGGAAGAACATCAAGTAAAAAAATGATAATTGCAGAGTATATTCCAGAAGATTCCAAATAGGTTGGATGAGGGCTGGCAGACTGTATTCAATGAAACTCAAGTTATTGATCTCATAATTGTAGAGTACAGTGTTACACTCTGTATTTTTCAAGTTCTTGTTTGTTCAAACATAAGTTGATTTTAGGACCATGCCTTCAGAAAGGTATAATGCAGATATATTTCTAGAAGAGAATAATTAGAAAAAGATCAGATACTGAAATAACTAATCCTGTCACCAGCAACAACATAAAGCTCCTTTTACTATCTTACTGCTGATGTATCATACGTGCTGGCTGGGAATTCTGGGAGTTGGAGTCCCTGCAGGTTAACAAACACTGCTATATGAATGTAATTCTTCAAAGCCATTTTTAAAATTATATTTATATTTTTCTGGTTTTCCAAGGAAAGTGATTCTAGACATTAGATGTAGCTCCTCAAGAATTATTGTAGACATTATCTGATCAAATGGAGCTGTGGCTGCGAAAGGAGATATAACATAGAAGGAAGTAGCCATAGTATAGCACTCCTAAAAAAGAGATACCTTCAATAGTGACAGCACCAACCCCTTTGGGAGGAAAAGCAGAATTCAGTCCTTCTGAGTTCAGCTTCCAGTTGTATCCGGAAATACTAAAGCCCTATAATTCTTAAGAAATTGGCCCAGATTCCTTCCACAATATTTTCTCTGTTGGATCCTCAGACTCATTCCCACATGTCTCTCTCAAAGAAGAAGTCAACAACTTTTTTTTTAAAAGGGCTAGTCTTTTAAAAGTCAGCTTTAATACTTGATAGAATGAAGATATTATAAGACCCCGATATTTGATTCGTATCGTTGCAGAATAGCATTAATTACAACATTGGTAACCATGTTTCTGAAGCTAAGCCAAGAATCTCTACCAATAAACAGTTGTATCTCATTCACTGCTTGAGTGGTACAATTTTTTTATAGAGTAAGCAATTTTTAAAACAAAAAAATAGGAGTACATTAGAAAAAAGCTGTTTCCCTTCCCACATTTTTCCTTCCTTCCTCAACAGTTGCATAATGTAAGGCAAAAGTCTGCAGAAAGAATCACATGATGAAACATAAGATCTACAAGAATACTACTTTCAGGGTGATGTCATCTCATACTTTCTAAGACAGAGGTCCCCAACCTTTTGGGCACCAGGGACCGGTTCCATGGAGAAAGGTTTTTCTGCGGATCGGAGAGTGCGTGGTTTTGCATACTGCCTGCATCCCATGGATAGGGCTTTGCTTGTTTGTGCGGACTGGTTGCTGGCAGGCCATGAACCGGTACCGGTCCACGGACCGGGGGTTGGGGACCCCTGTTCTAAGAGGTACAGAGAAAGGACAGACAAAGGCACTTGAAACTCACCATAACCAACAGAGCTCAGGAGCAAAAGCAGAAGCATAAACAACAGTATCTTCTTCAACACTGGATAACTCCTGGGCACCAAACAACAGGAGAGAGAGAACAAACTGTTAATACAAGGCAAAATAAAGCATTATAAGCAGAGTAGTGCACCTCAGCTTGCCTATGAAAATAGAACATGTGAAGTGAACCACAATGAAGTGAGGTTCACACCCCAACTTCATATTATTGGCATGATGAAGTCATATCAAATATAAGTGCTGCAATTAATACTGGGAAGTAATCAAAACAGAAAGATCTAGTTCATATATTGTACAGTGTTGTTTACTTAACCATACATATAATATACTAAGTTGTAAGCCACAGATTATATCTGCTAAACCAATGTGCAATGTGTTTAGGTAACGATAGTCTGTTTGTGTTGTTTTGACTTAAAGTGTGTTGGGTAGACTCAGCTATTGTGGTATGATTTGTAAACTACTGGTACATGGAATATGATTCAGTATTATATTAATCCAGCCAATCATGGTTTAATTGAATGGTGAAAAATTGTTTAGCAAAATGTTTAAGCCCAATCATCAACCACAGTAGAATTGAGCCACTTCAAACTTTTAAGTCCATCCCATAGCTCTTAAGCATCTGCTGTTGGTTTGCATATGATAAGCATTTAGTTGGTAAGACAGTTATTAAATGAAACAGGGCTGTAGCAGAAAAACACACACACATTCTAAAATGCTGGTGAATTTGGGGATACTCCAAGCTGTGCACCTGCAGGAATTTCTTCTATTTCCCTCTTTTTCAGCTATTTTTCCAGTCCATCCAGGAATCAAAGTTAGCCACATCTCTTTATATTTCAAATTCTATTCCCACTAACCGTGTTAAAAGGAAGACATCCAGGAGAGAGGCTGTGGTTGTTAGACGATACCACATGGTCCCAATCCACCAGTATAACAAGCCAAAGAACCGTCCTGCAAAAAACCCAGAACAGCTTTTAAAAGAGCAATAGCTCAGCTTTTTTTCCATCTCTTCCCTTCCTCTACAGCATAATTTCTCAGAAGCCATACTTGCACATTCAATAGCAGAAAAGGTGATTTTAAAAAACCACAAGATATTAATTACACATACTGTATATGCTCCTTGACTCCCAATGATTCTGGGCAGTTTATAAATTATTCAAAACATTAAATAAAAATTTTCCAAGTTGAATTGCATTCTTGGACAAATTAATTTCAAAGAATGAATCTGAAAGATTAGAATTTTTCCAGATACTTGATTCTAAGCCTCTGGTTATCTCTATATCCCCTCCAAATGAACATTTTCAGCATTATTTTGAAGAAGACCATATCAGATAACTTAGAAAATGCAATACAGAGACATAAACTCTTGTTATATAGCTTGCTTTGTTAACTTGTGTAATAACTATCAAATTTCTAACAACTTTTTTCCATTTACCTGGGGCTGAAAGCACCAGCCAAAGAATGGAGCCTACTTTGGAGAGGACACTCTTGAACCCCAAACTGGATGTATTCTGGTCCATGGAAGAACCACCTGCATGAATTAGAAAATAGTCAGCTAACAAGTCATCATTTCCCCCCCTTTCTCTGAACACTTCCACACATCTGTTTGCCCCAGTATGATAATGGCCCACGAACCATCTCTAGGGATATGTCTATATCTTACAACTTCTGTTTCAACATCCACCTTACGTTAAGCCTAACAACAAGTTAAGGTGCTCTTAAAGTAGTGATTTCCCCCACAATTCACCTCAAGGCATTGCATGCAGTTAATAGAGGGCACAGCTGATGCATACTCCATGGTCTGTGGCAAGAACGAAGGTGAATATACGTGGCCCAGGATAATGTTGCAGGATCCAATCTGGATCAGTCACCAGCAGCAGAGATTTAGCCTTCTGAACTTTCAAACTCATGCTGGAATCCATCCTCAGGGAACTTCTCCCTAGCAGAGTGTGTGCTATATATATATATATGCACCATGCACCATATAAGTACCACACACAGAGTAGCCCAAAGCACACACTCTGCTATTTCCCTGAGGATGGATTCCAGCACAAGTCCGAAAGCTAAACTCTGGTCCTGGTGACTGACCCAGATTGGATCCTGTGGTAAGAATCTTATATCTTCAGTTGCTTCTAGCAGTTTCCTGTGGAGCCACATCCCTTTTCTTTGGCCCTGATTTCCTTGCCCATACTGAAGTCCTGAAGTCTGCAGTGTTAAATTTTATTGGGCAATTGACCAATCATCACACTGCCACACACACATATTTTGGCTACCCAAAGTTTCTGGAGGCTTAAATAAAAATGAAACTACATAATTCAGTATTAGAGGGCTTCATGTGATCTTCCTTCCTTCCTTCCTTCCTTCCTTCCTTCCTTCCTTCCTTCCTTCCTTCCTTCCTTCCTTCCTTCCTTCCTTCCTTCCTTCCTTCCTTCCTCCCTCCCTCCCCTCCTGCTGTGTGCACATTAATCTCCAGAATCAAACATAAAGTGTTGCATTTGGCGCATCAGCTTTGGATTAGTAAGTCAGTGAGTTGACTGGTCTACCTGCTACTGTGATGCCACACCTCAAAACCAAGTGTGTAAATGGAACATTGGTTTTTGTAAGTAAAAGTCACATACATGAGATGGGCAACTATATAAATTCAATCAATCAATCACAGCAGCAACCGAGCATTCCTACTGCCTATTAAGAAACCAACTAAGGCAGCAGAAATGCAGTAGAGAGGTACTATTGAAACAATCAGTCATTCCACTTACAGTCATGCCACACTTTAAGGTTCACAGGGAGGATTAACTCTGTACTGTTTTGGAGGCTGAGTTAGTCTGACATATGAAAGCAGATTGTAGCCATGGTTGTTAATCTTTCCCCTGTATAAATTAAACTTATTCTTTGCCAACTATATGGAGATGGCAAGTATTGACTACTGTCTCTGGATTACCAGTCTGCAGGTCAGTTTTGCAACAGTTGTTTTTTAAAAAACAAACTAAAAATGAATATATAACTTCCTTATTTTGTAAAAAAAAAAACTATCAGACAAGCAATTTCCCGAGTGATGAATGGAATAACAAGGACCTGTGGTGGAACCAAAAATCAGGTTTTAAGTATGCACAGCTTTCAGGCAAACTTCAATACAGGCAGTTCAAGGAGTTCCTCAGGCCTTTTGTTAGCTGATGGCTAACCAGTTTTTGCTGTAAAGGATGTTAACAAATTCTATCCCCAATGTTTTTCCTCCAGGAGTCCCGTCTGATTGCTTAGGCACATAGCATTTCCCGATACCTGTGTAGTCATCCTCAGAGGAATAACCAGATGAAGAACCATAGATGTCGTAAGTCTTCCTATCTCCTAATCCATTGATTTTCTTACTGGACTCGATGCCTCCCGTACCTCTTCTCCTTCTCAATGAAAGATCCTCACCTGACATTACAAAATTTATTTTAAAAATAAATTCAACTTTTTATACACTTCCTAGCAAAAGCTTGTATGAAACTAGATACCATCAACCTTTGACAAGATCAAATGAAGCATATCATTTAGTGGAAATTGCAGGAGAGTTTAAGATTAATGCCCTTGTGCCTTGAGTATATTTTTGGAATTCTACCCTCCCCTCCATGTCAATGTTTAATAACTGTTGTTAATGATACAGGTGATGGATTATATCAGTGGTTCTTAACCTTTTTGAACGAATCGCCCCCTTGAGCCAATAAGGAAGTTGTCATCGCCCCCTCCCCCAACATAACCTCTCAATCACAACATAGGAAATAATTCTTCAATTTATGCAAACACTTTTTTTGTTTTCTTTAAAATTGTCATCAGGACATATCGATGCAAATAATTTATTTCCTGTCTTTTTCCCATATCTCAACTGTGTGAAAAATTTTGGTGCCACCCGTCACTTTATTCCCAAACTTTGTGATACATGTATTTCATTATTATCTTATTTATTCAAGACACTTAAATGTAATGACCACTGAAAACAAAATTCAATCCACTAATAGCGAGAGATCTGATGTTTTTGTACGACAGATATACAGCGATTCACTGTACAAAAAAGTCTCAAAAGTGTCCCCAAAACTTCTCGCTCCATCACCCCCATATCGCCCCCTTTTTGTTCCTTCGCCCCCACAATGTCCCTTTTCGTTCCATCGTCCCCCTGAAAAATGAAATCGCCCCCTGGGGGGCAATATCGCCCAGTTTAAGAACCACTGGATTATATCATCTTCAAGAGCTACAATATTTTATATTAATTGGGTGGATGTTTGAGAATTTCCACCAATCAGCATCCCCTGAACAGTCTTTCTTTTGCTGGATTTTCAGCACATGTCCCAACCCAATTCTCCCTCAGTTGGCTTTAATACTGTCTGGCATTCAAAATCCCATTGACTAATCCAGAGAAGACCATACAGGGCCTTTCAGGTATTGCTGTACTTCAACTTTCATCAGCCAGAACTAGTATTCCCACATCATTTGGCTGATATCCAATTGAAAAAAAATAATATAATGTCAGAAGTATATTGACAGCATACAAGAAATAAATAATGAATGAACTCTCTCAAACCTCCTGTATAAATAGTGTAAGTCACAACAAAGGACCCTGAGAGATCTCAAAGACCAACAGATTTACTCCAAATGTTGTCTTCCAAGAGGATCAAATTGGAAATAGTTGGTCCAAGTCCCATGTAGGCCAGATGATGCAGAAGAATATTCTGACTTGGATATGAATTATGCCAACTACAGACCAGAGTTAATTGAAAGATTGGACAACAGGTGAAAAACAGTTGTACAACAGATTTGTATAATGACTACAGTCAATAAGAATGAAAAGCTTATGTAGTCCTACAGATGTTGCAGATGCCAATTCTCATCAGCCCCAACTGGAACTGGTAGTCTAATTCAAAAACATCTGAAGGGCTATGAGTTCCCAATTTGTTGCTTTGCAGCTTATATTAATTTCTCCCAAGTAAATATCCTCCATATATTTTAGGACATGCAAGCTACAGAACATTTCAGAGAAATACTTACTCCAATAAGAACTGCTTTCCAATGGCTCATCAAAGGCCGCACTAGTTTTAAGAGAAAATCCTTTGTCATCAGTCAGATAAGACTCACTAATTACAGACTCACTGTAGTAGGAGGTAGTGTGGGGAGTAGAACTGATCCCTAGGCTAGGTGCAGGAGAGATACGTTTCACACTGCTTGGTTTCCTTCTCAGAGTTTGGCTGCAGGAAAAGAAACCAGAAATGGCATATTGATAAGATAGTACATGTTAGATGAAGAATGGGCAAATGCATATGCATTTGTTCACATGCATAAGTGCTCCTATTTAGAGATAGCACTAATAAACTCCTACCACTTAATAGAATCCACACCCCTAAGAGTAGAATTGAATGGGAAAGAGATAAGAAGAAAGAAAAGTCATCTTCTCCTAAGATATTTTAAGTTGGAACTTGATCACTCTAAACAAGTGGAGAAAATATCTTGTGGTAAAAGGTTCAAATATAATTTGGATTTCTGGAAGTTGCCATCCCATTGCATGTGGATGAGGCTGGATTGGAAAAGGTTACAATGATGTAACAACTGCATCTTTCTTTACCTAATGAGTTCTAACATAATTTCCTTTTGGCCTGCTCTGTATTTTGCCTTGTTTAATTCCAGGGTTGTAGTACTCTCTATCAGTTCATCCAAACTACATATTGGGGGGGGGGGGCGTTTTCCACATAGCCACATGCATCTTCATTTTTGGAACAGAACAAGTGTAATAGCAAGTGGGCAAGTGAGGCCATTTCCTGTCCATCAACACTTTACAGCAAATTTCCCAACTAGGTCCCTTCAAATATGCTGAGACCAAAATTCCCAACAAGCATGGCCAGGATAGATGCAGTTCCAGTTTATCCAGAAGATCCCAGTTTAGGAATCATTGCTCTATATTATAGCTAGGAGCTCAAGAAATAGCCAGTGAAGTGTTTATGATATATCGAATATAAGAGGAAACTAGAACTATCCAGAAACCTTGCTTCACAGAAAATTAAAAGAAGCATAGTTTGCTCCTGTGGTAAACTGAAATAAGAACTTGGGCTGAATCAGTTTATAGCCATGTTCATGATTGCTCATATAAGTATAGTACTGCATATTACATTTATTTAATGCCCTTTCCTGTAGCCTTCATGTAACATGCTTTTATAATGATTTGAACTGTGGTAATATGTGTCTGCCAGTGATTAATTTATAACACTATTCACTCAGTGGGGGCAGAACACAAGGATATAAGCTGTTGTGCCCCCTTATTTCTGGCCGTGAATGCAGGGTTGCCTGTTAGGATAGCAACCAACGCCTTGGTTCAAGTCATACACCAAAAATACTACACAGTATTTCTTTCTAGGACTGCATCTTTAATGATTTCACATTCCATAAACAGTAGTATACTGGGTTCCCTTTTGTGGTTATCTTGTTTCCTTATTAATTGTAAAGCCATTATTTTGTATTTGGAGTTTTCTGCTATGTAGCTGCATAGGCAGTATTTGAGCGACCTTCTACATAAGATTTATGTAATGTTGTAGCTCCTGCTCTTTGCAAGAGACCAATGACTCATTGTAACCTGCTAGCTTTGGAATTAATAAAACAATCATTTGGATACTCTCCAAACATTGGCACTTTGGGGGTGAATTTTCTATCACACTCCAAGGAGAGAATAAAATAACACAAGCAGCTTTTTCTGTGATAACATTTTTCTTTAAAGTTCATGGGTATGGAGGAAGTGGGAGTAATACAGACAGGTGGTAACATCCTTTTCGTCCACCCACACTTCTTTAACCAAGGGGAGGCAATGTACCAACAGAGAGAATACTCAGTCTACTCTTTTTCCTGCCTGCTTATTCTGCAGCAACTATTGCTTTCCAGTGTGGTTAGCAGCTGTTTATGAGGAAGCAAGAAACAGCTGAAAAGGTTAAGTACAACTCTGGCAAATCAGATCAAAGGGAAATCTTGCCATTAGTGGTAAACAGAAGCCTGAAAGAAGGCTGTGGGGGCAATGCTCTCTTGGTTGATTGTTCAAAAGTCAGATATGATTTGCTCCAGAGATAGCAATATTTTTCCTCCTACAAATTAGTTTTTAAAAGTGAATATTTTTCCACCTGTAAGTACTGCAGCAGTGTGCAGGCAGTCATGTTACTAGACTGGACAAAAACCTTTGATCCCTCTTCTCATTTTTTTTAGGGGAGAGTGCTGTATTATTTTTAATGATGCACTAGGTTTCCTAGAGCCCTTTTTTAAGGTCACTCTACCTGAGACCTCTCTCCCAAAAATTGCAGCTCAGATTATTTTCAGGGCTATTCTGAACATTAGTGGGGCTGCAAAAATGGGTTGTGAAGGTGACATGAGGTTCAAAGGCTGCTTATTTTTCAGTTTCTCCTAAGAAGCAATTACAATTCCCAACTGATGGGGGGGGGGAGGATTGAGCCTCCCCCCCATGTTTCATTATGGCTACTTGTAAGAAAAGCAAGTATTTGTGCATTTTTGTACTAAAAGTAGCCCTATGAGACCAAATTTGGCTTCTCCCCATGGCACCAACTCTCTTCTGTGCCTCTATCTACAGCTCCAATTATACAACCAAACATTTATGTATGGTTTTCTTTTGTCATTAGTTGTTCCCAGCAAGACAATTCTAGACTATGACAAAGAAATTGCCTGCACTCTCTACAAATAATGTAACATTTTCATGAGAAAATATTTTTCTCCATTTACAATTCCCATTGCTATTTCAAATAGAACATAGTGGCATGAACATGGGCCATAATGTATAATAATCAATTCTTGTGGTATTAGCAATGATGATTAATTTAAGTTTCCTGCTATAACATTTACAATGTTTATATATTCCTTTTTCCCTTCTCTTTTTAAAGAATCAAAGTATCTAATGGGAATGGGAGCTTTCCAGCTGCTCTAATGCAGCCTTCTCTATTCTGATAACTACAGGAGTGCTGGGCTACAACTCCCACAATTCCAGGCAGACCAACTACAGATTGAATTAAATGGAAATTAAGAAATGGTATACCATCCAACCAGATTGGGGAAAACTGATTTTAAAAAGAAACTTGCAGATTAAAGTCAGTTACATACTGGCAATTTGTTGTACTATGACTACTGTACTGAAATGGGTTACGAAGTGCCAGACGTAAAAAAAAATAATCTTGAAAAGTCTTAAAACACCCATTATTTGTAAATATAGAAGGGACAAAGCAAATTGAGAAGCTGCTTGGTGCAATCTTTAATGATGCACTTTGTTCTAGTTAGAGCCAGATTCGTCTTTGCTGCTACTTCACAATCCGATCATAACAGCTACTATTAACACAAAATAAATCTTCAGTACTGTACAGGAAAATCTCTTTATAAAGAGTGAAACAGAACTGTATAAATACAAAAATCAAAGCCTATTAAAATTAAATTTGTGAATTCAATCTGAGCTTGAGTTCTATATTAATACTGAGACAACTATAAATATACTACAGTGCAAAATAGCTCTTCCTATTTCCATTTCATGCCACAGACCCTTCTCTATTCTATTGAATTTTAAATATTTTGAATTATAGTACTAATAATTATGGGAATTGTATCTGACATTGATAATGGATAACAAGTTGGGGATAATTGGGGTAAACAATCATATTCAAAGTATGTAAAGCAACAATAATGAATTAATTTACCACCCAAAAGATGAAGAAACCCTGTAACTCATACACAGCATAGATGAGGGAATCTCCCTCTTCCTTCATTCTGACTTACCTGTTTGAATTCTCTATAAAGAGAGGCTGAGGTCCACTTAACAGAGAACTTCCTCCACTGATCCTATTGTTGCCATTATCCTCACTTTGATAATTGCGGTAAGTCCCACTAATGCGTTGGCTTCGTCGAGACATGACCAAAAAAGAGCTGCCACCAGCCTTGTGTCAAGATTCTTAGAGGAAGCAACACAAAGAAGAAAACATCAGGACTTACATTAGATATAAGTATTCTGCAGATGGTTTATGATTGAACAGTTTTACTGAGTCCAGAAGAAAAGTTTACAAAGGCTAGCATTCTTTCTCCTATTGGTCAAGCCAATTTCTCTATAAAAGAGAAATCTGGACTTCTGAATAATACACTGTGACAGTTTTCCAGCCAGTCTTGCAATTCTTCACTCCCCCACCCAGCAGCAGACACTTATCTATGGAAAGAAAAGGCTCCATATACCCTTTCTAGCACATGCCACTGTCCTGCAGGCTCAACCTGTGCCATTCCCCTGCGTGTCTTTTTCAACCTGCATCACCCGCTGTGTGTTCCGAGATCCATGCAGCACCTCTTGGGCACCCCCATAGCCCACACACCTTCCCAACCCTAACCCTTTTGTCATCTCCAGGCACCCCCCAGGCAACCTTCGCAACCCATGCCATAGCCCCACACACTATGCCTGATTGCTGAGGCACCTCTCACACATGGTTATCCTCTTACATGCTTCATGACAGATGCACACGCTCAAACACTGCACCCTTCTTGATTCACGTGGCACTTCCTACACACTCCCATGACCCCAATGCACAATTGCATAGGTACCTTTCCCAATCTACTCTATCCACCCATGCACCCAGCGTGGCATCTCTGGTGCACACCCACATAAGTTCCTAATCTGCATGACACCTCTCACATACTTTCATATAAAATTCCTTACCTGCAGCCCCTCACCCTCCCACACACCCTCACTCATTCCTACACCTTGCAACAGCCACTTACTAGCCTGCTGGACTTGTAACTTCCTGTTGGTTTCCCCATTACTTTCTCTCTGTAAGCTTCTTGCAAGCAAAATAAATGGGGGACCTGGCAAAAATTCTTGGGAGGGAAAGGAGGGAGGGAGGAAGTTTTCTGATGCTCTCTGACAACTTCCCACAAGGAGATTCACTAGGAAAGCCAGCAGGAAATCAGAAATTGCTCCCATTCCCACCGCTTTTTTGCTCACCTCTAGTCATTCTGTTTCTCTGTTTAGGTAAGAAAATATCTCCGAAACAATGACACAGCAGGGCATGGATTGTCTAGTAGCTACTAAGTCTGTGAAGAGCCAGTTTGGTATCATGGTTAAGGTATCAGACTAGAAACTGGGAGACCATAAGTTCTAGACTTGCCTTAGGTAAGAAGCTAGCTGAGCAACTTTGGACCAGTTACTCACTCTCAGCCCTAAGGAGCAAGTAATGATAAACCATTACCAAAATCTTGCCCATAAAAGTGTAGGGACTAGTCCAGACAGATACCAAGAGTCAGTACTGACTTGAAGGAAAAATAACCCATACAACTTCAGACTATGCAAATAATTTGAAAGACATGATTTAATAATGTGATAGAGCAATGAAATAACATTTTTTGAAATACCAAGGCAAGCACATCTTTGCAAGACTTGAGTGACTATTTCAAATGTTGTCTTAGTGCCTTCCTTTTTGGTAAATAAACAATAGTAAAACAGAAACAAAAATAATGGCAAACTACTTCAGTACAATCGCCAAGAAACTAGCATAACAAACCAGTATTTGTCTACATTTATCAACATCTAAGCTTGATTGGAGGATTTATTTTTCTTCATTTTTTTTTTCTATCAGAAGACATTGGGGACTAATACCCAATGCTCTTGCACTGAGTTACATTGCAGGGTCACCTTCCAACTGCCACTGGCATGTGAGCTCAATTTCTAGCCCGCTGACAGATTTATGAGATACTCCATCAGAGCATCATGAACAAAATGCATCTTGGCTGGAAACAGTAGAGCTTTTGGGCAAGGCAGAATACAGTACATATCCCAGCCAAGACAAGGCTGGTCTGGAACGGAGTCAAGTACCACCCCCAGCAGCAACAGCAACAACTCTATTTATACAGCATCAGCCACTCTGCAGATTTGCCTGCTGATGGGAAAAAACCCAAATAGCAGAAGGTCTGACCTTGTGCCTATCTTTCACTTCTTAGCTCCTTATACAGTTAAAAAACCTCCCTCCCTGCTCATTGCCATAGGCAAATAAAGTCAGAAGTTTGTTCGCTAGCAATTGTTTATCAACATTTACATCATTAATATTCTAATTATATTTCTATCATGCCTCAGCCTGCATTTCTACTCTTACAACACAACTGTTCTCCTGGGAAATGTTTCCAATGTTCAGCAAGTCATATGACATGCCTGTATAGGAGGGTTTCCCTTGCTTAATCATAAGCCATGCTGCTGCCATTCTCCACATCCCCTCCTGTTCTTCATTATTCTCAACACTCTACCTGGATTGCTAAAGTCCACACTAATTTCTCAACCTTGGCATCTTGGAGATGTGTGGATTTCAATTAGGAAATTCTGGGAATTAAAGTCCACACATCTTCAAGTTGCTAAGGCTGAGAAACATTGCTTTGGATCATCACTATATCAAGACTCTTGAGTTATTCTTCTCTGCTGCACTAGTGGTGGTCAGGAATTTGTAGCCCAAATGTAGTAGCTAATTGTTAGTAGCTAGTAGCTATAATTGTTGTTATAACACATAATCCTTCTCATAATTTTACTCCCCCCCCCAGATATGTAGGAAGCAAAGAACAAAATCAAAGAAAAATTGTACCAAATTCTCAAGAGTAAAAGAAAGTACTAATGCCTCTTTTCATCTCAATTAAGATGCACGCTTATCCCTAGGCAACTCAACTGAAATCAAGTATGTTACCCCAGGAGACAAACTGACCTCCTTTCCTTCACATCTTTCAGATCTGTTCTTCTCCCCCTCTCCCTTTAACTTTTATGCTTCAACCTCTGAGAAAGAAAACTACTGAGGGCTATGAAGCAAAAACTGCTCTACTGTTTTCAACAGTAAAGTCAATTTGCTAAAACAGAACATTTTAAAGAAGACAAATTTGAGAGAAAGTGTAGTATAGTGTACAGAAATTCAGGCTGTATTTGGATTCTGTCTTGTATTCACAAGGTGGTGTCAAGCTGCTCCCACTTTCAATTTTGAACCCACCCACCCCCCATATAGGAATAATAGTCCTTATCTGTTTTAGCACTTGAGCAATGCCATGTGCATTTTTTGGTCTAAAGAAAACAGGTTATGTGGTTTGGGAATGCAGAGTTAAAATTGCAAAAATCAGAATATCAGAAAAATATGAATATTTTTCACTGAGATTATATCATAGGGTTCTTTTGAGAGGTGAAAATCAGTGGGGTAAAAGTGATATGCAATATGTCATCACTAATCTCCTGGGAGTTTCATAACACTAAATAGAATAAATATCTCACATTTTCTTTCAGTGGCTTAAAACAGTACACAGAATTATTTCCCTGCATTTCCCTGAAAACAAGGTAATTCTTTCCCTCACAACAATAATCCGGCAAAATAGGTTAGAGTGACTGAGTTGTAAATGAGCCAAGATCATTTAAGAGGAATTTGAATCTAGGTCTCTTTCGGGTAGAATTTCCAAATTAGGAGGCGTGTTTTCCTCCCACCAGCAAATTCTCCCTCCTTCTCTTTATAAACATGTCTAGAACTATTAATTTAACCTCATCCCTCGCTATTTCATAACTATAATTTTAACCACTTCTCAATTTACAAATATTAAGAAAGACCAAGAGGAATGAAGGAAAAGAATGGTTAACGCAGCAGCAAAACTGTCAAACCCTTTCCGTTGTTTCAGTTACAGCAAATCAAACGTTCTGCCTCTTCTCGATGCACACGGCGGCTTCTCACTTTTCAACTGCAAGCACGTTCGTTGCACAACTTCAAATCCATGCAGGAAACTTGCATAGGGTCGGGGCGTATTTGTTTCGCTCGCGGCCCCCCCTTCCTTTCCCGGACCCTCCTCTTTATCTCCGATGAAAACTTCCAAGCTGCAGCTTGCCCCGCTTTTTAAGAAGAGCAACAAACGCAGCAACCGCTTGCCGGAAGGAAGCGAAACCAGCGGAGCCTCGCTTTTGAAAAATAAAATAAGCAACTGCATTACCAGAAAGGTAGAAATGCAGCCGCAATCTTCGAAGACGCCACAAGAAAAATGAGCGGCAGGGAAGACGGACCGCAACAAAACGTGGGACAAGCTCCATCATTCCCAGCCAATATGTCCCTGGCAGATAGTACTTTGGAAGGGGACGGGGTTGGAAATGGCTCGCCGCCTGGTATGTTTTGAAAATGGGAAAGAGCTCGGACACCGCCAAGAGCGACGGAGGGTTGGAGGAACTACCTACAGAGGTTCCGTACAGACAGAGGGGCAAAAAGCCAAGGAAGAGACACACTCCCCAATGCTCTTTTGCCTTTTCTTTTCTTTAAGCGCACGAAGTTACCTTTTACAACTGCTTCAGAAGAGAGACGCAAAAAAAGAACTCCAAACAAAAGCACGAGCAACCCCCAGCAGGCGAAGCTAGCGGGCTTTTTAAGTGATTTGATTAATCCCAGGAAATCGCCGTTGCTAGCTCGGTCCGTTCGAAGCCTCAGTGAGCGCCCGCGCGCCAACAATAGAGCCTGACGGGGCTCTCACCCTCTTCTCCGGTGCCTGCGTGCGCCTGTCAAACCTCACAAGCATGAGCTTATTGGCAGGAGCCACACCTGACCCGCGTTGTCAGTCATCTGCGACGCCCTGTATCTATTGGTTGGTTTGAACAAGACGCGCTCTCGGTTGGTCGCCTTTCCTTTTCCCCGCCCTTCAGTTCGTTTTGTGGATTCAATTGCCGGATTGCGCAAGAAGAAAAAGCTCCGGGGCAGTATAAACTGCAGCAGGGCTGGCTCCGCCCCCCGATTAGGCGTGGTATAGAATAGGAAGAAAGGCCGGAAGGCGGGGCGCTCGTTCCCACTTTGGGAGGCGTTGCTCGGCCTGCGTGTGTAGTGCGTGTTGGGTGCACATGAAGAGGGTTTTCCTTGTTAGTTTCAAGCATTGCAGGAACGTGCTGAGACAATCGTGTGTGAGTGAGTGAACGAGTGAGTGAACTCTCGCCCGTACATGAGGCAGCGTTTTCGTTCTTGCCCGCAAACACCTCGTGTTGTGATCTGTCAGGTTTACTGACTTGTACTGGGGTGTGATGATGGAAGGTGCCCAGTTCTTAGACTTACTGAGGGCATGTCCTCCCCGCACTGGGTACTGTCCTCCATGGCTATTTAGGCTTAGGCTGGAGGAAAAGTTGAATGACACTTATGAGGCTCCTTGTGCTTAACTGTACTAAGGAGTAGAGGGGAACTTGCCTCCTGCATCATCTTGTGGTTCACCTTAGCTCCTGTAACTTTTTAGCTAAGCAACATTGTGGGTAGATAAAACTGTTGCTATAAGCATTCACCTAAATGCATTTCACTTAGGGAGAGATGGTTTTCCCATGTGCAGTTGGTACTTTTTGACAACAAAATTGCCTTTCCCTTGGGTAGCCCACAACAAGTATATAAGAACAGCATCTTTCAGCAGGTGTATCACTGTGGCAGAATAGGGATCATCTATGAAGGACAGCATAGTTTATGCCAGCATGACTCTTAATTGCATAAGACTAACAGAGCTATAGCCATAGCAATATATTAGTGCACAATGAATATACATCAAATCGGAGATTTGTCAATTTTTGGCTTTTTTCCAGATGTACTACCACTTGGCCTCAATAGGCCAAACCTGAGGATGACCCTGTATTGAAGCTTAATTTTCAGTATAAGTGAAAATTGCCTGTTGCACTACACAGGTGTGGCTATTATGGAAATTAAACACATATTTGTATCATATTCTGGATATTTATTTTCATCTTATACTCTTATTTAACAGGATCTAGAAAATCTGTTAACTGTGAAAAACTTGAAAAAGATATGAACACTGAGGCACAATTAATAAACATGATACAATCTTTTTAAAGTGAACACATTGCCCTGAATAAACATTTGATTGTCATTTTCAGCAGAAAATATGCCCTTGGCTTCTTAACTCCTTTAAAGACCTAAAATATCATTAAAACAATTTATTATTCATTCATTTGTTATATTCCTGGAGAAATAAAAACAGTTGTACCTGAAATTCCCAATAAATTTGTCATACTATTGACTAGTCTCAAACTGTAGTTACAATAGTACTTCTTCAGTTGCTTTAAACAAAATTTCCACCCAAAAGACCATAAAACCAATTTATGGGCAGCCATGTTAAATCATTCATGTAACTGTGTATGCATGTTTTTCTTTGAATCCATCTATCCAAGGACAGGAGTAAGCAAGCTGTATCTGTCAAGATGTTTTTAAACAGCAACCTTCATTAGCTGTCTTATTGGCTGGTGCTTCTGGATGTTGCTAGCAGGTGTTGTACAAGAATATCTAAGAACCATAGGTTACTTGCCCAATAAGAGCCTTTCCTGAGTCTACTCATTTCCCTCTATGGGTAGACTTCATATATCATATAAAGCATTTTCTCTTTATATATGGCATCACCAAGAAGGACTTGGAAAAAACACACTGGCAAGCTACTGCTAGTCAAGGTCAATAATGTAGGCTGGATGGCTCATTATCAGCTTGTTATGTTCTTATACAACAGTTTATGTACTGTACAGAATAAATATATTCCCATTTAGTTGGTCATTACCTGAAGCAGAATGTTCATAATACATTGAACTAATTATTCAAATAAACATTTATATGTTTTGCATACAGAAGATTCCACATTCACAATCTTGCCCTTTCTAAAAAGACCATATGATAGAAAAACTTAGTGCCTGAGGCCTTAGTAAATAATACTGACTAGAAGTTGTCAGAAGTAGAGATAGCATTTTTCCTATCAAGAGCTGCAGAGGCAACCTCCTGAGCAACTTCAAGGAACTGGTGTCACAAGAGACACTGAACTCTCCCTAGCCTCCAATCCCTTTTTACTCCTGATACTCTTTTCTTTCTCAAGTGGCAGTCTGGAGGAATTGACTGAAAGTTGACATCATAATCTGAATTGATCTCTTGCACAGCACTTTGAAATTAGGTCTAATGCTATGCATGATTGTTAAGGCAATAAGTAATCTAGACCTTATAAATGAACAAAGGGCCTGCTCTGGCAGTGGACAAAGTTCACAGTACCCTATTGGAACTCAAGGAACTATAAATGGCCCCCTCCTCAATAAATAGCAATGGTAGATCTGAAATAATTTCTTCATGAGTAAACAGAAATAGCAGATTGGGGATATTGTGTGACTACTGTAGTAAGATAACTATCACATCTCTAACTACACTAAACTAAAAATACTGCTTTCCTTTTAAGTCGTCAACTATTACTTCTTTATGTCCATCTGCCTTCTTGCAGTTTTCTACCATAGCCAATATCTTTTTGAGTCGCCGATCCAGTGCTTCTAGATGAGCCTCTGATAAGACTGGAGACAGGGGATCTGAGGCTAATGATTCACGCATGACATCACTTAAACGATAAGGCTCAGTAGCAAGCAGTTGCAGCCGCAGGAAAGTTGACTTTTTAATACTGGAGACAATAACAACAAGGAATATATATATATATATATATATATATATATATATATATATATATATATATATATATATATATATGAGAGAAAATATCATATTTAGTATTTCTATCAATGCAATTTAATTAAAATAAATATATATCGACTTGAAATACCAGTATGAACAGGACAGTAATGAGAAGTCTTAGAACTATCAATATGAAAAATATTTATAACTATTATGGAATTCAGTAAAGTAATGTAATTTCTACTCTGATTGCTAAGCTTGATAATAATTTTCTGCTATAGGTATTTGGGAAAAATCCATTCCTTGTTATGACTTAACTGAATCAACCTTAATTTGGTGCTCTTTACAAAAGGTTCCCTGGTTCAGATTACAAACAAATGCATCCTCCTGTAGATTTAGAGTGGAAGTAGTTTGGCAGGCATTTTTCTACCCAGAGCATGTGCATTTTAACAGATTTCTGCCAAAAACATGGTTACATGCTTCTTTGCATTCTGAATTGCCCTATGTCCAAATGTGTCAATTGGGACCTGCCATCAGTCTCAGATAATTCATACTTCAGAATTGGAAAGAGAGCTGGTTCATGGAACTACAGAACTGGGTAAAAGACAAAAATTTGACCTTCAAAATTAATCTATGCAGAGTCACATTAAGCCACCTTGCCCAATATACAGTTCTTTAGATATATTAATCTTCAGCTTTTATAAGAGGATTTGAGGTTCACTCAGAAGTAAATACACAAATGTCACATCCTCCGTACCATTGGATATTCCAACCTCTGATAATTTTCTTTTTTAACCTACATTTTGAGATGAATTAGATTTAGTATTTTCTAAATATGATTGTCATGTTGGGTGAAAATTATGGAGATTATAGCCCAATATCTCTTGAGGACATTCTCTTTGTGAAAGACTGAATTAGGCCACCAGGGCCACAGTATGATAGTTAATTGAGTACTAAATGCAGTTAATGGGCATGCTTTTTGTTATGTAAACAATATTCAAATTGTTGGATATGAGATGGGTGGCAAATAATAATCTCATAATTAAATAAAGAAGTTTGAGCAGTCTCAGCAGTAATGGACTAGTGGTGAGAAACAGTTAAACAGAAATCACACCAGCTCCCACCATACAATCTCCTGTTCTCCTGAACAAACTAAACAGAGGAGGATTTGGATGTGTGATGTCCTCCTCCTACAAACACAGCACTTCTGAGAGGGCACCTTGACAATCTCATTTATGAGCAAGACCAGTTTTTCATTGCAGAAAACTGGACCTTTCTTAAACTATCCTAAATTATATTACCCTGGTAAGGGCAAATTTTGAGGGGCAAAAAAATTGTCCTTACATGCAGCACTGCCGAAGAGGAGTCAGAATAGACATTTCATCATGAGAATGTCTCCCAAACCTAAAAACAAGAACAAAAATAACAGATTAGGGCATAATTTGGGGGAGGAGTGATGCTATCCATTACAATTTCCCTGTTTTCACAAGAGAGAAGGTGGCATAAAACTGCATTCTATTCTTTAATTTTATTCCCACAACAATACTGAAGTATGCTGGACTAAAACTGAATAATCCTATTACTTGAGAACTTGGATCTGGATTTCCCAGTCTAGTCCAACAGACTAATCAATATATGATATGGGCTCATCTCAAGGGATTATTGTACACATTTCAAATGCTGCCGGTGAAATAAAATGTGAAAATAAGGCACAGCTGGATAATGTAGCTATCTTATTCTATTACTAAGAAGAAAGGAATTATCCAGGGGCAAAACATGGTACAGTTGGTAGGAATTATTCTAATCATATTGCTTGTAGTGTTACATTTTATATAACATTATCGTACTGTTAAATTTTAGAATAGTATTATCACTATAGTCTTAAAGTAAATTATAATTCTCCTTCTCATGTGTAAATAATGCCAGTAGATAAGTATTCCTTCACATTCAAATAATACTTGCCAAGTGCTGAGACTGCAGAGACTAAGTCACTGGATTCTAGCACAAGAGTACATTGCAACTGGCTCTTACTTGTTCGAAATCCTTATCTTGTAAACTCTTGCTTTTAAAGACTATCCCACAATAGGGGGGGAGGTGTTATTTTGAATTAGTGCAGTGTAGAGCAGAATAGTTTTTTTTTCAATCTGGGACTTTGCTAAATGTGTTGGAGCTACAGTTCCCAGGACCAGATGGATTACATCCCAAGGTTCTCAAGGAACTGGCAGATGTGATCTCAGAACCACTGAACTATATTTTTCAAAGATCCTGGAGCACTGGGGAACTACCAGAGGACTGGAAAAGTTCCCATCTTCAAAAAAGGGAAAAAAATGGATCCAGGAAATTACAGACCTATCAGCCTGACCTCAATACCTGGGAAGATTCTGGAAAAGATAATCAAACAATGAATCAGTGAATACCTACAGGCAAACCAAGTCATTACTAAAAGCCAACACGGGTTTGTCAAAAACAGATCATCCCAGACAAACCTTATTGCATTCTTTGACCAAGTGACAAAATCAGTGGACCAGAGGAATGTTGTGATATAATTTACTTAGACTTCAGTAAGGCATTTGACAAAGTAGATCACAACCTAGTACTTGATAAGATAGAAAAATGTGGGTTAGACAGCATCACCACCAGATGGATCCATAGCTGGCTGACCGGCTTTACTCAGCGTGTGGTCCTCAATGGAACCACATCTATATGGAGGGAAGTGTGTAGTGGGGTGCCCCAGGGCTCTGTTCTGGGCCCAGTGCTCTTCAACATTTTCATCAATCATTTGGACGAGGGGATAGATGGGGAACTCATCAAATTTGCAGACGACACCAAGCTGGCAGAAGACAGGCTTAGGATACAGGAGGATCTGGACAGACTTGAACACTGGGTGCTATCTAACAATGAAATTCAATGGTGAAAAAAGTAAGGTTCTACATTTAGGCAAGAAAAACCAAATGTATAGGTATAGTATAGGGGATACCTTGCTCAATAGTAGTAACTGTGAGAGGGATCTCGGAGTCCTAGTGGACAATCATTTAAATATGAGCCAGCAGTGTGCTGCAGCTGCCAAAAAAGCCAACACAGTGCTAGGCTGCATTAACAGAGGGATAGAATCAAGATCACGCAAAGTATTAATACCACTCTACAATGCTTTGGTAAGGCCACACTTGGAATACTGCATCCAGTTTTGGTCACCACGATGTAAAAAAGATGTTGAGACTCTAGAAAGAGTACAGAGAAGAGCAACAAAGATGATTAGGGGACTGGAGGTTAAAACATAAGGAAAGGTTGATGGAATTGGGTATGTCTAGTTTAATGAAGAGAAGGACGAGTGGGGACATGATAGCTGTGTTTCAATATCTCAGGGGCTGCCACAGAGAAGAGGGAGTCAAGCTATTTTCCAAAGTGCCTGAAGGCAGGACAAGAAGCAACGGATGGAAACTAATCAAGGAGAGAAGCAGCCTAGAACTAAGGAGAAACTTCCTGACAGTTAGAACAATTAACCAGTGGAACAACCTGCCTTCAGAAGCGGTGAAAGCTCCAACACTGGAAGTTTTTAAGAAGAAACTGGACAGCCATTTGTCCGAAATGGTATAGGGTTACCTGCCTGAGCAGGAGGTTGCATTTGATGACCTCCAAGGTCCCTTCCAACTTTAGCCTTGTTTTCAAAGATGCAGATCATTATATGTCAGAGTTCAAAAGCCTTCCAAAATATCTTGCCCACCCTTAAGAAGATAGCAGCACTTTCTCACCCTCTGCCATTGTCCAGGTGAAGATAAAAAGTGTGGTTACCAAACTTTTCAAATGTCTCATAGTGATGCCTGTCCATATTTCCTGCAGATAAAGAAAAAACAGTGGAAGAAAATGTGTCACCAACATTTGCCCATACCTGAACTATAAGGCCAAAAGTATACAGTACATTTGTTCTTTGGAAAATATGGATGCCAACTGTCACTCAGTTCTGTTTCTGACATGAATCTGTTCACACAGAGAATTGTCTTGAGAGTGATCAGGTTCTGAGGTGGCCATTAGAATATATAATATTGGAATACACATATACACTGCTCTTCTGCCACTATCAGAAGTGTCTGAGTCTACATACTATAGCTACCATGTAAACACAGGAATAGGTGTGATTTCTTCAATAAGTCACCAGTAGGTACAATAATATACAATATATATTTTGCTTAATGAATTGGAGCCCAAGATACAATTTCAAGCCTAACTTGGACATAGCCAGCAAATAAATGCAAGAACAGGATGCTACCCATTACTGCACAAACATCACAAATGCACAGCTTCTGTATGTTAGGCTTTGAGCAGATGCTAAGAACCACACCCCAAAATTGGGCAGGATAAATGTTTAGTTTAATTTTATCTTTTCATACTTAAAATCGTAAACTATGATGGCAAAACACAATGTCTGTACTTAATAATATATAAATTAAGTGCATGATGGAGTCCACATATCTACAAAAGATAATGTGCTTTCACCAAATATACTTTATTCTGCAAGATATAAAAAATATGGATTTTCCAAAGCCAAAGGTCATGTAGTATATAACCTGATTTATAGGGTGGGAGAGTGAATGTGTATGTGTATTCAAATAAATCCTTTTTTCTAAACCTCTAACTGAGGAACATCACCAAGTTAGATTATCAGTATTTGAATAGATTATATTATCTTTTAAGATGTTATGTTTGTGCTTTTGCTGCCCACTAATCAAATAGGTTAGTCTGATTGGTCAGTTAAACAGTGTAATAACAATACATAATAAGCAGCTGCATTTTTGGAGCAAAAATTGGGAATAGATGGGGTAACCAATCCTCTAAATCAGGGGTGTCAAACTGCCAGCCCGTGGGCTGGTTGCATCATCTGGAGGCCGCGCCCACCCCAGCTCCAGCAATGCAAGGAAAGTCTCAATATGTCGCGACACATCACGTGATGCAGTGAGTTTGATACCCATGCTCTAAATGCTTATACTGTATATTTCTACTGTTAAAATATGGGATATAGGATATGAATATGAAAATATGCAGTGCTTCCACTAGAGGGTATAGTGAAACATGTTTGCTATTATAAACCATAAAATAAATATTGCATGTTGAGCAGTATTTTGAATATGGGAGTTTTTAGCTAGCCACATTTTATCTGAATTTTCTTACATGTATCCTGAAAACAATCAGCAAAGGTTTAAGTTTTGTTTCTGTGTAAGTCTGAAAGGTGAGACTTTGTTTGCATATTAACCCGAAGCTGAGGAAAAGAGCAAAAATAAGTTACACTTTTGTGCTCTACAACATGGACAGTTTATCAAACCTGCAGAGCCATTGGCAATTGGTTGGACAGAACAGGAATAAATCGTAAGGTGACCAACCGTCCTCCTTTAGGGAGGACAGTCCTTCTTTTGTAAGTTCTGTCCTCTCTCGAAAAGTGTCCTCCTACATTCCTCCTTTTCGATATTTGAAGACTAATCTGTAAATCTCTGTATTCGATCGATGCTGAGCTGATCCATTGTGTGTGATGTGATGTATTTGTATTTACATGACGATTTGTCAAGGCTTGGTACAGTGCGGCAAGACGCGATTATGAGACGCATGCGTTCTGCACAGAATTGTTTTGAGAGTGCGCTGCTCACAAGAGTGCGCCGCGCATAAGTGGCTTTATTTATTTCTTACTGAAACATGACACGGCACGCACGCATTAGACTCACTTCTTTCTCAGTGAATATTCAATCATACATAGGTGAGCACAGTAATTCACGTTTTATTAATTCATTAATTATTAATTTATTAATTTATTATCTATTTAATAATTTCCAAATATGTATAATTTTATTTACAAGTTTATTCGCTTATGTTAGTTTCAGTTTTAATAATTAATTTTATTTATTCATATTTTTTTCTTCAATTTATTTGTGTCCTCCTTCTCATTGTAAAAAAGTTGGTCACCTTATAAATCGGCCAACAGTAGGCATTGGTAAAAGGTGAATATAAGGCCCTTCAGTGAACTTTCTGAAATTATTCAGAAATTTATTTAAGATGCAGGCTTCTAAATTCCTTATTGTGACAAGTTTTAACTGGCATGAATTTAGTTCTTCTAAAGAGGGATAAACAACTGAGAAAAAGAATATCCCCTTATGGAATAGTAAGGCATTGCTTAAAAAAACAGGCCAAAATAAGAGACTCTGAGAAATGTTACAGAAGGAGCAATTGTTTTCTTGTGAATTTCAGCACAATGTATTGCCAATGAAAGCCTATTCTAGAGAAGCTGGTGGGCAGCCAGTTTTACACAGAAAAGAGATCCTTTGTTTTGTAAGATGCAGTGGGTCATATGGTTAAGAAACTCTAGCATCCCAGTCTCCCTCCTACAAGCTGAGCTGAAACATCTGCAGTGGAAATGCCAGACAGAGACTGAATCAAAGGCATGATCTGGGGCCTTCTGCTCCTATCTTTTGCTACCACTGATCCAGGTCTCTTGTCCCCAGTATAAATTCATTAACATACTCACCCATGAGAAAATCAAGCATGGTCATGTCAATGAGACTCAGAAGTCGGGCAGTGTTGTCATAGGGTGGGGTCTTGCGAACCTGAGCACAGTAATTTTCATTCAGTTCCCACCTGGGAAAAGTCAGCCATTGTGAAATATTATCTGCTAAACTTTTCTGCTAAACTTATCTGCTAATGTCTCTGTTCCAAAAGGCCTTAAAAATTAATTGCTTTGGACAGGCTTCTAATGGATGATCATTTACAATAGTTCATTTTTAGTATTCTATCCATTTATCCAGTTTTCTCTCCCTCTGTTAGAATTCTAAACCACCATTGTTCTACACTTTCCGGTGGCATTTAAGAATATTTACCAACATAAAATGTCTACGGTGTGTTTTCAAATATAATTAAGTTATTCTTCATTTTAATTTTATTTATGTCTTTCTGTTTTAAACTGCTGAGGTGTATTGGTAAACAGTAGTACATGAAGTCTTAATAGCAATAATAAATACATCTCATATTGAAAAAAAGAAGCAGCTTTGGTTGAACTCCTTCCTCACATCACCTTAACCATTTTGTTATTTTGCAAATGTATGTTGTATGGGTACGGAGATTCTTTTGATCCTGTTTGCATGATGCTACAGTTACTTAATTAAAGGCCAAAATACTTAGCTGTGTGAGCTGAGCTGCAAATGACTCTTCTCTCTTTTTTCAGTCACGCAGATGCATATTAAGCGATGACACACAAATCAGAAATCTCTGAAGCATCTTTTCCTCTTTCTGCCAGTAAAATTACCATGAAAATAAGTCGCACAATAAAATTCTATTCCCTTTTCAAAGCAATGAAAATGTGCTGGCACTTTTCATTGCTTACAGGGTGAACCTTGATCCTGAGACCTTAAGAAAAGCAACAGAAATAGAGAAAGTGGTATGCTTTCTCTGAAATACAATATATTTTTGTGATATGAGTCTTTTCCAGCGGTATGAAGCAGTATATCTCAACCTCTTAAAAGAAGATATTAATTCCCTCTTCTTCATTTCCAGAAGATAGTGTCAGACAGGTGACAAATCAGAATTTATTCATAGTATGGTAAATAGGAGGATATATCTTTCTGTTGATATCCATCTTCTGTCGTGGTTATATGTTTACATTTTTTATTTTAGATTTCTGAATCTTTTTTGATATTGTATCTGAAGCTCAATATGTTTATATGTATAAAAAATATAAAAAGCTATTTCCATTAGTTGCTTAAGGCCCATACTAATCTTTTTTAAACAGAATCAGGTTCTCCAAATCACTAGTGATGAAAGAGCCACTGACTATTCTGCAGGTTTGGTGTTCTTTGCTCTCTTACCAGACTTTTCTTGTGGGCCTATGTGAGCATAAAAGCAAGGGGAATAAAAACAGTAAAACAGATGCAAAACAAATACAAGAAGGTAATATAGTGATATCCAAATTGATGGGCTGATGGATATACTTTCATGGTTTGTACAGATTCTTTTATGTTTAGACTACATGCCTCATTTTCTCCTTTCTTTGACTGTCCTATTTCTTCAACCATTTCATTTGTCTCTACTCTATCTAGAATTTGCTTTTTGCCTATTAAATTTTTTTTTTAAATTGTACTGGCTTTTCTTTTCTCCTTTTGGATACTCACTCAGCTTTCTTGATTTTGGAATAGGAACGCCTCCAGGGACTCCGCCAAGACTGGCGTTCAGCTATCGCTTTGTCAGGCAACAAGGCTGCCATGGATCCCTCAAGCTGGTCAGGTTTGCCACACAAAGCATGTTCAGTAGAGCAATAGTAGGAGCACTCACCAAAGAAACAGATGTTGCCAGCTGGTTGATCCAGGCAAAATGGAGGGAAGCAAAAGTTAGGGAACTGCAACACAGAAACATTTTTTCTATGATAGATCATGCTACCACCTGCCTTAAACAGATTTGAAGAGAGAAGGGAATAGTTTAAATTCCTGTCAGAGTTAATCTGTGTTTGCCTTCTCTAACTTGTTGTGTTTATTACAATGCAGTAATTGTAGGCGCCACACTAAATCTAGAGGCCAGTTTATTGGGAAAGATTTATACAATTACCTCCATAAATTTAAAGACACAATCATTCATTGTTTCCAAAGTTGGTGTCAAGAAGGGACAGGGAGATACGCACCTGGAGAGATGAAAAACGTTTTAAACAGTTTCTTATCTGTTGTAATGTCACGGATTTCATTGCTTATGTTCACCAACCGTCCAGAAACTGGGGGAATTCTTCTAAAGTCCAGGATCCTGCATAGAAAAGGCAAATACAGCACAAAGGTTTGAATAAAGAATAGACAGCTTAGCCTATACATTATTAATATCATAACGCCTACAATCAAACAATATCAATTAACTTTTTTCTAACAGTTGCATTAGCTATCACATTATGATGTGGGCCTCAAGCCTTGACCTGAGGTTTGCCTTCTAGCTTAGCAAACTTCTATGGACTGGGTGCATTGAAGGGTATCTTGAATCACCTTCTGCCCCTTTATGGAACTCTTGGTGAAGGATTCCTTGATAGATTGCCTCTTACCTTGTGAGGTTTGGATTGTAACCGCAATGCTCTGAATGAATTAGAACCCTCATCTAAATTTCTTATGATGCTCCGTTGCTCTGAAATTTAATTGGGGCTTCCCAGCTGGTTAGGGAGACCCGGGGCAAAAGTGTGGTAAATCCTGCTAGATGTTGGATTGTACCCCTCAAGGATAGTTTTTACTGATGTCTAATCTGAACCCAGTGATGGCTAAGCTTTAAAATGGCCAGGCTTCATATAAACATGACACGTTTAGTCAGGTACACAATACCTTCTGTCACAACCAGAACCCTGGATACCCCAAGCAGAGCTAGAGTTTCAGAATGGCTACCAATAATTTTGTCATGGTCTCAACACACTAAATCAAATGATGAAAACTTGTGGCCTTCTAGAAGTTCTAGGATTCCTGTTTCCTTTAAGTAAACATTTTAATCCTGTATTCAGATGTATTTCCCCACAAAATCTAAAAGAGTATAGATTATCCAACCCTGTTCTATAACTTGTTGTATGCCTGGATCTTATATCAACTGAAATCACTATTTTGATTGATTATGTGCCTTTAAGTCATTTTCAACTCCTAGCAATCACATAAATAGATTTTTTTCATGATCTGTCCTAATCTAATCTTCCACGTTTTCCAACACTGCAGTCATTGCCATTGTAACTGAATCCACCACCTCGCTGCTATCACCTTCTTCTTCTCCTCTTTCCTTTCACTTTTCCCAGAACTAGACCCTTCTCCAGAGATCCAGTTTTTCACATAATATGTCCAAAGTAAGATAATTTGAGTCTGGTCATTTGATCCTTGAGTGAGAACACTTGCTTGATTTGTTCAGTGATCCATTGATGTCCCTGTTATTTTCAGATGTCTTCTCAAACACCAGCATTTTAAAGCAGCAGGCTGGTTATATTGCTATTTTTATTATGATGTATATCTCACTATTCTTTCTGCTCACGTTCAGGGCAGGAAATTGTTGTCTACTAGCTCAGCCTTACCTACTCTGATAACAACAGCTCGAAAGAGTCTAAGTAGAGTTATTTCCATGTACTACTGGGATTATTCTGCAACAGAAAATGCCAAAAGCCGAGTCTATCTACAGACAAAGAGTATGGTATTTTTTTTTACTAACTCCTCCTGAAAACAGAGCAGAGATGTATTTTGAACAAGAGAATTAGATTGAACTTACCTGTCCAAGTGGAAAGCTGCTATTTCTGCATTGTGCCGCTCAAAGTCTGAAAAGTAAAAGAAGTCTGCTGAAGTCTCCTGGTCTCGGGTTTGCCTAGGAAGGCAGAGAGAAGAGTAGAATGAGATTATCAGAAACAAGTTTCCCTAAAATGTACTTCATCCAGCTCTCAGATTTCCCCAACAGTTTGACATTACTGAGAATTCTGGGAAGATGTCAACATTTGGCAGATGCTCATATAGAAATTGTCAGGAAAATAATGTCTTGTGGCTGAAGTCAAAGCCACATCTCCTTTCACCTGGGAGATCATTGTGTACATAAGATAAGAATGTGCAAGGTTCTTACAGCAAGTCAGATTTGCATCCATCATTGTGGTATTTTATAGCAGTAGTAACTCTTGTGACTGCAAGTAGTGATATTTTGTCAGTCTAGCTGGAGATGTTGGAGACATTTTGCATGCATGTTCTGAAGAGCTACAGTCTTTCAGCTGAATCTGTTCAAACAAACTAGCATCCAATTGATGCCGTTCAATTTTACCATTTTAAAGTATTTTTCTCAGTTCAAACCTTTCCAGGAATGTTTGGATTACAATGTCCATTATTTCCAAATGGGAAGTCTTGGGATTGTGAATTCCAGTTTGAAAAACACTAAGAGCTTCAATTTAAACCTTTCACCAGCAGAGGTCGCACATCTCCATCAAAACCGAACTCTGTTGATGAGGGCTGCAGTAGCTACAACTGCGCTAGGGTGGTAATAACGATAACTATTTTTTACTATTATAGCGCCATATGTAACCATCTTGTGCTATAAAATTTCAGAGCAATTTTAAGGATATTTCGATTAAATATTCAGTGCAATCAATCTGAACACTCACGAATAAGGCACTAATTTGGGGAAAGCAGGCATATTGATAGGGAACAGAAGTGCAAGATTGCTGTTGTTTTGCTAGGATACAGGCATTACAACATGCTTTAAAGGGTTGTGAATGTTTTTTTTTTCTGGAGCTTTGAATATTTTTTTGTTCTAATTCTAATTAAAATATGACACTGCCTGCTAGTATTTTGAGTTATTTTCCTAGATGTTCCCAATACAATGAGAACCTGCCCATTTTTGAAAGAACACTTAAATTCCGTCTTTAACTTGTAATCAGATTTGCAGATGTTAATGATTTATTATACTATTCCTGTCTAATTTTATTATCTCTGTGGCCATGACCCTTTTTCTGCAGATGAAACCCCATGAGAAATACAGAGCAAGTGAATCCATTTTTGTTTCAATGCCAGCCTTATAAAATATACTATATGGAATATAGAAACAGACTGTCCCAGCAAAGGGGTACATGTATTATTTAGTTTTATTCCCTTTTGCCAAGAAATCAATATGGAGGCATCCTTGTAGTCAGCAGAAGATGTACTTGACTTTTATATTTTGATGCTTACAGTTAAGTTTCTTCTGATAGAATTATTGCATAGGTGTGTTTAGAAATACAGCCAATGGTACAAACTTCTTTTTCACTTGGGATACAGATGCCAATGCCAGGATTACCTTATCAGTTTGCTATACAAAGATGTTTTAACTACCAATTAATTTACAAAGTGCAGGTTTAATGTAAACCCATCGAGGATCGGTGCAATGCATGAAAAGATGCTTAGGGTCAGAATATTAATAAAGAGAACTCAGATTGAAATTCCTGAATTTTCAGCTAACAGCCTTTGGAATTGCACTCTCAGCATATCCAAACAAACCATTTTGGAGGAGATCACAATTAATGTATCAAGATGCCTTACTTCATAGGTTTGAAGAGAGCTTGGCCATGATTGGGAAAAGTCATGATAAGCTTCAGTTGAGTTCCTCCAGGCTTCTGGACTGAAATGACATTAACAAGCATTAGACTCATGAAGAGATTCAGATTGCTATATTTTTCATTTTATAGAAGAGAGTAAAATGATCCATTTATCTAATTCATTCAAAAAAAAAGGATACCTCCTTGAAAAGTGTTTGTTGAATAAAAATCATGATCCTATACATGGTACAAGGTAAGCTTCTTTCTCATGCTTTTACTGTTTCATATCACATTTCATCCTAAATATGATGTCTACCAAACTGGGTTTTGTAATCAATGGCTGTGGTAGTTTTATTACCACTTAGAGATTGCTTATCCTCTGTATGTGGTTCTGCAGTAATTTAATAATAATTGACCCCTAAATTTAATTTTTGATCTGACCACCTATTGTGCTAGGCCCTCTTATAGATATAACATCCAGTAATTATTTAATACGAGTGTTCTTCATTAGCTTCAAGTTTTTTATGCATTTTAGATTCAAAATCAAATTATTATTTCCTCAATCTTCATCTTTCAGTATTTTTCTGTTAGAATTATTATAACAGAATACAGAATATGTATACTATATATTATAATATGCTTTTCCACATGTTAAAGAGTAACTATAGCTATCAAGCTGTTTAGCTCTGCTGTCATGTATCTGCCAATGGCATGTGTGTGTTTAAATTAAAAAAAATATTAAAAATAACAAAGAGAGAAACCTGGCTGTCTTTGTTTACACTGAGGATCTTGGCAAACTCCTGGCATGGGGGATGTAATTAATGAGCTTATCTGGTTCCCAAATTTCACTTTTGCAAATCAAATAGCCCAGAAACAAACTGCCAAACGTGATGAGTTCATTTTCCCAGCAGGTGGAGGAGGGGAGAAGATAAGATGTCAGGTTGCTTTAACACATCTAAATAAAACATTCAGTAAAACAAATAAACAGGGAAATCTAATCTGTTCAAGATGTCATTACTTTGTACCCTTGGATTTCAGTCAAAATTTGTTAACAAAAAGTGTGGCTGTGGGCTACAAAAAGATAGTCCCTATCTTGGTTGGTTAATACTAAGTAGCTCATATGCAGAAGAGATGCCTCCCTGTTCTAGCACTCTTCTCTGTGGATGGTTTAACTGGGTTTATTCTGAAGTAAAGAAAGGAAACACTAGAAAAGCAAACATTAGAAAAGAGAAAACAGGATGAGGAAACAAACAATGAGTTAGTTGGAGCATCTGAAATGCTGTGTAGTACCTGAACTGATAATTTTCTGCTTGGCCAAATCCTTCATCAAGTCATGGCAAGAGGGATCATGGCGGGCATACAGTTCATAGCGATTGATTCCAGCATAAAAACTGAGCCAAGCAGGGTGAGCATTGTGGTCCTGAAGGTCTTCTGCATTGTTGCTTCTGATTCTGCAAATCCAACATACAAAATCAAGCACTCTATTAAGTTATTATTACATCCTATATATGAATACTGAATTTACACACTGAGTTACAAGCAAAGCAAAGGTACAGTTTAAAGATATCAACATATTAAGGCTATCCTGAATTATCTAGAAGTAACCCCTCTCCCAACATTATGACAACCTATGTTTTTAAGAATAACTCAATGCATATGAAAGCCAACACCAGCTAAAGAACTGGCAGCTGTGACTTCAGTTTTTGAACAAATAACAATAATAATTAAAGCTGACACATAAATAACAATAATAATTAAAGCTGACACATAATATTCTAGTTTGATTTTATTAAATGTTTTTTCATTTATTCTCCTGGTGATCGTTATTTATTTATTTGTTTTATAATATGAATATACCCAGGAGTCATATTTTTACCCATATTACTAACTATATATATATATATATATATATATATATATATATATATATATATATATATATATATATATATACCTTTTTCTTCTAGTTTGTACTTTCCATATCAAATAGCAAAATCCTGCTGTAAGTGAATACATCATAAGTAGCATCATAATTGTCTATTAGGAATAATAGAGAAAAGAACTGGAAAGAGAGGAGAAGTACAAGGATGTTGGTTCATTCTGAATATAGAGGGACATTTGGAAATCAGCATAATATACAGTGGTAAATTATAATAATATAATCACAACAACCTGTGGAAAATACTTCCCTCTGAATCTGGATCCTGGCATACATGCTTTCAGTACTGATTTTATATATTGTTCTTTGACATTGTTGTACAAGTCTTAGGAAGTACTCATGGTATAAGAGCATTTCAGCTACAATTACAATTCTTTCCATAATAGATGGGCATTCTTATTTCAACAATGGCATAAAAGGGAGAAAGTGGGTCACAATAGGAGATTGTATGACAGAACTTCATCTGAATAAAAGGGCAACAATCAGTGATCTTCCCACCATCTCTTCCTCTTTCTCTCTCTCTTAGTCACATCTCTTAGCAACCATTTCACTTTATAACAAAGTTGATCACTAATGAGGAGAAGGTGATACTATATCACATGCCTCAGGGAGGAGTCAGAATCAAATTACATAACATAATCTTAGTCTGGCTTCTTATCAACATAACCTACTGAGATTCAAATGCTTCCAAAATGGGGAAAGAAAATATTATGCACTTAATAATAAAATCTGGGCAGGAATAGATACAAGCTCATCCAAGAAGGGACACACCAAACTGAAGGAGTCATCCAGAAGAAAAAGAGGATCTCTCACCGTTCATCACTACTTTTTATGAAGAGGTTCATCTTTGGTCTGGTCCCAAATAGTTTGTCTTTCCTTACAACTTTTGGGATTGGGATCTTATACAGAGGATGATCAAAAAGAGCAGACAATTTAGATTTTATTTTCTGGTTGGGTTTTTCTTTGGTTTCCTGTTGCTTGATGTTGGCATCTTGGAGAGCCACATTGCTGAGGCCATCCACATGTGACACATCTTCTGTTGAGTGAAATCCTTTTTCCAGGGAGCTGTTACTGCTACTAAAATCCTGAAGATTCCTTAGATTCAGCTTATTCTGAGCTGCTAATATAGAACTGGGTGATAAATGGTCCAAGGTATCTGTTGCTTTAGAGAGACACCTGCAGGACTTATAATCAGCAGAGGGCACAAAATCTATCACAATGTGTATCAGGACAACCATAAGGAGAAAAAGACAAAGGGTGGCTTTGAGTTTCTTCTGGAACAAAAAAGGCAAGTAGCGTACCATCTTCATGGATTCTTAGATACAGCAAGATGCAATGGAATATCACAAATTCACATGAAAATAGCAAAAAGTCTCTCTTCTTTTTCAGTCCTAATTGTAAGAATGCAGTAGTAAGAATAGTACTTCCAGAACTGTAATCCAGGGAGAAATGCAGAAATCCAACCTTTTCCAGGTAAAATAAACAATTAAACAACTATAATCTCTTCATTTATGTTATAACCAGCCTTACTTATGAAAAAAAATAAAGCTACTTCTGCTACAAAAATTTCCTTCATCAAGTAATCCTCAACAAGAAAAGAGAAAAAGAGCAATTGTCTATGAATTTTAACTATGTTAATAAGAGAAGAGCAGGTGGAGTCAAGGTTAATTTGGAGAGGCCAAACTCCAAATCAATAGTAGCAGATTAGCCAATCTGTAGGTCTCTTCAAATCATAGCGTCATGTAACAGCAGTTGTTAAAACTGTGCTATTGCAACATGATAACTTGCACTGGAGCTTTTTGGCTGAAATATCTTTTATTTTTTAAAAAATAAAAAATAGATGAAGCTTGGGCTATCAAATGGCTGGTGTATAGGTAAAGATGTAGGCACATACGGTCATTTCACAAATATTCATTACGGAAACATGTCACTTTGTTTCCACAATGTAAAAATAAAACAATTTTTTCATTGTCACAGGACAAATAATTACCTTACTAGTTTATTTCGGCCTGTGCATCTATATAAACATAAGCAAGGCTGGTTTGCTAGTCACTGTTGATTGGACTAGGCTCTACAGATCAATGGTTTAACTATGGGTGTGCAAACTTTGGCTTGCCTGAGCCATAATGAGTGAAGAGTATATATATAATATAGTAATGTGTATAAATCACATAATGTTAAAATTTTATAATCTTATGGGGCTACATTACTAGCTGTCCAAGGTTGCATGTGACCCTTGGGCTGCAGGTTGGATACCCCAGGTCTATACAATATGTTACATTCTTTATGATCTTTATAGATTCATTTATATGATATTTTTGATATGAAGCTTGTAAATGTGAGTCCTTAATCCCTCTCAATTTTATACTCAAGGTATGTAGAAAAACAATGATTTAATGAACCTTTCAGGGAGAGTTATCTTTTTAATTCAGAATATCCATTAGATAATTTGCATGAATTTATATCATTACTGCAAATGGCATTATTTGCAGCTGTAACATCTTTTTTAATAAGCACATCCTCAAATTTAATGAGCATTAATCATTAAATGAGGGTGTTTGAATTAAAATTGTCTTCATCATATCTGAAATCCATTAAACTGAGGTCTATTAAATCAAGGTTTTGCTATATAACTTTTAAAAAAAATCCTATATGCTCTGTGAAAACATAATTGTATATATTAGCTCTGGTGTATGTCAATGAAAATTCAATCTCCAAACCAAAGGTATCTAAAGGTTGAATCATGGCAACTGGACCAAACTTTGTTAATTTGTGATATTTCATTGTCATCCAAGCAACTTTATCAGTCAGAGCAAAATTAGTTAGGCAGAGAACCAGAGAGCCATTGGAATGTACCAACTCTTGCCACACTAACTTCAGGAGTTTCTTCTCAAAATGGCTTGCAATATGTCAATGAAGATTCAATAATCAATGCCATCAGACCACGATTATGGGAAAGGAATCCAGGCCATCTCCTCTGCAGAATGAGCAGGATTACCCTGCAAACATGGAAGAGCTTTTGAAATAACAAATAATACATGTTTTATCAAAGATACTTTTTTTCTTCAAAAGATAACTGGAGTGTTTTTTCCTTGAGGAGAAAGAAGAAAACTTTTAGCTTCTTATCCAAGAAGCTTCATCAGTTCTGATGGTGTGTGTGTGTGGGGGGGGGAATGGAAGGATAGGTTCTACTACGATAGTGGGGAGGGGTGACAGAACTGAATATCTTTGCAGTCATCTGATTGTTAGAATTCTCTGAGAGCTGTTGAGGCCACTTGGGGGTTTATCTGTGCCCTCAGGATCACCTGAAACAGGGTGCAATTGATTGTGGAATCTTCCTGGAACTGCTGCAAGGGCTGTGTTGTAAAGTGGAGATAGATGGTGTCTTATTCCTCTGCCCTCTATTGAGGGAGGGGTGCTCAGTTCTAATATAGATGGATTCTTTTACCCCTCTTTCAAGCCAAACAGCTTGTCTCTTTGCTGTTCACTACACAGGTGTTGCTTTGAAAGGTCTTAAACTAAAAAGTTATGTATATTACTGAATTATTGGTTAACCTAGACAACACCTATAATGGTTTTGATTTATTAGGAGATACTGCACTATCAATTAGATGATTGAATGTGGTGGAAAACAGATAACTTTTAGAAAACAGAGCAATATTATAATTAAATAGATAAGATGTATAACCAGAATATTAGACTTTAGTATGAAAAGGGGAAAATGGAGAAGTTGAGATAAGGGAAACGTTTGGTCACCTAAATATAAAATACTTGGAAATCATAAATAATAGAGTTACTTTGAATATTGATGGGAAATTAAAGCCTAAAAAAAATACAATAACAGGACATTGATTGTATACAAGGATTAAGTGCAAACACAATTAAGATACGTACAAGCTAAAAATTATTGATAAATGTAATAAAGATGTTTTTATTTAGTTGATAACAATAAGAATTGTACCAGACTAATATGAGATAACAGATATTAATGGAAAAAGAGAGGAAATATCCGATGTTGTAATTTGAGATTTATACTAAAGATTTATGTACACTATTGAACTATTAATTAACCCAGTCATCATGTTGCTTTTTAAATATTCAATTGTAAAATGAGAAAATCAATAAAATATTATATATATTAAAAAAAAAAGAAAGGTCTTCAGTGTAATACATTGTTAGACAGCTGCAGCAGGCTATGGTGGCAAACTCAGATCACTCAGAATGAGCTTCTCAAAGGATTTCCCTCAGAATGGCATCTATAGGATGGCTATTTGCTTATCAGTTTGAGAAGCAACACTACAGCAATCAAAAAGGAGTCACATAGGAAAAGCGTATACCATGGGAAGGAATAGCAGAGTCTCCTCATGGCTGAAGTGGTATTTCTCCATTTGCTTCAGGCCTTTTTGGATCACCCATCATATAATACACTAAGTGACAAACACCCACATAACATTATAACATATGGCAGTTTGTGAGTTGCCTGCCAGCAACTGAGCTTCCAAATTAAGTGACAGTGTAGAACTTTTTATGCTTGTGTCAGACATTCTTACTAAGACTCTACAGGAGATGAACATCCAACATGCAAGAAATATCATTTTATCTAGAAATACTCAGCCAGTTTCTCAAATGTAGGCCACTCACGTCATACAGGTGAGCATTCATAATGTCACATCTGCTTCCTTTGCCACATACAAAAAGACCCCAAGCTGCTGAGAGAATGATGAGCTGTCTGCTCACTCATGTCCCGTGGTGCAGCTGTTGCCTAGTAACTGTCTCCAGCTAACATTTTCAGTTGCCCAGATTCTGAGAACACTATATTTCATATCAAGGCCACAGTAAGCAAAGTAAGTTCTTTTTCTCCCTGAAGCTTTTCTGGAGAAACCAGTTCTTTTTTCTGTATTTGTACACAAAACCTGTTGGAAATAGAATTTTCTGCTCAGAAAAAGGGGGAATTGGTGACAGATAAATATGAGGCAGGGCCTAGGCATGGAACATTTAGGGGCCATTTATCTAAATGGTGTCAAATTTGAGAGTCCCACAAGGCTCAAGAGAACTTTACACATTAGTTGGGATCATATTTTACACTAAGTTAGCTATGGAGAACATTGTTATGGCTGTAGGCTGCCTTTTTTGTTATGTCAAGAGCTGTGTTGGGCAGAGCAATGATGTAAAGAGAAAAGCACCATTTCACACATGTGGGGGCAGGATTATCTGTTTTTTTCTAGATTTGCAGAGGTAGGCCTTTTCTATATATTTTTTCTAAATTCTTTTGAAGCCAGAATGGTTGGTTTACATATCACCCTAAAACAAAACCAAACAAATCATTTTTTTTAATTTTTTATTTTTTAAACCAACAAAACAAAACATAACACACATACACACACAGTAGCTACTCCTCCCCCTTTTTTAACAGCGATTTCGTAACAGTAATCTTCTATTATTTACATTTCCCCCCTTATTCTTCTCTAGAATATTTGTCCTTGTTGCCCCGTTGTTTCTTATTTGCATTTTTCTTCCTTCGTACTATACTTCATACTAAGAATAATACATATTATTATTACTATACATTATTATACACACATTTTCCACTTTTGACCTTTCCACATTTATTCTCCTCTATTATTTCTAGTCTCCAACCAGTCATGCCACTTGTTCCATATTAGATAGTACTCTGTGTCTTCCTGTTCTTTTATCTCTTTTGTTAATTTCCAATCAAAGAAGTAAGCATTACGTTCTAAGTCAATAGAATGAACTACAATCAAGGCAATCTGTTCTTTTTACCTATATAAGAGCTCCCAGACTGTGTGGACCTGACATCTATAAATCCCAAATCCATAAGAGATGCCTTTGATTTGTGAGTGGGAAGGTGTTCTACCCACATTATTCCAAATGCATATCTTATTTCACATAGTTCAGAACTTATATGTAGTACTGAAAGGAGATTCTTGGCTGAAATTTGCTTCAACATAGACCCTGAGGAAAGCAAGGCATTCATTTCACATACAGTCACTGCATCAGGCTCACTTAATTGCCGAGAACTGAGGCAGGCTGTAGCAATCTCTTAGGATGGCCAAATATTCAGCCTGGATGGGATATGTGCCAAAGCAAATGCACTGATGAACCAATTAGGACTTGCTTATGGCTTTCTTGCACAATCATGTTCAAAATGTCATCATCTCATGCAACTCCAGGGTAAATGTCATGCATTGTGCACTTTACCATATGCTTAAGTACCCAAGGAATTATTTCTAGGTGAACATGTACAGAAAAGCAGTGTTTCTTTTCTTCACACTCCTGGGTAATGTAGAATAAAAGAACTTAACTTATAGCTTGAATGATAGAGTTTATGCACATTAGCATTATTTTTAATAAAACTGTAACCTGAAGGCAGACATTTGCAGCCTTCTCCAAGCTGGCACAATCCTCCAACTTCCAGAATTCCCAGCCATATTGAGATTTTGTTTGCTGAGACTTTAAGAAGCTATTAACCTCAGCACACCAGCACATTTATAGAATGTCAACCTGGAAAAGTAGTAGGATAGCGCTCTCTTTTTTCATAATCTCAGTGGTCATACCACAAGGATGTTTTTTTCACTAAAGAAAGCTTTTTGATGGTCCTGTAGACCTTTTTCCATTGCTACTATAGGATATGTAAGTAACATTCTAGCCTCTGCAACAAAGCATTCAAATATCCTCTTTGCTGTGGAAACATGGCTGAACAATGGTTTTCCTTCAATGGCATGTAAAGTCTTGTGACCTAGCCTTCAGCAGACATTTGCTTTGCTCTCTCTAGATTTTGCCTTCCAGTTAATCAAAATGGCAAACTTGGGGAGTGAAAGGACTGAGCAGAATAAAATTTAACACAGTCTCCCAGAGTTAAGAAGAAATAATAATTGCCAAAATATTTGTTGAGGCTGTACAGTAAAGATGCCAGTATTTTGAGAAGATAAAGAAAATACCAATTATGTCAGATGAAGATTTAATAGGATGAAGCATGCCAAAAGGTAACAATCTGTGACAATTGCCAAGGTAATTAGGATATCAACAGCAGCAGCTACAGATAGCATTCTTATGAGTGGGTTTGATGAACAAAATGGAGACCAGTTAATACAGGCTGTTCTTGCTTGCTTGGTACAGGTCATTGCTACACCTCACATGATGATAACTGATTACAGATAAGAGACAGGCAGAGCGGCCAAGAAATAAGTTGCTTAGATAAGCTCCTATTTAGGCATTAGAATGTAGGTCAACCTGACTACTAGATGGGTCACTATGACCAATGTACAAAAGAGCATGAGTTTTTATATATATGTGAAAAGTATTAATTTTAATTTATTTTTGTAAAATTCCTAAAGTAGCTATAGTCAAAAATAGATTCAATATAGTCAAAAATAGATTCAATGTTCAGAAAGCAAGGATTTCCAAGGCCTTATCTTATAATCAAACAGCATTGTTGTATTTTTCCTCCCTCTTTCTCATCTCAATATGTAATGTATTAATGGGATAAGCAGGCCTGGTAGCATTGAGAAACAAAGAATGATATGTGGAATATTGATTGGATTCCTCTGAATGGGATAAATCATTGAAATGTCACTGAGGTAAATGGGATATTTTCACTGGTAGCTGGGAAGAAATTGGTCCTACAAAGGATGTTTTGAACAACATGTTCTCTTGGTGATGGGACATTGAACATAATATCCAAAATACCCTTTAGGTTTTTTGAGTTTTCATTTCTTTTTTAAAAAAATATGTTTTTATTGATTTTTTTTTATTAAAAAAAGTTTTTATTTTCCATTTATTCATACAAAATACAATTAAATTCCTAACCATTGGTACCGCCTGCCCATTCCCCCCAGGCTGCATCCACCCTCTCTAATCCTTCCCCACTTCCCTCCTCTTTCTCTTCTTCCCTCCTACTCTCTTCCCCTCCCCTTCTCCTCTAACCATCCTACTTCCTCCCTACTCCTTCCTCCCCTCTCATCCCTCTCACACACATGAACGCAGCATAGGGGAAATGCCCAAGCATTTACCATGACTCCCACTCACCCTCAACCCTCCCCCCTTGCTTCCCAGAGCAAAATACAGGGTTATTATTAAGAAAGTTAACAACAATAAAAAAGAAAAAAGAAAAAAAAGAGAAAAAAAACATCATACTTAACCTTTAACTCCCCTTAAATTAAGTCATATAAACAAATCTCTACAACAGTTACTATAAAATTTACTCATAAAATAAATGAAACTTTATAGTCCCATATTTTTTCTGAATATAATCTATCCATCTTCTCCATACAATAATATATCTTTCTTGTGTATGATCCTTCAAATAAGCAGAAATTTTTGCCATTTCTGCAAAGTTAGAAACTTTAAATATCCATTCTTCTAAAGTAGGCAACGAGTCCTTCTTCCAATACGAGCCTACTAATAACCTTGCTGCAGTTAATAAATTCAACATTAAAGTAGTTTCTTTGTCATTTAAATCCACAAAGATACCCAATAGGAATAATTGAGGGGTGAACTTTATCTTCCTTTTAAAAATCTTTTGAATGTTCCACCAAATCATAATCCAAAAAGCCTTTACCTTTTTACAATTCCACCAAACATGAAAATATGTCACATCCATATTACCACATCTCCAACATTTGGGTTGTAAATTTGGATACATACAAGATAATTTTTTAGGATCTAAATGCCATCTGTAAAACATTTTATAAAAATTTTCCCTCAAATTTTGAGCTTGTGTAACTCTAACATTTCTAATTCAAATTGTCTCCCATAAGTCCAATGGGATCGGATCCTGGATATTTTGAGCCCATTTAATCATACAGTCTTTAACCAATTCTGTTTCAGAGTCTAATTCTATTAAAGCATTGTAAATTCTTTTTATATGGGCCTGACTCTGATCTTTAATCTGAATAACCAGATTTCCATCTTCTAGTGTTATTCCTTCTTTTTTATCTACAGTCCACCTGTCCACTATTTGTAAATATTGAAACCATGACTGTAGAATATTTTCTTGCCTTAATATATCTAGAGATTTTAAATGCCAATCCGAACCTGACCAAGTTAATAATTCTTTATATGAAATTTTATCAAAATTCATCTCCTTAGAAATCCCCTCAATTGCATGTCTAGGAATCCCCCAGATAGGTCTTTTATAGTTTAACCTATAATAATACTTTTTCCAAACTCAAAGTAAGGCACTCCTCAAAATATGTGATTTGAAAGCCCGGTCCACTTTCTTATTAAAAATTAAATATGCATGCCAACCATACATTAAATCCCACCCTTCAAGAACAAGAATATCCTTATTTGTTAAATTAAGCCAATCACTTATCCAAGTTAAGGCGGCTGCATCATAATATAATTTCAAATTGGGTGCTTTAAGTCCTCCTCTTTCTTGGGCATCTTGCAAAATCTTAAACTTAACCCTTGGTTTTTTCCCAGTCCAAATGAATTTATTGATACCCTTCTGCCATTCCTCCAAATTTATATCTTTTTAAAAATAGGTATCATCTGAAACAAGAAAAGAAACTTTGGTAGAACATTCATTTTTACAGCTGCAATTCTCCCCAACAATGACAATTGCAGTTTTTTCCAGTCATTTAAATCCTTTTGCACTTTTGCCCATAGTAATTCATAATTATTTTTATACAATTTTCCATTTGAGGCAGTTAAATATACTCCCAGATATTTAACCTTTTTCACCATCTGAAAACCTGTGGCTTTAACCAAACTTGTCATTGGCTAACATATTCTTAGATAATATCTTAGTCTTATGGTTATTGACTTTAAAACAGAAACTTTTCCATACTGTATTATAAGTTCTAATAGACAATCAACTGCTCTAATCGGTTGTTCCAAAATCAAAACCAAATCATCTGCAAAAGCCCGTAATTTATACTCATTTTTTCTTATCTTTATGCCCTTGAGTCTCGAATCTGGATCAACAAAATCTCTAATGTCAAAACAAATAACAATGGAGATAATGGGCATCCTTGTCTTGTCCCTTTTTCAATATTAAAAGTCTCAGTCAATCCCCCATTAACAACAATTTGAGCAGATTGTTGCTGATATATAGCTTTAAGTGCATGTAAAAAAGTATCCCCAAAATTCATTTCCCGTTTTATTGATTTTTAGCATAATCACCTTAATATTTGGTAAACAGCATGTTGTCTGGGTTAGTATTTAAAAAACAATCAATAACAATTAATTTCTATAATTCTATAGTCCATATAATGGCTTTGTTTGATTTTCTCTTCTTCCAATAATATTTTCTTTTGCCAACCTTAAGTTACTAGTTATTAATATTTGAATAAATGACACTTTTCTGTAAATAACAACCACAACAATATAAAGCTTCTTTTTTAATTGATCATCTTGGTTGCCTCGCCATAGATCCTGTTTACAGAATTCTTATTTAAATTTGTTTTCCCCACAATATTCAAAACATTCTTACTGGTTAAGATTTTCTCAAAATTAGTTACACTTAAGTATTTAAGTCTTTTTTCTCATACAAGCCATCCCAACACTTTTACATTTCTCATATCTTAAAAAAAAAGAAAGAAAAAAACCAGAGAAAACATTTCTTTTATATAAACCATCCCAACATTTTTATATATCTCATGTCAAAGAACAAAACACAAAGGAAAAAAGAAAGCAAAAATACTATGTTACTTGAGGGGTTCATCTCTCTTAAAGTAATCTTCATTTATATCCAAAATCTTTCTATTTCTTTAACCATATTCAAACAGATGTTTAATTTTTAAATATTTATCAAAATCCCATCATCTAATTTCTTAATTCTCACTTTAGCCTTTTTTTAAAAAAAATTTACCAAACATCTTTCTTGGTTAATATGCTTCGCTGAATCAAAGAATCTTTCCATAATCTTAAAAATGTTGTTGCAGGTACAAAAGGCAAAACAGGTAAGATGTTTTTATAGGAAGGTTTCACTCCTTTGTAGTCATTAAGAATCTTTTCCTTTCTATTTCTTGATTTTATTTATCTTTTTTGTCTTTTCTTGTAGTTCTCCTGGCAGTGTTGTTATTCCCTTCAAAGCATGGCTCTACATATAATAGTTTTCAGAGAGATATCAAGTCACCTGTTCAGAAGAAAAATTGTTTGATTCTTTTATTGCTCCCAGAAAACTAGGTTAAGTTGTTTACAGCACAATTACCATGGCCTTTTCTATAACAGCAGCACTTGCTTCTTAGAGAGAAGCACCCTAACACTCATCTTTTACTAAATTGAGAATGGATGTTAACAATGAGACTGTTGACAGGAAATTTATATAATGTTCTGTTAGCTTTAAATGATATTTGTTTTTTTCTAATTCTGAACTAAATCATGTACCCAGGTCTTTTGAGACATAAATTGAAATCTGTTTATATACTTCCCTAACACTAATGCATGTACATACAATTCTGAATAAATTTCTCAAACATTTATGTATACACACATACACACTCTTCATTCTCCACATTCAAAAAAGCAATGTAGAAAATACAGTTAGGACCATTCTATTCATCAAACACTAGAATGTCTGCAATAAACAAAAAAACAAACAAACCAAGCTGGCTCAGCAGTTATGTAGCTGCAACTGCACACTGACTTTTTAAAATGTCCTCACAGACCTCTTGATCAAATACCAGTTGTGACAACGTTATTAGACTCTATGGAATAGAAGTACAATTGTATTTAAATTTTGAGAAACTGGTTGTTTAGCTACAGCTTCTTCCTCCTCCAGGTTCTCAACAACATATTGGCATTGTGACACTCCCACTCTATCCCACATGCTATGCAAAATAGTTCTATTTGTGTGCCATTTTCAAAACTATATCAATGCTCTGTAGGTGTAATGAGGAGGTGGAAGGGCAATTACCTTAGCAACCATTCGTTGGGTCAAAATTTTCAAGCTGTCACACACATTTCTCACAACCAGACAGCTGTCATACAAGCAGAGAGAAATCATCTTCCTCCTTCCCCAAATCTGCTCTCAGGAAATAGGATTGACAGCAAGGAATAGCCACAAGTTGGGTTTAACTTTTTTCACACTATCTATGATGTACAGCTTCATAAATTCAATCCCTCCTGCATTATTCCACCTTGAAACAATAGTACAATAAGAGTCAAGCATCTTTTGAGCAATATTAAACCACTCACATAAATTTGCACACACTAAATGCAAAAATATTTTTCATGAACCCAGTATACAAATAAGAAACAGCTCAAAATTACTGAAAAGAAACCTACTATTGTTAAGTGATCCAAAAATAAAACAAAAAGTCTGAGAAAAAACTGGATGGGATGAGTTTGGATTCTGAAAGAGTATGCCAAGAACTCTTCCAAATATAAGCAGATAAACTTCATCTAAAGGAAGATTCTTCCCTTCATGAATGACTTCTGAAATAAAACTTTGATCAATGACTACATTTCTCTAGATCTCATCTTATTTTTATGTGGAGATATTTTTAAAAAGAGCAGCATAAGTAGATTATCTGGCCCACTTCTTAAATGAAACAGCCAGAACCGAGAATCATCACCCATAATAAAGTAAAGGTACTGTATCAACTCCTCCCAAAGCCTGAACAAATACAGTGGGTGGGAAAAAAATAAGACCAAGCACCAAGAAACCATGGAGCCACAGCAGATGTTTCAACCCAGGCACCATTTTCATTTTGTTGGTGGGATATTTTACCCTCCCAGACCTTTACTCAGATTTCTTCCAGCCTGTCTGAGTGCTGGAAATAAACACAAAGAACTTCAGTCACAGGAGACTGAATCTTCCCACCATATCTTTTGTTTGTGCTGGACTAGTTAGGGCTGGGGGTGGTGTGGGGAAATGTAATAACAGTAGAGATAGAAGACTGCTGAGTCCTTCTGTTACTGAGTGATTTATTTAGGCAATAGAAAATAGATTGATATATACCAGCAATCATTTCTTATCATAAAGGTAGCCCTAAGGGAAGATGTCAATGGCTTTCTATTCCTACAGGCTCCTCCTGGTAATTGCAAGATGTTAAAGCTGTTAATAGATTTTGGGTGATTTCTAGTAGATCGGAAAAGGGTTTTGGCTACCAATGATTTTATAACAGCAATGACAAAGAACTGTTTTCCCCCACTGAAATCAAACTACAGGACTGAAACGATGATAATTTGATGTAACAAGCATTCATCTTTTGTGGAAACAGCTATACTGATGTCCTTCATTCTTAAAGTTATACATGGTTCAGTTATGAAGGGGTTCAAGAAGGGAAAAATCTGGGCTTCTTGTCTGATGTAATAGGTTGCTTTTTAGTTTTGAATTTTACTTAATTTTACTTTGAGGTAAGCACCATACTGTCTATGTCTGTATGTGCAGATTAGTAAAATCAAACATCTAGAAGGCTCTCTTTAAATTGAGTGGATAGTCAACCAAATTGCAAATCTGCCATTTCACCTGGAGAAAGACAATAATTCCTGTCTTCAAAAAAGGGGGAACTAAGTAAATACACACCAATCAGCTTCACACCAACACTGGGCAAAACTTTAGAACATATTATTAAGCACTCAAATTATGAGTAGTTAGGAAAAAAAATCATTGGCAGGAGCCAGCATGGCTTTACCAAGAAGAAATCATGCCAAACCAGCCTGACTTTATTTTTCATAGGGTGACTAGTTTAACTGGCCATGGGAATGCAGTAGTCTTAGTTTACATGGATTTCAGAAAATTATTTGACAGCATCTAATGAGATCTTATTTGGAGTATGGCAAAATTGTGGCTGGACTATACAGCCAGAGTTCACAGAACAATCATATAAAGGTAGTCCTCAACTTACAACAGTTCATTTAGTGACTGTTTGAAGTTACAATATCACTGAAAAAAGTGACTTATAACCATTTTTCACACTTATGACCATTGCACCATCCTCATGGTCATGTGACCAAGATTTGAATGCTTGGCAACTGGTTCATATTTATGACGGTTGCAGTGTCCCCAGATCATATGAGCATCTTTTGTTACCTTCTGACAAGCAAAGTCAATGGGTAAATCAGATTCACTTAACAATCGGATTACTAACTTATCAACTGCAATGATTCACCTAACAATTGTGACAAGAAAAGTCGTAAAATGGGGCAAAACTCATTTAACAAATGTCTCCCTTAGCAACATAATTTTTGGGTTCAATTATGGTCGTACGTCGAAGACTACCGGTACAAAATGTATATTAATACATGCTGAAAGGTTGTGTCAAAGTCATTCATTTATTTAAATTATTCATGTAGCTGCCCATCTTATAACCAAGTCTGAGCAGCTCCCAATCAAATTTATAAAGGATTTGGGTTAAAGGTAATGGGTTAAAAAATATAGCATTATCAAATATAATGCTGTAACTATAGAAAGGTAGAAGAAAGATAGAAAGGAGAAATGGGAGAAAGAGAAGAGAAACAATACAGTAAATACAGAAAGATAGGACAAATAACAAACTTCATAGAGGACAATATTAAGATCTGGAAGATGAATTTTAACAAGAACAAATACAGAAAACTTATATTTTTGTATGTATATTTATATTTCTCTCTCTCTCTCTCTCTCTCTCTCTCTCTCTCTCTCTCTCTCTCTCTCTCTCTCTCTGTATACACATATACCACTAACCAATTCCTTCCAATTCACCCACCTACACACACACAGAGAGAGAGAGAGAGAGAGAGAGAGAGGGAGAGAGAGGGAGGGAGGGAGGGAGGGAGGGAGGGAGGGAGGGAGAGAGAGAGGGGGGGTATACATATTACACATATGTAAAGGGTTTGGATGGGGCAATTATATTGAGCAATAATACATGCACAGTTGCAAAAAATTCCAGTGAGGAAATGGTGGATGGTGGGGGAAGCCAGTGTGTCTGTACAAAATGCTTAATGAAGATCTGAAACTGAAAAACAACAGAAACAGGAGGTAAAAAGTAGGTTGGTGGTGGTGGTAAATCACTTAGAAGGAGAAATACAGGTAGTCAGAAACTGCAGAGAGGGTATCAGGAAAGCGGAAATTCAAAACAAGCTGGCTTTGCTGAAGGTTGCTGTAAGAGTAAAAGGGGCTACTTAAAATAAAATGAATAATTAGCATAACAAATATTCAATAAATATACAAAAATGTGATCCCCCCATTGAGCTATTCCACTCATGTTTTACCTAATCTCCTCCATCAAAAAATATGTCACACAATTGTGAAGAGTAAAATGAAAAGCAGTCTTGAAGCCTGAGATTTAAAAAAAAACACCTTTCAATTCAGAGACTATCTATTTATTCTAAATTGATTTATGTATTCAGGTCCTCAAGCATTCAAAACTGGAATAAAATTGCTAATATTTTGTCCAAATTCTTATCTATTATCTGTAAGAAATCATGGAATTTCAAATTACTATAGGAGGATTACTTCATACCTAAGATATATAAGTAACATTTTTGAGAAAGGTTTTACAGAACACCGGCTTTACAAAAAGAGTGTTCCAGGTGTTCAGTTTTGACAACTGGGAAGACAGGATTTCAGCAGACCTGACAAACCAGTAAAGAAGTAGATTCATTAATGATAGTTTTGTAATTATGGATGTTTTCTTCTATCAGTAATGCCAATTAATGTATTTGAATATATTGGAAGTATTTGTATTTCACAAAATATGCTTTATATTGTACTTTGGGATTGCCTTCTAAATTTTTCACGAGCTTTACTGCTTTCATTTCCTGCTAGCATCTGCGGTTATTTTTATTCCGTCAAGATTACTGTCAGTCTTTTTCTGACTCTTTCTCAGTTGTACTTGTTTAGAATTACATATTAGTCATTTTATAATGTTTTACACTAATGATTTAAAGAACATTTGCCATTTGTACTGCCACAGTTAATGGAACATAATCTATGTAATGGAATTAGGGCTCCTCTCTTCCTTTTTAAAGGCAACCTCCTGAGCTTTCAATTGAACCATATCTTTGCACATGACACAGTTTCTATGCATTCAATAATATTTTTGAACGAATTCCTGAACTGAATATAAGTAATGTTCCTGAGAGATTTCTGAATGTACAAGCTGAAAAGATAGGCTAAAGTGATGCAGTAATTCATACCTTTTACGAGACCTGAAATCTCAAAACATAACAAAAAGTAGATAAATAAATAAATGAGTCGCTTTGTCTACTTTTGAGGTAGCTCAGCTTTTTGATAGTTTTTTTCTTTTTAATTCTTAATAAATATGATTTTTGAGTATTAATTGTTTTAACTGGTAAGCCACCAACGTGTGCTTGTTGTGTGAGATGGGTGGCTATATAAATTAGACAGACAGACAGACAGACAGACAGACAGAGGCACTGCAATCTCTCTGCTATGGTTATGCAAACCTGTTCATTTTATGTAAAAAAAATTTTTTTTAAGTTTCTTCTTCTTTGATAATGTGCAAATGGCCACTGAGAAAAGTCTGTGGTTGGAAGTTTTTCCATTGGTTTCTATTTGATATTCCTGAACAAAAGGTAGCCTTTTAATTTCCAGTAATCTCTTGAATATAAATATTTATATTAACTGAGTGTTTTGGTATCCATCTGAAAATTTTCCATTTACTAAATTAATTATTTTTAAGAGGAGAAGAGTTTTCATGTGTATCATATTTTTCAGCTCTCTTTATATTTTCCTTTTAAAAGCAAGATCACATTCACTTTCCTTTAGCATCCTTTAGTAGGTTCATGTGGAATTTAAACACTTCAATATTTTGTTTTTTAACCATTAATCTGCTCCATCTCATCCTCTCCCCCACTCTACAATTTTTTGTAGAAATGCCACTTTTTCCTCATTGTTAGGCAATCTGTTGTTTTGTGTGAAACTTCTCACCTTGATAGATATTTATAATTTTCCTTTCAACTGTATAATTTTAATTACATTCTTTATATGAATCCTTTGTTTTTTTCTTGGGAAAATGTTTCTTTGATAGCAATCAATTCTCCTTGCTTTCTTTTGTAGTTCTATTCTGGTGTAAAATAAACACCCTGTGTATGTAGGCTGCCTCGTTTGATCTGAAGGCATACCTCAACTGGTGGTTTTGATGCATTGTGAATTTCCTGAATACTGTGGTAGAACTGTATCGCTATACTGTAAAGCTATGTGGATCTTTCCCTACTTGTACCCTAGCCACAGCATGCAGCTGACCCAGCAACATTTTTTCCTGCTATGTCCTTGTAACGCCATCATCTCATCCTCAGAGGCTCCTTGAAGTTTTTCTTGCTATTGTGGTCTGTAACAAGTCTTTTCCCTTTTAATAAAGCAGGATAATTTTGCTTTTGGTGTGGACTGACATGCAATTGGGTCTAAGAACTTGTCAGGTGATCCTTGGGAAGGTGGGGAATCAACCCATAAATTTTAGGTGACATCATTCTCTAGGACATTCTTCTGGGTCACTCAGATAGTCCAGTTCTTTCAACCCAGGCTCTCCTCAGACCAACCAGTCCTGTGAGTTGATCCCTGGTTCAGAAACCTGGATTATCCCCTACAGATACTAAAGAGGGTGAGTGGGAAATGAGGTAAAATGAGAGAGAGAGAGAGACCACAAAGGTTATCTTCCTGTCACTGCATGGATGCACCCACCATTCCTCCAGAAATAGCAAGCCACTATTTTAAACATAGCTTGATTTAACTGCTGACAGATAAGCAGGTGGAATTGGTTGCAAGATAAACTGGAAAGAAGTCTTTCCCCTCCTGCTTGTCAGACTATTTTTAAATGTGGGCTCTAGCATTCTTCGGTAAAAGTTTAAAATTGTGTTTAAAAAGAGCCCAACCACAATATGAGCCATCTTTCAAAAGAATGGTAAAATCATTGGGGCAGTTGTACGGTATCCCACATCACACTCAACCCACTGAGTTTTTCTCAGGTTTGCTGCAAAAGCACCTGGGATAAAGAATGGACACCTCACTTTCTGTTACCCCTCCTAGATTTGTCAGTGTGGAGATCAGCTGGCATAGCTAGCAGAAATGGAAAGAGAACCCTCTTGATCTATCAGATCTTTGATCCCAAAGAGATGATCCTTGGGGGTGGAGATCTGGCAGATAAAAAGTTGTTCTTCTAATGCCCTTCCAGCTCTGGCAGCTGATTTAGGTTGGGAGGAGGAGCAGAAGAAAAAACGTATACCTCCCCCACCTCTGGGTCAGCAGATAGGAACTCCACCTCCACTCTAGCCATCCACCAAAGCTTGTCTGCCTCATTACCATTAAAAAGACAGATGAGCTTTGTGGTTTTGTAGAGAAATGAACTGAATCTATAATTTTGCTTCTCTGCCACTTTAAGGATCTATCTCATCACCTGCTGACTGTCTCATTGGTTAATGGAAAACTCCCTTTGCTCTTCTTCATTTAAATTACTACTCTGTGAGGATATGTATTGAATAATCATCTTCTTAATCTATTTTTCAAAATGTAGAACCACTCAGAGCTGAATTCATTCTTGAACCACATAGTAAAGCAGCAAAGAAAACATCTCAGAAATTAATTTTCATAGTCACAGGTCACTTCCTATCTCTTTGTTAAGCCTTACACTCCATCAGAAAAATTGAATTCATGCAGTTTAGAAACCATGGTGGATGAGATGAAGCAGAACATTATAGGAATCAGGCACAAACTTTATTTTTTAGATCAGAAAAATGGTGGATGTATTACTTATGTTTTTGCTACATTTATATTATTCCATGCTTGCTATTATCAGTTAATAACAATGTGCATTTTTATTGTAAAAGACTTAAAATTAACTCAAATGTATAAGTTGTAGAACTTTTCATGTATGAGAGCTATTAATTAGAACAGTAAATTTAAAGTTGATTAGTCTCCAGCCATAATTAGCTGATCTATAGCTAAGCTAAAAAGATTTTTAAAGCTCTGTGTAAAAAATCAGGAAAATCCGTAATAAGGTGTAAAAATTAATAAACAATTATTAAAGAATTCAAATACATATACTAAAAATATTAAAATGTTAAAAAATTAACTTTTTTAAAAAATGAAGATTATTGTCAAGCCCCCAAAGGCTTGCCATATGAACGGGGACGGGGAGCACAGATACCAACCCACCAGCCCGAGCAGCAGCTGCGCAGTACACCGCCACACCCCACGGCCGCACTGGGCGAGCCTCCACCGCGCAGACGCTGTCACAGGCTATACGACAGACACCAACAACATCTGGGGTGTTAGCGGACCCGGGAGCGCCCGAGGGCCGCCTGCTGCCGACGGACCCGGAAATCCATGAGTTGCAACGGCTGCCTGCAAATGGAATACCGGCGGGCGGGCCACCTGAGGACCAGAGGGCCAGACTCCGGCGGGCGAACCCAGCGTGGGAGAGCGGGGGGTTGTTCCCTAGCAACCAGGACATTCAGCAGGGCGAGTTTAGCGGCGGGCAGCTGACGCGCGGATCGGACGCTCGGGCGAAGGGGTGTGGGGACGGAGCTCCGTCGGGGAAAGGGAGAGCACAGGGAAAGGGTGGAGCATTTATTCATCTCGACCGGATGTTGGTTTGGGATCGGGGCCGGGCCCACAGGGTGGAGCACGTCGATATATTGCGTTGGGAGGAAACCACTCCCAGTGCTGACTTTGCCTTACTCGCATAATAAAGTGCTCGTTGGATGTCGGTGTGTGCCGGTCTTCTTTGTTCCCGCTCTACGGACGACGGCAGATGCACTGATAATTATAAATAAAATTAAGGCAATTTTGAGAACATAGTAAAAAAATAATAATAAAGCAGCTGAAGATACAAGATTCTTGCCACAGGATCCAATCTGGGTCAGTCACCAGGAGCAGAGATTTAGCCTTCCGAGCGTTCAGACTGGGGCTGGAGCCCATCCTCAGGGAACTTCTCACCAGCAGAGTGTGTGGCATTTATATGGTGCCTGTGTGGCTTTTTAGATGTTGATTGGGGTATTGGTGGCTGGCTATTAAGTCTTTGGCTGTTGTTTCCTTGTGCTGCCACACACAAAAGGAATTTAATTCCTCTTACACAATTGATATAGAATATAAAGCCAAGTTCTTGGGAGCAAATGGAAAGGCCTAGTAAATTATTGGTCTCTAGCATGAAAAAGTAACCACGAAGCAATTTTTCTATTATTAAGGATATTCAGAACAAATAATACAATGATTCTGATTCAAGAAATCAGCCATTTTTAAACATTAGTATTTGACTTCATAATTGTAAATCAGAAGTTCTAAGGGAAAAAATAATCATATATTACATACTTCAGAGATTGTTTAAATAGAGCTGTCTACCAGTTTCATGATGCTGAACATGTAAAATGATGGATAAGGCATCTAAATTTATGAGATAGAGCTGCCCCACTAGTGCTCCCTTTTGATTTAATATCCATACATTTATTAATATGATTTTGGAAAGAATAATACAGTTTAAGGAAATGAGTTTTTTTTCAAAATCTAAACCAAAAAAGAGGTATCAATATATTAAGAAGTCTGGAGCATAGCAAGCAGATTACACTTTTGAAGACTGTGTCCTTCCAGTATTCAGTTTCCTCTTATGAACTGGTTTTCACAATGGAAAGACTGATTAGTCTTTCATGTGAGTAAGAGTTAATGCTTTGTTTAAAACTAATTCCTCTGTAAAGTTGTTTCCTGCCAGCCATAGACACTAGTGGATAAAGCCACTTCAAGCCACGGGAAAGCCCACTTTGCTAGGAGTTATTTCTCTCTTAACACTGGTGCTCAGAAGGCCTAATAATCTTATCTGTAAATTTATCACACAAGGACTTGCAGCCCATCTAGATTATACCAAAATAACATATTGCTATCATGATACAAATATAATTTGTACATATTTACTTCCAGTGATAAATTACAGTATTCTTTTAGCATTATGATATCATGATTTAAGTTTACCAACTTTGCCTCTCTGTGGATATCTGAGATTCAGAACTTTTGTGGGTGAATTGGCAGAATTAATACCATTAAAGATAGCAATATTTTGTAGCGTGGAGTCATGTAAAGGAAATCTATGTACTTCATTTACTGTACCTATGTTTACATATCAATTTTATATCAATGTGTCATGCATGAGGATTTCAAGTATTGCAAATCTGCCATAAGAAGGTGAAAGCAGGAGATACAAAGTTTGTTATAAATAACTGTGTAGGTGGCCACTAGCTTTCTACTGCTCTGTGGATATTTCATTGATGGATTGCTTCCTAATGCTAAGTAGTATATGGCAAAAATACTGCTGGAAGCAATAAATCATGCAACTTCTTCCCAAAAAGAAATTCTGCAGTGACTATGAATTTTATTATGATGAGCCTTTTGTAGTATAACAGGATTCATAAATCAAGGAATTAATATTGAAGAACTGAACTGATCAATATGATAAAGGAGGATTGGACTATTTTGAACTGAACTCTTAAATATATTTTTGAATATTCCATAATCATCATGGGATTGACTGTGTTGACTAGGAATTCTGGAAGCTGCGATATGAACATATGGAGAGGGCTTAATGAAAGAAGTCTCTATTATGGAAACACAGAAGCTATATTATATAAACTTAAATAATTTGTAAAACTAACCCAATATTGTATGTTTGACAACAACACTCTAATGTTATAAACTGGACTTGTGTTCTGATTTTTTCAATTAGGAGAAGCCTATGCAATTCTTCCCAAGCCTACTGTTGTCATCTGTAAGATATGAATCAAACATACAAGATTGCCATTGTTTGTCTTTTATCTCAGATTTAATTATCATGAACCCTCATGTTTCTGTTTACTTTGGCACATTGCTGTAGAGGTTGTTTTTGAAGAAGCCAGAGAAGAGACAATGGGAGCAAACTGAATGAATGTTTATCCACAAGGGGTTTTGCATTTTGGGATGAACATTTGAAGTGCTGCATTACACTTTAGTGATTCCTGGAAAGAAGGTTCTTCTAAAATATTCAGAGCTGATAGTTGGTTGAATGTAGTTAGAGTTATAGAGTGTTTGAAATTGGGGTTAGTTCATGTGAACTAGTGTTTAATGGTATGCAGGGGATGTATTTGAAACTTAAGAATGCGATGTGTTACTCTTCAAATATGGACTATTTGGCAATTCTCTTGTCTTGCATTCAAAGGTGGTTTCAGCAGTGGTGTTGGTGGTGGAAGAAGCTTGTATTGCTATTAATTTCATTTTTTCCACATTTTTGAACCACCTATTTTCTTTAAGTCCGGTATCATAATTAGATCTCTCTCTGATGATTTTTTAGCTCACTAATGTTATATTCTCTGCCCCACCTTTCACTCCCTGGCAGAAAGATAAGGTAAGGGCTTTCCCCCTAGGATTGGGTCCAGATGAATGGAGTCTCAATTGCTGTGTAGTAGCACATCTTAGTATGTTGCCATTTTATGATATTAATTTTTAAAGTATTGTTTTTGTAGTTGTAATTGACATTTGTACATTACCAAGAGTTTTTTTGAGTTACAATAAATACTGTAAATAAGTATAAAATTGGATTGATCCAGTCCAGGTGACTAATAGGATTCTAGAGGGAGCTTGAGACTTTCCTGAAAATTTGATAGGTAGTCTTACTGAATTACCTGTAGCCATTTGGAATGGACATGTGACACAGACCTTGGATGAGATTGTTCTGATGTAGTGTAGAAAGTATGGAAGATAACTTTGACAAAAACAGATCCCTTACTAAAGCAAAGAGGAGAAAAACATAGCTTAAGTCCAAACCAAGTAGAAAGTATTTGTAAGCAGCTTGGACAAATATCTCCCTAATTCACATGGGTATAAAAGGGGGAGAAAGCACAGCAAAATCAAACTTGTAAGATTTTGTTATTATAGCCACATTTAATAAAAATAGTTTTAGCCATGTGTTGAGTTGACTCTAGGTCTGGCCTCTCACTGTGCATCAATTCCAAGGGGTCCCTTGGTTCTTCAGTAAATAAAATTGCTCATTATTTTCTTGGAGTTGGACTCTGATGGGGCAAGCATGTTGAGATGATAGAAAAATGGGTTGTCTGGGTAGGTGAGGTGAGTTTGAACTTGCAACAAATGGAGTAGAACCTTGAGTTGATAAACCCAGCCATCTCTGTATTAGATCAAAGGTTCTTTCAGTTAGAGAATGCCAGCCAGGAAATGATATGTAATAGTATTTACTGCTTTGAGGAATGGGTGCTAAATCTGCTTTGAAGGAAGTAGCTGTATGATCCTTTCTCAAGAAATCTTTGCAATTCTTTTCTATTCTGTAATCTGTAAAATGGGGGGAAGTTTTTGCGAAGGTGGTTGGATTTCAGACCAGTGCTAACATTGAATCAGCATTAGTTAGGCTTGTTTATGACTTTTGGCAGAGTTAGGATGAAGGTAGTACAATCTATTTGATCACTCAGTGACTTTCAATATGATGATATTGCAACAGAATTTCATTTTTAATGTGGGCCAGTGTGCTTACAGTAAAAAATGACAATAAAGGTTATCTTTATCTTATCTTTATATTAAATAAATGGTATTCTTCTAGATCAGTTGGAGGGATTAGGACCTGGAAGCCTGATGTCTTGGTGGTTTTCCTCCTTTCTCTGTGGTTGACAGAAGGGAAAGTTCCAGCAAAGATCTCATTGATAAGGGATGTTTCAGGGATTATCCTTTTGCACTCCTGATTAACAACTATTCGAGATCACTGATTGAGATCATCCCTCAGTTTGGGAACTGTTTTTTTTTCTCCTGAATTTTCTTTTTTAGGTTATGCATATTTATGTTTATTATTATCTTATTTTGTAAACCGCATAACATTGTGCTAGATTGGGGCTATTTATAAATCTCATCAGTAAATCACAGGTTTAACTCTACTTTTCATTAACCTTTCATTGAATGGAGCTCAGTCAATCACTCTCAGAATAATTTATTGTACTACCAGAATGTTTTGTAAAAGAAAAAAATAGAGCAAATGTTGTATACTGTCTTGAATACTCAGAGGGATGGTGGGATATGAATTTAATCAAATCTTTAATATCTATAGACTCTAGAGTATTGTAAGTAATGCTCAGAGGCATTTTTTCTTTCAAAGGCAGGTTTGGCCATGCTGGCAGAAGATATTAGAAACTGGAGGGGTTTAGGTCAGGAAGTTGAACAAGTTGCTACATGTTGAATAATCTTGATCAAGATGGTTTAGCACATAGTAAGGAAATATTGAATGAATTGACACTATAGGTAAATTATAGTTAGGCTTGCTCTCTTAGACAGAGATATTGTTACACTAAAATTAAAATGCTTGCTAAATTTTCTACTCCTTTCACCAATTACCTTTTATGTATATTCTTTCTTTGTTAACAGAGTGATAAAAATATTGTCTACCAGGCTCTAAAAATGGCCATAACATGTAGTGCATCAGCTTCCTATTTAATGTATTCACACATAAGAGAATCAAATATAAACATCAAATTTATTGTCAACTGTCAAATATACCCAAAAAACAAAAAAACCCAAACATATGATACATACATGTTTGCACATATATCACATCCTTTTAAACAGATATACAGGAGGAAGAGAGAAAGAGAAGAAGGTGATGGTTAGAGAACTTATTCTTTCCCACAGGCTTGGGATATTATGATCACAGTGTTTACAATTTGAACAGGATTGCTTCTCTTCCTATGCTCACTCCTTCCTCTGAATAGTTTGGTCCTCGTAGGCAATGAGACAATTTGAGGTTAATCTTTTTAGTGGTACAGATTAAAGATTGGCCTGTTGGATAATTCTTATAATTCATAGAGCAGGGTTACACCTTTGTATCATTACACATATGCTGGGGAAAACTAGAAGCAAACTGTCTCCGTATAATATGATTCTGCAGTGTACACTTGGTGAAAATAATGCTTATCTACATTTCCTATGTAATAATGTACAAGTGGCTACACACTACATTAATCTTCCCAGTCTTAAATGTACAAGGCTACTTGTACAGTTAAGGAATGTGTGTCATAATTCCAACGTGTACATCACATTATCCAACATACCAGGAGGACCCCTAGTTGGAGAAAGCTATACTAGATTTTTATCCATTAAAAGAGAATCCTCACATATAACTCTCTCCTTAATGGTTCATATAATATGAACAAGCCTTTTCTACCTGGTCTTCATTCACTCCATCTGATCAGAGAGAAACTAAAAGAGAAAGAATAAATACACATGTTTTGTATTGTCAAGTAGAAAGGTTTATGGTAGGGGAGGGAGCATAATACAGTAGATTCAGAATTTCTAAAACAATTGTGTCATCTGGCACTCAAAGGTATACAAGTAAGCACTGCTGGTTGTATTTCACCATATGAGCAGATTCTATAGCTCTCCAGTGCCTTCCTCCATTTCTCTGGTACCATTTTTTAAAAACCTGGAATGCTGAAGATTTTTTCAGGTGTCATTATTTTGTCCCAGGAGAGGTACAATAAGAAGAAAAACCAGACTGAAAAAAGAGCAGCTAGTTCTCTGCTGGAAAGTTTGGAGAGCTGAATATTTTTAGGTTTGCAGATTTTAGTGCAGCATCCTGAGTTGTTTTTTTTTCCCCTTTGGCTTTATCTAGAATTTAATATTAATTGTTAATAACCTAGCCAAGATCACATGATACATTTGAGAAAATATATTTAGAATAGATTCATGTGATCTAACCCAAAAATCTTTTCTTTGCTTTTCATATGAGGAAGTCAGTGTGGGGATAGTTGTGTCTTGTGGCTGAAATGGAGGACTTTCTTCACTCCCTAAAAAAACAATACTAACATTATTTATATTACTAATATACTATACCAGTGTTCACCAGACTTTCCAGACGTTGGGTTAGCTTGGAGTTTGGAGAGCATCAGATTGGAGAAGACTGACCTTTATCATTGTTTTTGAAGCCACAAAGGCCCGTAAGGGTCTTGACTCTTGATTAGGATCAAGACCTGAAGGAACATTAAGTTCTAATATGTAAGTGGTGCACTGAGATTGATTCATTTGTCATACTAATAGCAAGAGATGCCTTATTGAGCAAAGAAATTAAATCAGTACTTTTCAAGAGAGAAAGGGAGCCTTTCTTGTTCAGGACAAATGACTTGGGAAATACGCAAATGTGTGAAATAAAGAAACTGTCCAATGCATTTTCCTTACTGACTGCAAATGCTTTTATCTCACTCAACCAACCTACTTAGTAAAACAAACATACAAACGAACAACCAAAGATCTGATGTCTAAATTCTGGCCACTCTTTATATTTCACTTAGGTTAGAGCATTCTGCTTGGCCACAAGTGATCTGAGAATCTGTTCTGCACCTCCTTGCACACTTCTGACTGTGATAGCCAGTATGGTCTAGGCACCAGGCTAGAAACTGGGAGACTATAAGTTCTAATGTTGCCTGAGGCATGAAAACCAACTAGGTGACTTTGGGCCAGTCTCCGCCCAATTCATCTCACAGGGATATTGTGGGGAAAATAGGAGAGGAAGGAGTTATTTATTGAGTTATTTATATAAAATAATAATGGTGAAATAAATAAATAAATAAATAAATGAAGCAGGAGAATCCAAACACTGCAGTAGAAGCCCTATTCTAGTTTTAATATATCTTTAAAAGGAAGGATTAAACAAAACTCTAAACTCTCACTTGCCAAAGTCAATGAAAAATCAGAAAATCTTAGTCTCATAGGTAGAGCACAACTCTGCCTACAAACTGTTGTTTCATTGTTCTCCCTTCTATAGCTTTTGCATCCCAACCACATGATGGGTGCATTCCTTGGTTGCCAAAATACAACCCATCCTTATTTGATTTTCAAAAGCTCCTTTAACTAAGGGCTATCTGTCAAGTAAGACCCACAACCATATTTCCAGTGGCACACTTATAAGCTTAGCCATAAATATGTGAGCTAATAATGCAGTGGAGGAGAATGCCTACTGTAAGATCCAGTATGTATCAGGGGTAAGACAAATAGCAACGGTACCAGGATTTCTCAGTAAAATGTGGAGAATCTCTCTTGGGTTGATATATAAAATACAGTAAATGAATTCATCTCATTGTCTAACAAGCTCCCTTTCCCAATTGCACCTCCTTGCCTATTGTGTTCCTCTGCAGTTTACAGAGTTTTGCAGAATGTGGTATATTTATTGCAGTGGTGTAAGACTTTTTGTGATGGCATTTTTGGATAGCAGGATCAAATTGTTAGACAATAATGAGTGGTCCCAAATCCTATTTCCCAACAGGTTTCTAACTATTAAAAGCTTTCTATCATGAATTAACAATTCATCCAGTCAAATGGTTTGGCCAACTTTCTTTGACTTAGGCATAATTCAGGTATATAGATTTCAACTCTCAGAATCCTACAGTAAAAGCATGACTTTTACAGATAAATCTTTGAGCTGAAATTCAGAGGAGGAGAATGCATGGATAAAAAAGCTATCATAGAGCATAACATTTCATATCATACCACATCACATACCACATCACTTCAGACACGATGCTTTTTAATGAATACAATTCACACAATCAGCTGCATCACTGTGATGATGATAAACAAAATGAGCCAAAATGAGAGTCAGCCCTTAGAAGGGAAAGGTAGCCATGAAAGGGAAAACTAGGGTAGAAAAAGGGTTGACCAGGACTGCTCATATTCTGTGCTTACCACTTAGAACTTGCCCTTCTTAAAATCTGTCATTATGGCTTATAAGAAAGGTTTAAAAAACAATTTGAAAATATATAATCTAGAGAAACAAAAAAAGAGTGGCAGGGCAACACAGGAATTCAAGTAACTGATTAGGGAAATGATATCTCTGGTGTAAAAAAAAAATCTGAACATCAAGCATAGGCCTTTGTGAAGTCAAGGAAACCTCTGGCACTTTTTGCTTAGTGATAATGCTTTACCTTACAAGGAAGACTATGAACTAAAGCCAGAAGAAAGATAAAACAGCTGAACATCCTGGTGAGGACATGCAGAAGTATATTGGGTTGTGTATTCTAGACCAGGGGTGTCAAACTTGCCGGCCCACAGGCCGGTTTCATCATACCGAAGTCACATCCACCCCATTGCTGGCAATGCAAAAAGAATTGCGATACGTCACAACACCACAACACGTCACGTAATGTGGCAAGTTTGACACCTGTGTTCTAGACTGTCAGTGACTTATAGTGGTAAATGTCAACACAGTGCTTTAATGCTTTTACAATCCCAATCAACAGAGTTCAAGTAGCATCACTGAAAGTATCAGCAATGGAACAGATTGGAAGTGTTGGAGATGCTAATTCTACCAACAATTTCCTACTGATACAGTTTTTATCCTTTCTCATACTGCTCTTCAGAGATTGGCTACTTTCCAACCACTTTAGCTTCCTTAGTGGAATGTCTAGTCACTCACAGAATGAATTAAAAAATATTTTACTGAAACAATGAAAAATAGTGTCATAATTTCATTTTTAAGTTTAGAAGGCTTCTTTGTATACATGTGCTCTCTCTCTCTTTCTCTCTCAAACACACAAACACACACACACAGACACACACACACACACACAACATCCCCCCTCTCCAGGCTGACTGTAAGAGGTTGCTGGATGGGGGAAAGGAACTGTTGTTCTTTCTTTCCCAAAGCAGATTGAAAGAAGGAAATGTGGCTTGCATGCTCCTTTCTTGTGGCAGGAACGAAAGTCCTTTATGCCTTCATTTTTGCCTCACAGATCTCAAAACTTAATTTGGCTGCCCCTCCATGGACTTCAACCAACTTCTCATCCCACTGGACTATGTTGCCTTGCAGCTGGCTGGTGCAGTTGGCCAGACCCACGATCTCTGCTGGCATCAGGACATGATCCCACATGTTGAACTGAGAAATTTCCCCAACGAAGGCCTGAGTTGCATCGAATCTCCCTCCCAATGTATCCTGTGGCATCAAAATGGAGAAATGGGAAAACAAACAAGGTAAATGGGAAGAATGGGTTAAAATGTTGAAGAAAAAACTAGAAAATAGTAGGATAGAAAAATATTGTTACTGATGGTAACTACTCATTTTAGTGTAGTGGTTGCCAATTCTTCAGTTTCAAGGGCTGTGTTTCATATTTTGGAGGGATGAGGATGTTAATGAATGACAACAAATAGGGAAACCATACAGGGTTAGAAAAGCTATTTCATGCTCATGTTCCCTGGGTTTCAGGGACTCCAGTTTAAACCAAAAATCTTTTAATTTTCTAAATTTCAAGGCTGATGGGTTTTTCTTTGGGTCAAGAGAAGACTAATAGAGGATCTCTTAGACTCAAATTCTGCTTCTTTAGTTCAACTGCTAATCAAGTTGCTTGAATATTGCTTTGGTCATTAATTTCCAAAATCATGTGGAGAAATCAGACTTACCTGTTCCTGGCCCAAGATCATCACCCCATGAGGTTTGATTGAATGCCAAGATGCTAGGTTATCACTGGCTCCATGCTCCACTCCATCTTGATACACAGACCAAATGCCATCCCGAGTGATCCATGTAATGCAAATATGGTGCCATGTCCCATCCTTTAAAATCATGGGCAGATGAGCCACCTTTCCAACAGAACAGAACAGAGACTGCCTTAACAGCATAGTGCAAATAGATGCTTCGTAGATGCTTTTTTGTCCTTTCCTAAAATTGCCATACCCATCACTGTCACAGTTGGTTTCCCAAAAGTCTTTTAGTCTAGAATGACTTGTCTGAGTCATTATGGCAATACATAAGACAGATAAAACTGAATGGAACAGAATAATCTTTCTGGTCATTTTTCCAAAGAAAAATCTGATTGCAAAGGGATTCCACAGCTGGATTGTCACTACCCAAAGATGTCCATCGTGAGTACTTGGCAACGTTGTATCTCTACATGGTAGATCATATAACAGACCTCTCAATTAGAATTGTAAAATTTAGATGGACTCACAGGAAAAGACAGCTGCCCTTCAGAAAGCCTGAACCCAAACCATTTTGTTTTGTAGACTAAAATCCCCAGCCTGAATTGTGTGTAGTAGGAAAATATATCCAAGAGAGGTCTACAAAAGTAGGCCACAACAAAAATATGTTGCTTTTGCTTCTTTCTGTACTTTCTGAACACTTTTCAAGGGCTGTTCCATGCAGACAGCATTATAGACATCTAAAGGAAAAGCAACCAAACCTGGGCAAAGCCATTCCTGCTACTTCATGACTGTGGCCCTTGATTTTCTAGGATCAGAGCACAGTCACTTTCAGACCCCGTGAATCAGGGGGGCTGAGCCGGTTTTTTGTGGGTGGGATTGTATTTTCAGAGGTGTATTGCTGGCATGCAGAATCGCTAGAGGGGTGGAGAATCTATCTTTTGCCTCCCTTTTTGTTGGGGGTGCTGTAAGTAGGTAAAATAGGTACATTGAACCTATTTGTTTTCAGATTGTTTCTAAAAAAATAAGTAAAACAATCATACCACTGAAAATCAACTATTCCCACTGACATTGGGAGGTGTCATCTTAGGCACTTCATATTTTAGCAATTCATAAAAAGTAAATTTGTGTCAGATATGTCTGCACAGGGAGGTCATACAAATCAAAATGACTTGGCAGTGCAATCCTTCCATGCTACTGTGGTCCTCCAGCCTAGGGAAATTGTGCATTATTACTACAGCTAATGCCATTTTTAGAGCAGGTCGGTGTCTGTGCCATTCAATTCATTCTGTGCTGGAATCTCCTTTACCTTACCTTGTCATTAATTATAAGTTCCATAGGATTGTTTCCCCATACTATCAGTACAAGCTCATTGGCTTGTCCAGGAACAGAATAGGAGAAAGGGGTGCCCACTTCTGCTGAATTCTTAGCTTTTAGCCACATACTGATAGTGAAGGCATATAGTTCAGGCAAGCTTTTCTTCATCCGAGCGTACATGTAGTTGTTTCGTACAGGGATGGAAACTTTAAAGGCTTCTGGAGCATTGAAGACTGTTGTTTCTATGTGCACAGGAGATAAATAAGAATCAAAAGAATTATGAAAGATTAGCAGAAATTGAGAAATAATTTTGACATATGATCAGACAGTTGTTATCTGAAAGGGCTGCTGAAATGGGTGTCAGATTTTATAAATGATCAGTACATTAGTCATATTCTATCATAATTTGAGATCATATGACAAGGTCAATTGGTCTTAGATTCAAGAAATACCACTTAGCACATAACTAATTTATGGGATCCACAGCCACAAATGGGGAGGGGATGGCCACTAGGGTAGCTGGCTTTAAGAGAGGTGTCATCCAAATGACAAAAGATGGTTGTGTCAATCAGTGGTTACTAGCTATTTTATAATGGCTGTATGGACCTTTTCTTTGGGACATATGCTATCAGATAATATTTGCTGAGGAGCAAGAGCAGAAGAGACTCACTGTAGCACCAAATCAGAAAGTACTTCCGAGATAAAGATTTCAATAGCACAGCATTTTGGTGCATTCTTTCTAGTTTTTAAACCTTTGTTTAAAGAAATCAATATAACCCATACCCAGAGTTATATAACTATGTACTAAAAATGAATGTATGAAAGTTCTGACTTTGACCCCATATTTTGGGCTCCTCGTGGTCACACTAACCATGCTCAAGCTCAGAGACTCGGTTATGGAGAGTATCCAGCTCCTTTTCGACATTTTGTTGCTGTACATTGTGGCTGCTGGTGATGGAGGTGCGTTCTTTCTCCAGAGCTAAAAGCTTAGAGAGGATTTGTCCTTCCAGTTCCTCCATCTTGGTGTGGATGGTCTCTTGAGCTGGCACAGGGGCAGAAGTAGAAGAAGTATTCATTCGAGTGGGAATATCCTGCTGCACTCAAAGAAGAGATAAACAAAAAAGGTAAAAACAGATTAAAAATAACTTAATAATTTAGAGATGCCTTTATTGGTATATTTATATTTCTACAGTACCCAAATATGGCTAGGGTTGGGCTTTGGGAGAAAAGATCATGATTCTGCAGCCATGGGGGGGAGGGTCCCCAGTGATTTCCAAAGGATCAGTTCATGGGGGGTAGTAACCCTGGTAGGATTGATATTATACCATTTTTAAAAAAATCATACACATATACCGTACATATACTCGTGTCAACCAATGATCATTTTTTGTGATTTTTAGTTAAAAATGTACCCTTTTTCAAAATAAAATAGGACTTATAATACAGAACAATATCTAAAGTACCTCTTTCCAACAAGTCCAGGATCTAAAGTTACTTTGTTCCAATATTCCACCCAAATAGTTAACATAGACTCAGCAGCATAAAAAGCTGAGAGCCATAATATTATGAATATGTTAAAACTGTTGAGCTGACCCAAAACTGTTTAGAATCTTTGTGTACCTACTATACCAGTGTCCTCTGTCCTGGGCCCCAGGGCCACCAGAGTGATAGGAGGGGGTGCCTTGCAAATTCCATTGGAAATATTCATATAGCGGATTAGGGAAATGATTAGAGCAGTGTTTTTTTTTACTTTGGGAACTTTAATATGTATGGACTTCAAGCAAGCTAGCCAGGAAATATGGGGAGTTGATGTCCGTGCATCTTAAAGTTGCCAAAAGTTGAAAAACACTCAAAATCTTGACAAAGCTTCAGCAGAGGAATGGTGTTTTCTGTATCTATTTACTGCCATCTACTGGCCATCTGGATTTGTACAGCCCAGATATAAGGGAAAAGCTCTCTCTCTCTCTCTCTCTCTCTCTCTCTCTCTCCCCCCCCCCCCATTGGCAAAGAAATGTTTTTAAACTCTGTTCCTATATCTGTGTTCTGGGTTAAAAATGATGAAATGACAAAGTAAACTTCCTATTTATCTCTTTCTTCAAGATGTATTTTGGATAGAAGTGAAGCTTTTCTGTCCTATCCATTTCTTATTAAGTCTAAATATCAGTTCAAATATAACTTATCTTTATCACAACAAACATATTGTACCAGTTGATTACATCCACAATGGGTAAAAACTTTTTGGACATGAGATTTTAACATTAGTAGCAAGCAAAAAAGGAACAAGAGGCGAAATACCTTCCCACATCAAGAATACATTAATCCCTTCAGATCTTTTCTGACTTTTGGACCAGGTATAGGTCTTTGGCTAATTGTCTTATACTTTGTGCTTTTATGCCTGTACTTTATTAGCTGTTTGAGAAATTTTGTTTTAAATTGGAAAATGCCTACCAATATATGAAATAAGCACAGTATCTATATTTTTAAGACTTTTCAATTAATGTGCTTCTTTCTGCTTTTCCACACTCAAAAGTCTGGAAAAGAATGCCTTTAATATCCTAAGTTGCCAGGGACAGAACTGGCTATCGGTGAGCAGTAAGTGGACTTTTTCTTGCCCCTTTGACCAGCCAGTCTCTTTGAGGCTACATAGTAATTTTAATTTTACAGTTCTGTATGCTGTGTAACTTCAGGTATTGAGGTCACAGCTGGTATTGATAGAGAAGTTCCATAACTAGAACAAGTCCTTATTACTGTTTGCCAGAACGGATAGTCCTGCTGGGGAAAAAGTTCCCATTTAGAGAAACCTATTTTTTCTTCCTGTACTCTGACTACAGCAGAGATCAGACACATCTTTTCAGCCACAAAGCCCTAGTTCATTGACTTTATGCTAAAATACCCTGGATGTTAAGCTGTATTAGTACATATGCAGTTAAAAGTGCAGGAAGCAGCAGATCTACTCTGTTATTCCAGACCTGCCACAAATATTGCATCCAGTTCCAGCCTGGAAAGGAGGATTCAGATAAACTGGAAAGAGGTTGAAGAACAATGTGGATGACAGGAAACTCAAAACAACTATGTGTAAATCTTTTAAGGGACATCTTGCTTTGATAAAGATGTAAGCCAAGTATCTTTTTGAATTGCCTCAGGGAAGGGCCATAGCACCACCATGCTTCCAACTTCTGGAACAAAGCAGCTCTGGAGTTTCACTACATTCCTCAAATAAACTTCTGCGAATGTACAGAAACCATTTTGTTTAAGTAAAGAAACTTCTGAAGGCAGAGTGGTCTCATATTGATGCTTCACGGCATTAATAGTTTGCTACCTGGGTACTCTTAACAATGTACCTCTGGAAGGTAAAGCACCACTGAAGCAGATAGTATACAATCCTCAGAGGCTTATCCATTAAATTCCTTGAAGAAAGATTAAGGAAGTCAATTGCAGGATAATATGACAACATTCTTCAAGTGCATACAAGAATGTCTCCCAGAAGAAAACTGACTCAAGGCATGGAATAATAAGCTTAGTCCAGGGAAACACATTCTGCTTGAATGTTAGAAAACATTCCTTATGGAGAAGAACAATTTGGCAGTAGAATTAGTTATGAAAGGAAATAATAGCTTGAACTGAATATTCAAGAGGCTGGATAAGACATTTTTAAAGAGCAGCATGTGTGATTTTGATTTTAGAATCTGTTTTATAATAAATCATGTTGGGGTTAACAATGATGGAACATGCAGTTCAGCAGACATGTCTGCTTTTATTTTTTCCTGGTCGTGATTCTTAATTTTTGTGAAAGAACATCAGTAAAAGCAGATTGTTTTAGAAGAGAAACGGAAAAGGAAACACTAAAGAAGGTGTGAAGGAGACAAATCTGGAGGATTTTGTTTCGTTAAACCAATATTTTGCATATTTTCAAGGCTGAAATGCACTTATTTTCAGATTTAAATAAATATTTTAGGGCCAAATACTTTTAGAAAGTTTTGGGAGGAAATATATCTAAACCTAAATTAAAGATCTGCTCTATAAAAGAGAGTAGGATATTGTTATGATGGAGCTTATTAAACCACAGTTAAATAAAAATGTGGTGTTTCAATGTTTAGGAGGAAGTCAGTCACATCTTAGGGTATTCTAGGAATTTGTGTGGCCCAAACTTTAGGAAAATCTGAAGAGTGGGTGAAACATCAGGGCCTTGAGGGTATTCTTATTTTCAAATGCAGAGTAGGGAATTATAAAACAATCTTTTTGACATTGATTCCTGGAAAAAGTCTAGAATACGGTAGTTCATAAAGAGACCAGTCTTTAAGGTTTGAAAACAGTGTGTTACCAGAAGTTACATAAACCTGTCAAGAATCACTCCTCCCATATTAACCTTGTCACAGTTTGTGATTTGATAAGATACTTAATAGATTGTGGGAATGTTATAGATAGACTATTTCTTGATTTCAGCAAAGCATTTGACTAAGTGCCCCAAGACATTCTAATTAATATAGCTAATCAAGAGTAGGTTAGATGGTTTAATGTTGTGTAAATACATAGCTGGTTTGAGTACAAGGTCTTATATTCTTCAGGTTGTTTTTTTTTTTACTAATGACTTGGGTGAAGAGGTAAATAAAATGTTTATCAAAATGGCAAATCACAAAATTGGATGGAATAGTTAATATTAAATTTGAAACAAACTTTTTCAGTTAGAGAAATGGGATGAAAATTCCATAAAAAATGTAATAAAAACAAATGCAAAGCTCTTTACTTATGAAACAGAAATCAAATCCGCAGTTGCTGAATATGTGCCTTGGCAATAGTAGGTCTGAAAAAAAACATTAAATATTAGCTGATTACAAACTGTATTTACTACAAAGATGATGTGGGTCAAAAAAATGCAACTTTGTTTCAACGGAAACAAACTGTTCAAATCACAGGAAACAATAATTCTATTTGATTTTTTTTTTCTTGGTCAGACCTCGGCTCAAGGACTGAGTAAACTTTAAGAAAGATTCAGACAAACTGTTCAGAAAGGGCAATAAGGATGACCAGGGACTAAAAACTAAGTCATATGAAGAGAAATTGAAAGAAATAGGAAGATTTAGCACTCAGAAGACTGATGTGAATCTGACAGCACTCTTTAAATATCTGAAAGGATGCTATGAGAAGTTCTCCATTGTTCCAGAATTCAGAACATAAAATAAGGGATTTAAAATAAAAGAAAACAGATTAAATGTTACAAAAAATTTCCTAAAAGTGAGAAGTTGACGTAGTGGTGGAATTATCTTCACCAGCTATAGCCAGAGGTTAAATAGTAATTTGTTGTGGATGCTTTACTTTGGATTCCTGCATTGGGCAGGAATTAGATTTAATAACCTAAATAACCCATTCCAAATCTTTGAGCCTGTCTGTGGCTCCTTGAAAATATCTATTTTAGAACCCTATGTAAAAAATACTTTTAAATAGACCTGTACATCTAAAATTTAAACAACTATTCTATTTATACTAGGAGATTTATGAAGAAATGAGACAGAATGGATTTATAAACATACATATGAGAAAATAACATGATTCGGCGATAAACTACATTAATATTCCCCAACTTGATGTTCTTCAAATATGGTAAGCCGCCATACAGATCTGGAGACCATCATGCTGGGGACACTGTCTATCCTTCATTAGCGTGGGTTAAATTAAAGGAAAAATAAGAAAGTCAAAGGTGGAGTGAAAGGCAGAAAGGATAAGCAGGAACAAAAATATATATATGAAAGTAACTTTTCACCCTCTTGTACCCGTGTTATTTCTCAGTCTGCCTAGCTACCGGTATTGGCCACTTACATCAGATGTTAATGAAAATGAAGGCAAAAAAGACTCCCTGCCATCCACAGCTCCCTGCCGCTCTCATTCATTATTGGAGAAGCTGATCTAGAGAAATGCATCTATTATTGAAACCTCTTTCTGTGTTTTGATGAACTACTCCTAGGTGTTCCTAATTAAAGCTGTAGCTTTTCTTCTCATAATTAATCAGCACATTCTCTCTTCTTTGTAGAAGATGAGATTATGGGGTTTTTTTGCCAAGGGAAAAAGTTGGTCCATGTCTGTCTATGTATGTTAATCAAGCACATCTATCCAAAAGAGTCTTTTGTCTATTACTAAAGTTGTGCTTTGTAGAAAAATCAGGTTGTGAAAGCAAGAGAAAGGGTTTTACTGGTTTTGCTTTCTTTTCTTTCTGTTCCTTGGATGTATAATAGCCGACAATTTAAGAACAAGGGCAGAGTAGAAATGATGTATGGATTACTTCAAAGAACAGGATATTAATATTATAAGTTTTTTCTTCTCTATAAGCCTATAGGTGTAGAAGCCCTCCTGTGGATTCCAATCACACCAAGCGGGACAAGAACGTAGGCCTTTTTTTGATGGCTATTCTCAGAGGACAGCCACAGTGTAACAATTTGTCAGATGACCCAGCCATCAGTGTGACAATTTAAAGCTTGTCTATAAAAATTATTTATCACCATAGCAATGGCTGGAGCATGCAATAAATTGTTAATATGAAAATGCTTCAAAATTATGAAATTCCTTGTTCAGAGAGTTTGTACCAAATTTCTCTCTCTCTCTCTCTCTCTTTCACTTGTTGCTATTTATTTTTAGTACTTTTAACATATTTAATCCATTATTTATATATGATTCTATTGAAAAATATTTACAAGTTTAAAATGATCTGATCTGATCTAATTTTTACAGCATTTGTTTACCTGTCACTTTCAGATTGGCTTACAATAAACTTAATGAACAAATGTGATTTTTATCATTATATCATATTAATTTAGCAGAAGAATATCAGAAGCAGTACAGTAGTGTATACAATAAATTTAATAAAACTTGAGTATTTTAATATTCTCTTTTGGATAGCAATTTTTTCTACCTATTTTCTATCTTTTTTTTCCAAACAAGATAGAAAATCTTTTCACCATATTCATATCCTTTCTCTTTTCAATACATTTGCAATTTAAATTGGAAAGAAACAATTCCTTCCTTAGCTAATTTCTCTGGGTAAATCAATATTCTCTCCAGCAGATCTGATCCCAAATATCAGTCTGGGCTCTGATTCCGACATAGAGTCGTTGTCCAAATCTATCTGTCTCTGAATTGGCCTTCCACAAATAAGATGGCAGAATGTGCACAGATCCCCATGGAGGGCTCTGAAGAGGGGCAAGACAGACCAAAATACCTGGTGGAATTTGGAAGAATAGAAAAGTAGGCTGTGATGTCTTCTTTTTAGACTATCTGTTTCTCAAGAAAGGAACAGAGGTTTGGAGTAGAAAACAGTAGTGCACATCAGAATTTTTTTTTAAAAAATGTTAATCCAAGAACTCCCATATTTTATTATGGGTTTCTAATGTTCCTTTTTACAAAAACCTTAATCTCAAATAGTGTGAGAAACACTCTAAAGGCAAAACTCTAAAGGCCATGTGTAACACCTTTTGTGCTTTTTTTTTTGTGCTCCATGATAGCCTAAAGCAGGGGTTCCTAAACTTTTCCCATATCTCCCTTCAGTTTAATCTTAATGCAAATACTTGCCCTAAAAATCCAAATACCAAAATAAACAAAAATGAACAATGGAAACAATACAATGAAACTTTGGAAAAGGTGGAATTATTAACTAAACCAGTGATAGCAAACCTTTTAGAGACTGAGTGCCCAAGAACCACCCCGCCCCCCCACCCTATTCCCTACCCCACCCGCAGGGCCACTTATCACCTCCACGGCCCGCCACAGATCGCCCAGGCAGCTCAGCAGCACCATGGTGGCCACACTCTCCACCCGTGCCCCGCAGCATCATCTGCACACAATGGAGCACAAGGGCGGAGTCTTGTCCCCGCTGCCCGGCTGCCATGTCTTTGGCTATGCTGCTCCATTTGGGCCACACCAGGAGGTGACTCTCCTGCAGGGGGGCTGCTGGTGAGGAGGGCCGTGGGGTTGGGGCGATGATGCGAGTGCCCACACAGAGGGCTCTGAGTGCCGCCTCTGGAACGCGTGCCATAGGTTCGCCACCACTGAACTAAATATTCTTCACTCCTCCCATGGACTTTGTCTTCACCTCACCAAGGAAGGTTGCCTCGCAGTTTGAGAAACTCTGGCTTAAAGCAAGGTCATTACAATGAAGTAATCATAGTTTAATTCTCTTCCCATGCATATCATAATATCATAATGGATGCTTCGCCCTTTGGTCACCTGGCTCCAGCTCTCCCTCTGTAGAAGGCCAATGTAATTTTTGTTTTTTCTACTTTCTCTTCTTTAACCTGTGATACAATTACTTCAGTTATTTGGTGAGCTTGCTTTACATAAGTAATCTACCACTAATCTACTGCTTGTCACCTACCAAATTATTTTTATGCCTGGCCTAGATTCCAAGCTAAACTTTCTACAACCATACCTAGACCGTTTATAGTTAATAGCTTACCATTATTGATTCTTTTTTTTTTTTTTGTCTTTCTTCTTGTCACAGGCCAAGGCAAGTTACAAATTCAGTAGAAAGAATTCAACCATTAGAGTGCGGGGTAGACATTATTACTGAGGTGGTGGTACATTTTGAATTTTTAGATGTGCTATAGGAGACTTGCCTATTTAAAGAACTGCTGTATTGATGGACATTAGAAGTCCCAAACATGCACTTACTGGAAGGTGAAAAATCTACCCAGGTGTCTGTCTCTATTTCGCCAGAGGAATCTTTGTGGATCCCAAAGCACCATAAATGCAGTACTGATGTCTGCATTTAGTCTTTACATAAGAAATTTAAGTAGGGCAGGGATCCTGTTGAGCACCAAAGATTGTACATGACACATTGAGCATAATGATATCTATGGACATGACTTGACCCATCTTTGCATTAAGTCAATGAAATAATAATAAATAATAATAAAATTTCCAACTGTCAATTACAAAATGCCACACTGCTTGGATCCGGACATATACTGTACTATATTGATATATTTCACAGGTTCTCCCTTCCTGGGAAGAACTTGATGTATATGAAGGTCAACAACAGCTAAAGAATGGGCAACTGTGATTCCACCTTGTTATGTATATAATAATAATCCAATCTAAACATCTAGTAGACTGTGCAAACAACAATAACAACAATAAACCAATAGTGATAGGCAGTTTGGGTGCAATTCCAAAACATCTGTACCATCACTTGAACATTATCAGCACTGACAAAATTGCCACCAGTCAATTGCAAAAGGCAGCTTTACTTGGCACAGCTTACATCTTGAGATGATGCCTTTAACAACATCAAACAATATCTGCCCATCTTAGGTCTTTGGGAAGGACATAATAGCTGGATAAAAATGCCAATTCCAATCTAAATATCTGGCTAACTGTGCAACCAACCATAATAATAACAAACAAATGGCATGACAAAGTAACAGCAATTGTGCAGTGGAATATCTGCAAGAAATACCATTTGCCTGCAAGCAAGAACTGTGGGAAAGAGAAAATAATAGAAAATTAAGAAGCTAATGTGCTCTGGGCCTTTAGAATTCAAAGAGACAAGCACCTGTCACATAACACTTCAGGCTTAACAATTGTCAGTAAGAAAGACAAAAATGTCTGGATAGTGGATGTTGTGGTACCGCGGATAGGAGAAGAGAAGAGAAAGAACTGGAAAAAAAATCACAAAACACCAGTATCTCAAGCAGAAATAGAATGAATGTGACAAAAGAAAGCAAAGATAGTACTAATACTAAAAGATACTTTGGGTGCAATACCAAAATAAGTAGAACACCATTTGAACTCCATTGGCATTGAAAGAATCACCACCAGTCAGTTGCAAAAGCTTTACTCGGAACAACTTACATCCTTCAGTGACACTGTTATTATTAAACAATAACATCTGCCTATCCTGGGTCCTTGGGAAGGACTCAGTGGTAGATAAAATGGCCAAACCCAGTCTAAACTCCTACTTGACCATGCAACCAACCATAACAATAAGAATAGAAAAAGCAAAAACTATTCTAGTTCAGCAAAAAAATTTCACATGTCTCCAAGCTCTTCTTTTAGCACAAATAACCTTGTGTTATTTAGAAAAATTCCCTCAAATTAAGTCATAATAACTCAGAAAGGAATGAGCTCCACCACTGTGGTAGAATCACAGAAAGGCCTTCACCTCTCATAGTTATAAACTGACTTTCCAAAGAAGGCGATTCATACACCTACAATATTCTTTCACCAGCATCCTTATAGTGTCCTCTTAGTCTCAGGCCAGAATATGTGCCCTCGTTTTCCCCAACCATATACCCTTTAAGTAACTGGAAATTCTAGGGATTCAAATCCCAACATACTAAGTTGGGGAAGGCTTCATAATCAAAACTATACAGCGTAAGGGAATCAAGCTATTTTAAATATTGTTTGGTTTCAAGATAAATCCATTTATAGTTGGCACATCAGAGAACCCATGGGATGGCAGTAAGTTGCCACAGTCTCTTTCAGTGCTGCCAGTGCTTGCTAATCTCTCTCTCTCTCTCTCTCTCTCTCTCTCTCTCTCTCTCTCTCTCTCTCTCTCTCTCTCTCTCTCTCTCTCTCTCTCTCTCTCTCTCTCTCGTATCTTGGAGTTTTAGTAAAAAGAAAGCAACCTCTTTTCTACAAGAAGCGGCTGAAGCCAATTGTTCAGCACCACACTGGAAAAGCTTAATTTTTAAAGTTTGAGACTATGATGATCAATGTAATATGTAGAATGGAGACACATGTTTTAAACTGTACTTCCACCAATGCGCCCCTTTACCACATTCTCAGTTATAGACTTCCATGTTTGACATTTTGTCACAAAGAAAGATAATAAATAATAGGAATTTGTCTTTAAAGTAAAACATGAAGGAAAATGAAATTGAGCAAACAGAAATTAATTTGTTTATAATGGCAGGCAATATGTTTCAGGGTTAAATATATTAATGTACCAGAAAATTATTGATTTATTTATTAGAATTTTATCCCACCTTTGTTACTTTATAAGTAACGCAAGGTTGCAAACTTACATAATATTATTCTCTCCTATTTTTCTCAAAACAACAATGCTGTGAGGTGAATTGGGTTGAGAGATAGAGTGACTGGCTCAAGATCACCCAGCTGGCTTTCATGGCTTAGGAGGGATTAGAACTCACAGTCTCCCAGTTTCTAGACCAGTACCTTAACCACTACAGCAGCAGCTCCCAACCTTTTCTATACCCCGCATCCCTAGAACGCTTCTGATATATTCTCGCACCCCTTACAAAAGTTCGAAATAACGGCAATGAATTATGCATATACACTATAATCTTGAAAAACCAAGTTTTTGCACCCCCTGGAATATCGTCTCACAGCCCCAGGGCGTGTGAGCACCCACGGTTGGGAACCCCTGAACTACAGCCTGCATGTGGGAAGCATATTTATACATTATACTTCTATTCAGGAAAACTTATATGAAATTTCCAGATAATTTTGTATTCAGACACTGATGAGGAGCAGATCTTACTATACAGCACTATACAACCTCAGATAGTGCACCACATCTGGGTTGAAGAAGGACATACTAAAGCATATAGGATTGGACTTCATGGCTCTAAAGATTCTGGGGAAATCGGAGCTGTCTTTCAGACTGAGCTCCTAAATGGCTTTCCACACAATAAGAAACTTCTGAGTGACTACAGCTAGAGATTCTCTCATCATACAGTAAAATCTCACCTCTAGCCCTGTCACAGCACATTCTGAGGTCAGCTTCAGATCTTATTGGCTTAGCCTTCAAACTATTTTTTCATATCAAATTCAGTCTGGGAAGAAGTAAATCAATAATTAAGAAATAAAATCGGTTTGCAGCAACTGTATACATGCCCATTTCTCTGGTATTGTTCTACTCATTATTTTTGGGAACAGATATTGGTGTTGATAGTAATAAAACAGCCAGCTTGGCTTCCATTTCAATAAAGTAAGAACATTTCCCAGAGATGGGCTTTTGTACTGGTGCTGTATTTGTAGGCATGACATTTTATGAATAATAACAGTCTGTTCTCACAAAATTTGTCCTTCTCCCCATTTCAATTTGCTATAATGAGAACAGTGTTGCGCCAGAACAATAATAGTATCAGGATTAGCTTTGCCCCTAATTCAATGAACATTGTCATTATGTCAGTAATAATAGTTCCCCCCCACACACAAATGATTCAAGTACTATTCCTATCAAGGGCACAGAATCATCGCCTCTGTCAGCAAACCAAGGCATAGAGCACATTGTGCTTGGAGGGTGCCCTTTACAAGAAAAGATAATTGATAGGAAAATGCTAGATGAGAGGAAGACAATTGTGTTTCCTATCTCACCACTCTACAGTGGACAAAAAGAAGGGGGAAAAAGCTGAAGTAGCTTCAGTTTTGTCATGATCATTGATTAAAAGATGCTAGAAGGGAGGCAGCATATGAGATCATCTACCTCCTCCCAGCAGGATTGCATTTAGGATTGTTAACAATGTTAATGTCACTAGGCTGGATTTCATTTTCATTTTCTTAACTCAAAGGTTCCAGCTGAGCCTTTGAGAGGCTATTCCAGATTGTATTAAATAAATTAATAGCCATTAGGGGTCTGCTCCCAGGTCTTCAACTAGACCCTCCATTTGCTTTTCCTTTACTTTCCTCCCAATTAGGCTCATGCATATGTCCTTCAGGTTATGTGCTGCAGAACATGTGGCCTGTTCAAAAAGCAAACAGGCAGCGGGAATTAAAAGAAGGAATAAGAAGAATGAACTGCTGATAAGGAAGAGACAACATTTTTGATAAAAGCATTAACTGTATTTCATCATGGTGTTTTGTGCTCTGCTCTTTCTTTAATCCTTTTTTCCCATTTATGTTGCCAAACAGCCAGGCTAGAGTTCTGAATCATCCTGGTTTTGGCAAAGGTAGAATGATATTGTTTGTGACCCTCTTTGATCTAGTTCTCAATTTAAATGTCACATTTTTATCTTCACATAGAACTCTATCTGTTAATATCAAAAACTTCTAGGTTTAGCTTTTGAGTTTAGCTTTCATGGTTAGTCTGAAGAATTTCTCCTATAGTAAACAATGAAGTTTTTATTTCCCTGTCTCTTCCTATCATCTATGTTGTTTGTTTTTTCCTTTTCTTTTGAGTAGCTGAAATGTAACCCATTAAAACTTCCTTCCTTCCTGCTCTATCTCCCAGAATTTATGTTAGAGAATTATCAACTTGCCACCAATATTGCTAAGGAATGACCAAGTTTTTTGTCAACATATTACAAGTGCTTCTGTTATGCCATCAGTTTTTATTTCATTTTAGTGATCAATAACTTAATATAACTTAAGTTTATTATTAGACTATTAAGTTTTCTTATTTTCCCCTCATAATAGACAATTCTGTCTACTGCCATGAACATCTATTTATTATAATTTACTCAAAATTTAAGCATCACTCTTTAATGGCATTTATTGCCATTTCAGATATTTATTTGCATGTATTGCCATTTTAATTAGACATTTCGAGTTTGTCTAGTCTGCCTTTTATTTTGTGTTGGAACCATCCACAGGTAGAGATGGGATGGCATAATATATATAGATTGCATGTACACATACACACAGAGCAAACTTAGAAAGGAAAATACAATTCTCCCACATCCTGTACCCAGTCTTTTCCCAATTTGGTAACCTCAATATTTATTCAATTATAGTTCATCTCCAACCAAAATGACTGGACCTCTGGGGAGCAGTAGGATAAAGAAAAGCTCCTGTAGCCCAACTAATGCATCTGACTGCACTAGTTCTATTTAGATTAAAGAGAGTAGAAACTCAGCCTGGAACTGATCAATTAATTACCTAAAATCCTGAAAATCTTTCATTGCTGAAGTTAATAAAAAAATAAAAGAATGCTAGGAAAGGTTAGAGGGGTAATAGTGTGGGGGTGAATGGTTGACATCCAAAATATACATAAAATATGGATAGTAAGAAATTAATTATGCTTATTAAGGCACCATTTTGATCTAGATAATATGAATTTTACTAATCACAGATTTGTTTATTACCTCTTCTTACAATATGTTCATGTTTGGGAATCACCTGTTTATTCCAATTGATTATATAGAATCATAGAATGTGGAATAGGAAGGGATTACAAGGACCAGCTAGTCCAACTTCCTGCAGGAAAACCCATTAGATCAGGGGTGTCAAACTGCTGGCCCACGGGCCAGACACGTCACATGGAAGCCGCGCCCACCGCATTACCAGCAATGGCAAAACCGACCCAATATGTTGCACGACGTCACATGACATCGTGAGTTTGACATGCCTGCATTAGATTATCTTTGAGAGGTAACAGCCCAGTCTCTTCTTGAAAATCTCCAGAGAGATTTTCATAGGCAGACTTTCACTATTTTGTGCAGATCTTAACCATTATCATTTTCCCTAAATAAAATCTAGGTAGCTACAAGTTATACCCATTATTTCTGGAATAACACAAGCAAAAAGCTTCCCTTATTTCCCATGTTATATTGTCTCTCGAAGGCCCAGAGTTTTAAACTTACAAGAAATGCACCAATATTTATATTTTAGCTGAACCAAAGCAAAACAGTAAGATTCCAGGTATATAACTGAAAGCTGTGCAGAAAAAAATTATCTTGTAATTTTATTATTCATTGTCATTTAATGAAATAAAAATTTATTTTGAAATGTATTTCAAAGAAGAGCATTTCAATAACATTCTCATGAATGGGATGAGGTCTTATTTCACTTATTTCATTATCAAGTAGCTACAGTGAATGTGGAAAACATACAGATCTAGCCGAAAATGAGAAATATCAGTCAAGAGACATTGTTACACATCATATAATTTTCTCCTACAAAAAACCTGGCTTCATCTTTTAACAAAGCTATTGGGAAGCCCATGGGATCATTATAAGTAACAAAAAAGTTGTTATCTCCAGTAGGCAGGTATATATAATATTGGGACAAATGGGAGCTAATTGAGTTGTTTTGGAAATATAGTGTAGGGAATAGTGAATTGTGCTTAGCTGCTGAATTATTTGGGCAAAACCATATCTTGCCAAAGAATGTGCATGTCTAACATTTCATTCTTGGCTAGGTTGGCTCTGTAAATTGCCAGAGAATTGTAAACTTTCCAGAACTTATAACCTGAAGCTTTTCTGTCTCCTGTACCCAATTAACTTCCTGAACTCATGATGCAGTGGGTGGTATTTATCAAAGAATTTTTGGAAGGAAGAAAAAAAATTCAGAATACATATTTAAAAACTGTTGCATGAGCTCATAACTTCCCATCTGTTGAAGCAAAAGTGGGGAGGAGTGCAGAGTGTACTTCTTGATTTCCGAGCCCTCCAAAAGTTTGTAGCATGCCAAACAATATTAGTCATTCAAGATGTCAATATCTGAAAAAGTGAGAGGAAACTGGATGGAGAAACACTCCATCATTTTACAATACGTGACCCAACTTTTGGATTTTTGATTAATTTAGTCCATTGTAAGATATTCATGTATATTTCTATAAGCAAAAAAACAAAACAAAACTTCAGTAGCTAGGGCATAAGAAATCCCCTCACATTCATTTGGATTTTAGCAAATTTCTGTTTACTGGCTATGATAAAGACATCTGTCTAAATCAACATTAGAGTTTGATTTATTATGAATTACATTAGAACTTATGAGATGTATCCCATTTTTATCTTCAAAGATTCCTTGGTATCTGAAACAATTACTGTGTATTTGAAATGTTGATACTATGGTTTTCTTGTATAAAATCTCAGTTTAGCAACAAGGCTAACCTGACTCAAAGAATATTGAAATGTGTTAATATTAAATTTGATCATTATGATTAATACAGAACTCAAAGCTCCTTGTAGAAAAGTCCCTGAAAGAAAATTCAGATTGCAACACTAAAAATCATTCTTTTAAACGAGTGGTTCTCAACCTTTCTAATGCCGCGACCCCATAATACAGTTCCTCATGTTGTGGTGACCCCCAACCACTTATACATCACCGGGTACCAGGGGCGTGGCCAAAGAAAAGGGGAAAAAATGGCGGACAGCCTTGTTTGGCGACCCCCATGAAATAGTCATTCGACCCAAATGGGGTCCCGACCCACAGGTTGAGAACCACTGTTTTAAACTTTATAGAATGGGTATAGAAAATAATCTATATAAAACTGGAAGATGCCAAGAAATTATACCTACCTATCCACAGATAGAACAATACAGGTAGTCCTCAACTTACAATCTCAACTGAACCCCAAATTTCTGTTGATAAGTGAGACATTTGTTGAGTTTTGCCTCATTTTATGACCTTTCTTCCCACAGTTCTTAAGTAAATCACTGCAGTTGTTAATAACCTGGTTGTTAAGTAAATCTGGCTTCCTCATTGATTTTGCTTATCAGAAGTTGGCAAAATTTGAACCCATGACCCTGGGACACTGTGACTGTCATAAATATGAATCAGTTGCCAAGTGTCTGAATTTTGATCAAGGGACCATGGGGATGCCGCAACTGTCATAAATGTGAAAATATTCATAGATCATTTTTCAGGGCCATTGTAACTTTGAATGGTCACTAAATGAACTGTTGTAAGTCAAGGATTACCTGTACACCTACTTAGTGTCTCAAGCACTGGGAATGGGTGCAACATATCAAAGGCTTCTTGCTTATTCAAGCTAGTCAGAGATATTTTATAGAATGTGTGTGTGCGCACACATGTATGCGCAAGATACCATGGAGATTAACAGAGTGAGCAATAGAGTTATTTCCTCTGTGAAGACGCTTATGTGACAGAACTTCATGCACAGGATGAACTATCAGTCCTTTCTTTTAGCAACATGTATTTCTAATCAGTGCAGCTCAACCAATAATTATTTTTTGATCTTGAAGTTCTTAAAGCACTGCTGTAAAATTAATAAGAGAGGTTTATGCTTATGTCTAATATAGGCAGGATGATGAGTAATAATTGACAGTTGTAGCAATATCAGTATACTGAATTTTTAATAATCCATTCAAATAACACAAGTTGCAATCTGGCTAGACAAAATCTAAGAAAGAACCGTGCTGTTTAATGTTTGCTATTATAGACTGTCTAGTCTGTTTCCATTTCTGGAAGGAACAGAGTTTCTATAAGTCTGGATTCAGCCACATCCTCCTAAAACAGCTAGAAAGAAATGTTTTTATGTATCTCATGTATTTATATACCATACCTTTTCATATGGGGGGAAAAATACAGGGAAGCTTATAGAAATTAAAGTGAAATTAATATAGAAAATAAAAATAACAGATTAGTTTGTAGAAATTAAGCTAAAATTAATATGTAAAATGGAGAAAACAACTTTTCAATAATTAAAAGGGGAAAAATAAGTAATTAAATTAAAATCTTGGGAAAATGCAACAATCTTTATCTAACTCTAGAAAGAAATCAAAGTTTGCATCAGGTAAGTCTGAATAGATTTTTCAGTGGTCATCTTCCCAAAGCAGGAGACTTCAAAGAGCATATAAAAGGAGTATCATTATAACTACATCAGAATAATTATAACTAGTTCAAGACTTCACAAATCCTCAAAAGAATTTATACTTCATTTTTATTACTTATTCATGTTGTAATGATATATTGTGGGAATCTATGGTTCACACAGTGATAAATCTTCTGAAATGGTTTCTGAAATGATCACTATGCTATGGGTGCCATGTCTGCAGAAATATCAAGCAATTATCTGTCTTGAAACTGGCACCAAGTTCCTGATAAAAAAGAAACCTTGATGACAGTGAACAGACATACATCAAACTAGAACTTAAGGACTATAATAGTGCCTATAGACTGTTGTTATTTTATGTCTGCACCTATACACTGAGATCACAAATAAAAAAATGTTTACACATATGTTTGATAGTGGGGTGCACTACCTGGAAAGGTGGGATTGGTTTCTGCAACCTTTCAAATACACATTTGGTTGCAAACTGTATTATGTAAAATGGAAAATGGTACTCAATACTTAAAACTCCAATCTCAGTAGATTTCCCATCTTCTAAAAATCACTGACAAGGAAAATGAAAACTACTTTCCTCCTCTCCCCTCTTTCTCTCTCACACACAAAAATAAATTTCAAAAGGAATATCACTCATAGTTGCCTTAAGTGAGGTCTGCCCTTATTCATTTTAATAAAATATAAAGAAGAGATTTGGAGAAGAATTCCAAAAATATTGTCAAAGAAAGAGTAAAATAGCTTTAGATCAATTTCATGAATAGATGTGAAATTATCTCTTGCTGTATGAAACTTCTTTCTATTGTTCTGTTGGCATTAGGCCTTGCAATGAATAAGTCTACAATCTGATAACATCTTGAGAAGTAAGTACTTAACTTCCAAGAATATTTATATTTATTTTGAAGTCGCTAAGGGTAGTGTTGATAGAAGGTGCCTAATATAATATGAACATGAAGTGTCCCGTATACCAACCCATTGGACCTCCTCTCTCCATATGTGCACAACTATTCTTCATTTCCACAACATGGCCCTTGACACTTGACATCTTGCTCAGTTAAGGCTAGAAGAAGATAGCTTTAATTCAATTACATACTATCGAATGTCTAAACTGCAATTTGAAAAACCGATGGACAGAAAAAAAGAGAAGCAAGCAAGAGAAGCAAAGAGAAGTTTTTGCGGTACCCTTGCAAAAAAAAAAATAGAAAAAAAGAAAATGGATAAGGTGGGGAAATTGGAGTGAGAAAAGCAGCAAGATTATTTTTATTATTTTACCTCGATCTTGTCAATCCTGTCTTTCAGAGACCTAACTGCTTCCTCCAGTTCCTGGATCATAACAGGCGAATCCCACGACAGGTCGTCCATGGGCATGGCGTCTTGCCTGGGGATCCCCCAGACAGAGGGACTATCCTGGAAACTGAGCTCCAGCCCATTCTCACACTGGCTCAGCTTGGTGGTCAGCTCCCGGATAGTCTCCTGATCGGTGCGGATCTGCTCCTTCTGCTGCTGCGCCGTCTGCCTTAGCTGCTCGGCTGTGCTCTGGAGAAAGAACAGCTCTTCGCTCGCCGCCGCCGCCGCGGGACTGTCCCCTTGCGGGCTTCCTTCCGCGGGGCACTCGACCGTCAGCGGGGTGCATAGGAAGCGGCTGAAGAGTTGCTGATGCTGCTGCGGCCGGGCGCTAGCCAGGAGGTCTAGCACAGAGTCCTGGGAGCCTGTCGAGAAGCCTCCGTAGCTGCTTTCGCCCGTCCCGTGGAGGGCTCCCAGCGTCTTGTCGGAACCGGAGGCGGGCAGCAGAGCAGAGGCCGCGGCATTGGAGCCATTATCAGCACCTTGGAGGGCTCCGGCATGGCTGGCCGCAGGGTAGACGCTCGCGATGATGCAAATGATTGCACCAAGGAAAGCGAGCATCCCTGCGGCCAGTAGCACCACCAGAAACTTCAGGATGGCAGTTTCCAGGGGGGCAAAAGCCAAGAGAAATGAATACCCCAGAGGTGGGGAGTGAAGGGAGAAAGGGGAGGGAGGGGAGAAAGCGCCTGAAGTGACCGCGAGCAAGAAGAGTGGCAGGACCGCTGAAGAAGCCCTTCCTTGCTTCCTTCTGCTTCTTGAACCGTGGCTGTTGATTATATCCTGATTGGAGAAAGGGAGCTGAGACGTCACCGACTCCTTCCCTGTAACCCTTTCCAGGCTGGTGAGAGAGAAACTTTGGCCCCGTCTTGAGGAACATCTCACGCTTTTCTGAGTGAGGTAATCAGAGGTTAGGAGTCTGGGAACATCAACACAAAATGTTTAAACTAAAAACGTACTACCAGACTCCATGTTATTTTTGGTTGCAACAGGCCAACACAGCTCTCTTCATATATGTGTGAGATACATACTTTTCAGAAGACCAGAGGAGAGAGGGAGGGAGGGAGGGAGGGAGGAAGGAAGGAAGGAAGGAAGGAAGGAAGGAAGGAAGGAAGGAAGGAAGGAAGGAAGGAAGGAAGGAAGGAAGGAAGGAAGGAAGGAAGGAAGGAGGGGTCTTTTTTTGGTGAAACAGAAACTTTCCATGCTGTCTGCAATTTATTTCCAGTTGAGTTCACTGGCAATGATAGGACAGTGTTAGTCAAGAAAATGTTGAGTGATCCAAAGTGGTGCCTTCCATTTTGTTACAACAACAACTTTTTTTTAACGGAACAGAATTTATATTAACAGATGAATAATTTTCCAGGTTTTCTCTTTCCTCTTTTTAAAAAAAGTGTTATATCCAACAATGTACCTTCCAGTTTCAGCTAAAGAAGCCATTTCCCAACAATACTTTAAATATTTATGATAAGCAACAGACGAAAAATTCAAAAATGCAACTCATTCTTGGATGGATACCAATTTAAATTACTCTGGTAATGTATTCTTTAAAAAAAGTAATTACTTTAAAATAAATATTTGCCGCCTCTATTTAGAATAATCTTCAGGTATACAAACAGAAGAAAAAAATTGATCCAAGTGTGATACAGTCTTGTGCATGAAACAAAGAATAAGAAAGTGTCTCAGTTCTTTGCCCCTTGTTTGTTTACATTAATGTGCCAGTTATTTCTCAGGTTAGCATTCCCTTTCTGATGTATTTAAGTGCCTATTTTCATTTCTAATAAACCAGTCTTCACAAGCAGTCACAGCTGAAATTGCTAGAAATGTAATTGTACTATCAATGACATGGTAATTCAACCATAGTCAGATCCCCACTCTTCTGTCCTTTCTTCTTGCAGTCTTGGCTTCTTAAATGTGTGTTTCAGTAATCATCTATTGCTTTCATTTTCTATTAACTACCTGGTATGAAACATTATGATATTTTTTAGGAACCCTAAATCAATATTTATGAAAGCTAACTATATTATGTGAAATAATTCCTTAATGTACTCTTAATTTTTTTTTAAAAAAGAGGTATGATTATTTTACAGTAAAAAGAGGAGATATTGCTGATAATGTTGATAATTGTATCCTCTCTTTAGCAAATCTCTGGGTTTAAAATGTTATTTTTTTGTTTTGTGCAAAAAACAAGCTTTATCCTGATTAGGTTTTACTTCAAAATTCCATTCCATAATTACCACTTTATTGTACCAGATCAATTTATATTTTCCAAATCTTTTAATGACAGATTATTTCAACACTGAATTGATGAACAAACTACTTGGCCTGAGCATATTTTATTTCATTGTGCTTTATTTTAAAGACAACTAACTAGCCTGGGAAGAGCTAATTAGAAAGTACATAAGATAAGTTATGATTTCTGCATGTGATATGTTCACTTCCCTTATAAAGGGATTTAATAATATCTTTATTCTGCTTCCATGACTTGCTTTTGCTGTAGCTTATGTTTCTTATCTGCACTGTTGTCTTGTATTTTCTCTCTTTCTTATTTTTTCTTAGTAAATTTAGATAATTAGATCCTAAAAAGATAAAAGCATGCACTTCATGTACTGTTTTACAAGCCAGAAAACATTGAAATGCAGATTGCTTTTTGTTTTTGTTTTGGTGTGTCTACCATTATCCTTGAAAGAATGGTAAAAAAACGTAAATCATGTAAATATATTATCTTTCACTTTATATACAGACACATCTTAAATTATACTGTTCAAACAAAGCAAACACAGTGTTTAGATAGAAAACACAGAGAATTCCTCATTAAACCAATAGATTGCCTGAATTTTTAGCTGCTATCTAAAATAAACTAATTACTAATAACAAAATCATGTGCCTTTCCTTTGAGAAAGTGTCTTTCAGACTGCAGCATTAAGACTATAACATGACTTCTCTAATTTCTTATATTGGGAAATTGAAAACGTCCAATTTGATGTCAAAATTCATGACTTGGAGCAACATGGAAGAAAATAATAGTAGCAAAAATCAGCATGTGGCAAAAAAAAAAAAAAATATGTAGGGTATTATCTTAAGTATTCCTAAGAGGAAATCAGTGAAAGTTTTCATGAGGGAAAGAGACTGTCTTCTTCCTCCTAGAGATGAAACTGACTTGGAGAACAATTAGTTGGATTTGACTAAAGAAGTCTAGAAGATGGAGAAGTAGCCAATTGGCTTTGTCTGTGTGAAACACTACCACTTGTAACTAACAGTCAAAACACTGAATATTCCAGAAACCAGCCAGCAGGGTTAAGAATGAAATACTAGCGTAATAGATGAAGGAATAGAAAAGATACCAGAAAATAATATGCAGAAAACGAAGAAAGAGAACACATGGGACACCGAGGAAGTTTATAATAATCAGGAGAGAGAGGGAGAGAGAGAACCATTTTGATAGATCTTATTATCAAGTCCCTTTAATGTGAAAAATGAGTATCCTGCTAATTAAAGAGGCAAAACAGAAAAATCTGTTTGCCTGAGCTTAACATCTGCCATTCTAAATAAGTGGGTTGGCTCAGAGAAAAGGAATTACTAGCATTACTTTATTGATTTCAGATTAACTAGACCTTTGAATAAATATTTGTTTAAGCTCCTCAGAATATAAGACTTCTGATTCCATGTATTTAGGTTAGTAACATTTTTTGCATGTTTAACTTTGAGCTCTCTCTGGAATGCATGCCATTGCTCCATCACATGACAAGTTCCAGGGACTTAGATCAAAGTTGAGAATATGAGAATTCTATATTTATTTATTTATTTATTAAATAGATTTACAGGTAGTCCTCAACTTATGTCCACAGTTGGGACCAGAATTTCTATTGCTAAGCATGGTAGTTGTATAAGTGAGTCATGCCTGATTTATGACCTTTTTGGCCATGGTTGTTAAGTGAATTACTGTACTTATTAAATAAATCACATTGTGATGTCTTCAGAGCTTATTTGGTCTTATAATAATTTTGGTTTGAGTTACAGCAAATGGTCTTGGGTTATATTGGCTAGTGATTTTATGAATTGTATAATAATACATCTATACAGTGGGCAACCTGCTTACTAAATAGTTAATACAAAGTTGATTTATATAAAAGATTCATGGTGGCTTGAAAAGTAAAGATGAGATTTAAAAAGGAATTACTTTGGGAACGTTACTTATCCTGTAAAGAGAGTGTGTGCTATGACAGTAAACCTGCAGTCATAAACATGCGAATTTGAACAAACTTCCTCAAACAGCAACCCTCCAATTATTATGTATCTGCAACTCCTATATGCATGCTAAAAGCTGTCTTTAATAAACATTGTAATGGTACTATTAAGTAACATATATAAAACTTTAAAGAGCTTTCATAACTACTATTATGATAAGAATAAATTGGCCTTTCATTATATCAATAATTAGGATTAAGCCAGTTCTGGAAAAGCTGTTTTAAATGCTTATATAGAACTTAACAGAAACTTTGATTTGCTTGAAAATGGTTGTTGGTAGCATATTTGATTTAAGCATTTATTATTTGCACCATTGGGTCTTCATGGTTTTACTGCTTCTAAGTCCACATCTGTTGGAGAAACTGAGACTTCTTTAAGTGAACAAAAGAATTGTGTCTGGTAAAAAAGACCTCAGTAAACCCTGGACAATACTGAAAATATTTAAGGACAAACTACTGTATATAAGATTATAGAACATGCTTGGAATCTGTTAGAATTCAGTTACATGGAACAGGAAGTTGGATATAGTGAAATAAGCTTAATTTCTTTGTTGTTGGGGACCATCATTAAGGCTTTGTGCCTCAATTGAAAGGCAAAAATAAATATTTTGTTGCCAGTCTTACATTGTCTCTCCCATAACTTTTTATTTGGTTTTCTAAAATAAATAATTGGCATACTTTCCATAAGAAAAATTGGTGGGCTTTGAATATGTTCAGTCTAAAAGTAAGTACTCCCATAAAAACAGTGTGAGACTTTGATTGCATGATTGGGGACACCATGTTGAGTTTTTGATCCTGTCCATATGAACACTTCTGATGGAGTTCAAACATTCTACTAAGCCAGCGGTTCTCAACCTGTGGGTTGCGACCCCAGTTGGGGTCGATCGACCATTTCACGGGGGTCGCCAAACAACGCGATCCGCCATTTTTTTTCTTCAGCCGGTGCAGGGGCCGGCGTCGCGCATGCGCGCTGCGCAGGGGGTGGGGCCACGCATGTGCACCGCGCAGGGGGTGGCACCACGCATGCATGCTGCGCAGGGGGCGCTGCGTATGCGCGTCGCGCAGGGGGCGGCAGAGGGGGCACCACCACGCATGCGCGCCATGCAGGGGGCAGTGCCACGCATGCGCACTGTGCAGGGGGTGGTGCCGTGCATGCGCGCCGCGCATGCTAAGCCAGCGGTTCTCAACCTGTGGGTCGCGACCCCATTTGGGGTCAATTGACCATTTCACGGGGATCACCAAACAACGCGATCCGCCATTTTTTTTCTTCAGTCGGTGCAGGGGGTGGCGTCGCGCATGTGCGCCGCGCAGGGGGTGGCGCCACGCATGTGCACCGCGCAGGTGGCGGCGCAGGGGGTGGCACCACGCATGCGCAGGGGGCGGCACAGGGCGCCGCCGTGCATGCGTGCCGTGCAGGGGGCGGTGCTGTGCATGCGCACCGCGCAGGGGGTGGCACATGAGGCAGCGCTGTGCATGCGCACCGCGTGGGGGCGGCGCATGGGGCGGCGCCACGCATGCGTGCCGCACATGCGTGCCACGCAGGGGGTGGTGCCACGCATGCGCGCCGCCTCCTTATGACCGGGGTCGCCGGTATAAAAAGATTGAGAACCACTGTACTAAGCCAAAATCCAACACTACAATGTAGCATGGTTTTTTAAAGCCTAGTCTTATTATAATTATGGATACCGATAGTGTATCCTCCTCATGGTCCAACTTGGCAGCAGCCCCTGACCATCCAAGTCTGGTTTTAAAAACTTAAAGAGGTTTCCAGTTAGTAGTTGGATGGCAGACTTCTGTATTAGGAAACATCAGAGCCTTAGGCCAGACTGGGCAATTTAAAAAAATCCTGGAAGAACGCAAGGGCAATTATTGATTTTGACTTCAGGTAGACCTTCCTATGGCATTTTTACCTGCACTTTGGAAAGCACATAGCCTACTTTTCACAACAAGAATTTCATAGTAAACTATATGCCAGAATTTCTTGCCATTTAAGTCTTTCCTGTTAAACCCACCTCTCTTTCTGGGCTTGTATTATGCAGATTGCATTCACACATAGAGCTAGTTCATAAATGGTGTTGCTTGACAAACCATGCTCTTTTGTTAAGACCAGAGTTTTTCAATCTTGGCAACTTTATATGGTGTGGATTTTAACTCCCAGAATTATATAGCCAACTACTGTGGCTGATCTAATAAATCCTAGTTTAATTTGAGATGAAATCCATCAAGTTACTCTTTTCTTCTGATTATAGTTTGTGAGAGAGCAGCAGAAGGGAAATTTTTAATTTTAATTGAATCTTTAAAATGGAAAAATCACCCCCCAAATCCCAAAGGCAAATACTTAAAGGAAAACATTTTTCAAGTCTGCTACAGATTAAAATCTTGAGTTAAAACCTCAAATGGACCAGAATTTCTGTTATTAAGTGAGTCATGTCCAATTATACATTTTTGCCATGAATCAGTGTAATTGTTAAATGACTCAGTCATTAAGTGAATCCAGCTTCCCCCATTAAATTTGCTTATCAGAAACTGGTGATAAATGGTGATCATGTGACTTCTGGAACTCTGCAATCATCATATATAAATGCCAGTTGCCAAGTACATGAATTTTGATCATGTGACCATGGGGAAGCTGCAACGGTCATAAGTGCAAGGACTAGTCATGTCACTTTTTTCAGTACCATTCGTAACTTTGAACAACAACAACAACAACAACAATAATAATAATAAAGTTGGAAGGGACCTTGGAGGTCATCGAGTCCAACCCCCTGCTCAGGCAGGAAACCCTACACCATTTCGGACAAATGGCTGTCCAGTCTCTTTTTAAAAACTTCCAGTGTTGGAGCATTCACCACTTCTGGAGGCAAGTTGTTCCACTGGTTAATTGTTCTAACTGTCAGGAAGTTTCTCCTTAGTTCTAGGTTGCTTCGCTCCTTGATTAGTTTCCATCCATTGCTTCTTGTCCTGCCTTCTGGTGCTTTGGAGAATAGCTCGACTCCCTCTTTGTGGCAGCCCCTGAGATATTGGAACACTGCTATCATGTCCCCCCTTGTCCTTCTCTTCATTGCTAAACAAATGGTTGTAAGCTGAGGACTACCTATACTATTCCACAAAGGCAGCTGTAGCATCTTATTTGACCTAAAATTTCCATCTACCAGCCCCCCCTATTTTCTTAAGGCCCATTTTTTTCCTCCTTCAGCAGGGTAAGCCTCATGCAGCTGCCTTACCATAAAAGCTTCTGGCCCAGCTTCTCAATCTACTACTATCACAGCCAGGGTTTTATTCTATTGATTTTGGCCTGCTGTAATAGATTGCATTCTGTATTTTAATGTTATAGTTTGAAATTCAACTGAGCAGAAAAACTGAAATAGGGAAAACGTGCATTGCTTAATTTCTCTATGGATTGGGGAGGGAGATAAATATATCTTCACAAAAACCCTTTAATCCATAAAATCATAATAGTTTTTGGGATTTATCAATCTTTGTACTCTTTTCTTCTAGTGGGGCTACAAATCCATTTTGAGTGATTTCCAAGACAGAAGCAAATATTGGGTTCTGGAAGTTTGGAGTTCTTGAGTTTTCCTGTCAGTTTTTGATACTTTTCAGGATACAGAGAAAGGCACTATGATTCATATGGGACAGATGGTATTCCTATTCAAACACGTTTTCAAGCTATATTTAATTCAGTGAGAACTGGCTGCTGCTATCCTATTCTCTCTTGATATTCAACACATCCTGAGTTACTCAAGCTGTACAAAGTCATTGGCATGACAATCAGCTTAGGAGAAATTAGTATCATTTCCTATTAATGTAGGTGTACCAGATACTTTCACTCTGTGTCAACATTTACCCTCCAGTTATCCTCTGAAATGAAAGGAAGGCATCTCTCAGGGAAATAGATATTCAGGAATATTAGCCATAGCTAGGCATCATCATCTATCATCAGCACGTAAACACACACTTAGCCTTATGTTATATGTATTTCATTTCAGTCTCTTTGTAACTCACCAAATACTCTGTCTTGGACATATGCAACAGAATAACTATCAAGAATTTTTAAAAAAACCTCACAGTTAATAAAAAATATTCTGCATGGCCACCCAAATCCTTCAATATGGAGTAAAAATATGACAAAAAATGTCATATTACTAGCTTGACAAAATACCAGGAAGGGATAGGGAAAAACCTGTTGGAACTACTGCCATAATGCTAAAGATTCTTGAAATGGTCGTTTTGGCTTATTTATTGCCTATGCTAGACTCACTTCAACATCTCCCAGTAGATTTTTGTTCCAGTTACTTCAATAAGGAAATTGCAATAGCAGGTATTTTGGTGATATACACTGCAGAACAGCATGATTTTAACATGCATCAAACAAGAGAATAAGGAATTTCTTTCAAGAAGATGTCCATAATTAATACTAGGTTCTAGAAGGGTGCAGACTCAAGCAGGATCCAGGGTAGTCTGTTGGAAAATGACTTATTGCAAACATAAAGTACATGAAATACTTCTGCTTTCTGTTAAACAAGGGTGCTATCTCTTACTTGTAATTCTATTATTCTTCACCCTCTGCTCTTATCTATCATTACCGTGATCATCTAATCCAGGGTTGTCAAACTGCTGACCCGCGGGCCAAAAGCGTCATGCCGAAACCGCGCCCACCCTATTGCCAGCAATGGAAAAAAAGCTGCGATATGTTGCAACACATCATGTGACATTGCGAGTTTGACACCCTTGATCTAATCTCTACTGTATTCCTGTACAGCATATGATTTCTCATTCCCTTATTTCTATTTTTCAATCAGTGATCCTATTGTTTCTGCTCTTATTTACTAATGTCTATATTTTTTTTCCCTTAATCTTTGAATGCCATTTATACAGCTGTGCCTACCTCTGGATTATTCTCCCCTTTTATCTTTCTTCCATTTACAATCAAATAGGGTGTTCAGAAAAATAAACCTTTGAAGAGAAACAAGTAAAATTTGAGATGAATTTTCCTTTTTTATAGACAGCTGTTATCTTTATGACACATAATAATCAATACAGGAAAAAAATCTTTGGTTCAAATATCTTACTTCTTCAGTACTGTTAGATTTAAAATTTTACAATCCATCCAAATCGATGATTAAAAAGGTAGTGGATACTTCTGAAAGTGTTCTGAAAACAATAAAATTTGCAAACAAAGCCAAATGGAAATCAATTATTGTTTCATAAGATGGAGGAAGAGGAGGAAAAAAGAATTGCCACTAATTTTACTGAAGTGGCTGTAGGCAAAATAATTATATGTATATTGAAATACGCCTATATGGTAATGGCTGTAGCACAGATTTTGCTACAAGATAATCAGTGAAATCAAGAGATCAGATCTGCCTTTGGTGTAGCAATACAAGATGGTTGAAAAAATTGAGACAAATAGCTTGGAATGTAACAATTTATTGGGGTTTCTCTTTTCAATTTCCCCAGTTCTGGCATTGATACAATATTCAAGAGCAACAGAAAGAACAAATGTACAAGGATACAAGAATAATTAACGTAACTTCCCCCCACCGCAAACTCGAAGCAACCCCCTTCTCTAATAAAAATGTCCATAGGTGATTAAATCACCCACTGTGTAATGCTTCCCAGCCATCCACTCTAGACAGTTTAGCCAGTTGAACACTGGATTTTAAAAAGCAACCAAGCAAATGCAAACACTATATTTAAAAAGTAATTAAGACAACATAATATTAGATAACATTTAATTCGTGTACAACTGTTTTATTAAATGTATTTTTCTCATAATACAAAATAGTCACCAGATATATAGCTCTTGTTTTTAAAGCCTATTTTTATGCCAAGAGGTAAGAACTTAATATATTTAAACTTTAGCTTACTCTTCACCATAAGGCCTCAACTTTGTAAAAACTAAATGCCCAAGCTTATGCAGATTCACTCAAATATCTGAACATTTGTAAGACCCACAGGAATACTCCAAACATGTTACAAAACTCTTATGTGTTATTAAGGACCACAAATCCATTAATTCCCTAAGGGATTTCACCATACACGAGCATCAGTTTTGGCAAGATTGAGACCTGGTCTTGGGAAGCCTAAAAATGTATGCAATAAAGGAATAAGCATCGATTCTATACCTCCCTGTAAATTCTTCATGTGAATGTACAAGATTTTTCTTGAATAGAACCAATAGGACATATTGTGAGATATATTTCAAGCGGTTTGGATATAACATTCAAGAATTTAGGAGGAATAAAACATCAGGAACTTCATTAGAGGTTCTGTTAGCTATATTAATCTCTATGTGGTAGCACTAAGATTATGAAGCAAATCATAAGATTTTTACATATCTTTCCATCATTTTATTCCTGCATTTGCCTGCTCCCATTATTATTATTTTTGCATTCCAGGTCCTATAAACTCTTGGATTTAAAATTATTAGGGCTTGCAGTATTCAGATTCATTTTCAAAAAAGTATTTTGGAGAACATGAGAGTGAAAACATAATCTCTCTACAGCTCTTTAAAGCACCAGTACATCACTGAGATGATGTGGCTGCTTTAAAAAACTGCAGACAAGTGCTACATTCCTGCCCTTATATGCTCCAAAGTGCTGTTTTGGAATTGATCCCAAATGAGGCAACTGTAAAAACATCTTTGTTATCAAATTAGATATCTGCCTTAGTGCTGATAAGATCTTATAAACACCACAGAACTATCTCCCATTACTAACTGCAGCCTGCAAAGACAGATACAGATAATTGTAATATTTATCTGGCTTGACAGAATAATGAAAATGCAGCAGAACCAGGGAGTGCTTTCCTGACCATCAAATGTGAAATGTGGAAAATTTTCCTATTTGGTGAAGTGCCTCAAAATATAACAAAACTAGTAAATACATATAACTATTTCCAAATGCTGCAAAATTAAAGAATCTTAACAGGCTCTCTGCTACAAGCCATTCTTATAAGTAGGAATAGTTAATTATTTGATAGACACAATCAATCACTCTTAGATAAGGGGGGTCCTTTAACATGGCACAAAAAGTTTGCCAATATGATAATGCAGAGTTTAAATTATGTGCTTACAATATTTTTAAGTGCTATATAAACCAGGAACCAGGTTTTTCATGGTTCTAAATGATCTAAATGAATCCAATCAAAGGAATCAGTTTACAATAATCTCCCAAGCAGTTTCACCTCTAAACAATAATTTACTGTCCACTGCAAAGATAAATTCATTTAAAAAACTGTATACTCCTTGGTTTTCTCCTACTTCTCTGTCTTGCCTATTCATATAATACTAGATGTGGTCTCTTTCTCCTAGAGCAGGGGTGCCAAACTCACCACATCACGTGACGTGTCATGACGTATCACGACTTTTTCCCCATTGCCAGAGCTGGGGTGGGCGCGGTTTCAGCATGACGCATCTGGCCTGCGGGCCGGCAGTTTGACACCCGTCCTAGAGTATACTCTTTCTAGTAAGTATTGTAAATAAAACTGCACTGCAACTATCTTCCATCTTCACAAGCAAAGAATGTGACGCCTGTTCAGATGTTCTCTGCAGCCCTTATGGTGCAAGTGCCAGATAAGGACCACTCATTAGGAAATTACGAGAGTCGGGAACCAGACCTCTCCGGGGCATGCTTTTTCCTTGTCAATATTTTAACTGTGATATATAGAAAAATTCAAGTACAGGGAAAAAATTATCCACCCTACTGAAGAATAAAGAATGCAACCAGGTAAATCCCAAGGAACTTAGGAAGTCAGAAGGATTTACATGAGTACTGTAGAGTTTTTGTACTTAAATGAACAATTGTTGGACTACAACTCATTGCAAGACTGACAATGAAGATGCTGTAAGTTACATCTGTCAACCTCTAGAGGAATTTACTTTTCCTAATACCATAACATTACCTTTTCATAATATACAGTAACTGAGATTGCATTGGTTTTGTTCAGCAATTTCCTTAACAATTAAGTCTTATGCATTTCAATGATATTATGTGAGTGCATGTGTACATATGCATTCACAGAACACTTACAGGTATGTATGCAAACGGAATTTTCACAAAAAAGTAATCTAGAGTTTGCAGGATTCTAAGTTATACAAATTAAGAACAATTGCATATATTTATAACAAACAGGGGCTTGAAATACTCAGTTTCAAGTTCACAAGAGTTGTTTCAAATTTAAAATGGATTGCCTGAACTTTTCCAAAATTATTTTGAGCTTGAAACCATTTCAAATTCAAAGAATAAATGTTGAATATCAAAGAGCTCACATTGATTTCAAAATATCTCTGGAATGGTCAGAATTGTTTCATACTTAAAATATTATGAATCTGAAACTTTGTGCATCATCCCTAAAAATAATACATGACACTGAAAATATGCTATCATTACTCAGAATTCTGCTAAGAAGTAATTTTGACATTTTTTCCATCAAGCTTTGCTTATAGTTAGCAATCATTTAAAAAGGAATATAAATAATCCAATGTTTTTAGATGTTGAATATCAATTGTACAATTTACCAATTGTAAAATTACAAACTTGGGGAAGGTTCTGATTCTATGTCAATGTCAAGTCTAGATGCATACGTGCAGGATAACTTCATCTACTTTTCAGTTTTAGAAGTTCCTTCAAAATATATAGTATAAAAAATATTCAGGACTTGGTATAAACAAAGGGACATAAAAATTACACTGGGGCTTGAGCTCAGTCTCAAGCATCACCCACTGAAACTTCTCATCTCAGAGGGATCATGCCTATAAGCCAGACTGAATAAATAGCTAACACAGTGTAAGGCAGTTCCATGTTTTTCACGTCATTTAATCATTCAGAAGTAACCCTGATAAATAATCTTTAAATCAATAAAAACAGATCATGCATAGGTCAGATTAGAGGTTGTATCAAGCTGAAAAAAAGCCACGTTGGGAAGGAGAACTTTCCAATCCCAAACTTCATCTCTTAAGATTTTCAATATGTAAGTTAAGTGAAACCTAATATTTAATTACGGAAATATTAAAAGGAAGTATAAATATTCAGAAGTGTTTATAAGCACTGAGAACAGCAAGCTTCCCTTCTTCTTCTTAAAACCAATTTCAGCTAGAGAAAAAAGGAGATCTCAAAAATAAAACTAAACAGCTTATAAATCACAGCATTCTTTCAGACCACAACTAGATATTCCTAGTTCTCAAAATTATGGTCATACTACTGGCCCAAGCTGTCTTTATTATCACAAAGCATGGTGGAGGGTTAAGTGGAGGATTATTTATTGATATATACATAGTACATATACTTATATTGAAAATATCTCAGCTTTGCACCATCAGCAAACAGTCAAAAAAGCAGCAAAGCAAGCAACACTGGAACGTGAATACATCAGGTAAAAGAGTGCAAGGCCTTGGGGCAAGAAGGAGTATGAACAGAGACACCAGGGCTCCAGTAGTGGAACCTGACCAACTGGAAATACATTCCAAATCTATTACATTACATGACCCGATAGGAATCCTAAAACTGCTGGATCCCAATGTTTTCCAATTTACTTTATAAACGTAACAATTCCCCAATAGGGGCAATATGTGAATTCTCTTGTTTTCCTCTCCGTATCAATTACCCAGAATTAGACTATATAGAAGATGGACAGCAGGAAATGCAGCAAAGAAATCAAATTTCTTCTAAACAGAAAAAGACAAACACTGAACACTCAACTCAGATAATATCCCACCCCTTTTAAATAGAAATTAAAATAGACGGATTATTCTTCTGTAATTTATTTCAGATAATTTATATAGCCACCTATCTGAGAAGCAGCAGCTCTGGGCAGCTAACATCATTTTAAAAATCAATTAAAAACAACTAATCATAATAGTATACAAAGAGAGATAATCTTCAAATGGGCAGGGCTGAGTTATTGAGCAACAAAAGAAATTATCCTCTCGAGAAGGATCAACAGAACCTGAAGAGGGGCTTCTTGTTGCCATACTTTAATCTTTCACAGCCCATTTCATGTATCAAGCCAATCAACAACCTAAGACTGTGCTGTGGTTGTATTTATCTCCAGAAGGCATCTGGGAGCACTCAGGAGTATGAATACAATATCTGTCTGCAACATCATACGGTGGCTGTGTCTTTTTCCAGGATCATGGGAGCTGCCACACGATACTGAGAAACTATACACCTAGTTTAAGGAGACACAGAAAGTTCTATGTGCTGTATAGCCTTCTCTAGTCTTATGCTCTCCAAATAGGTTGACTTACAAGCCTTCTCAGTGTTATACCTATCCAGAGGCTATAAGAAAGTATGATTAGCATGGAGTGAAATAGCAATCTCAGTGGGCAAAGATATTATAGTTCAACTAGTAAAAAATAGCTGAGAAAGCTTTTGTAAGAGTAAATAGATGAAAAAAGTTATCTTTAAAATACAGGCACAAATCTGGCTACATTAGGGAGCAGTACTTTGTTTCCTTGGGAATATATTTAATATTTCTTAAGTAGATGTCAATTTTCCATTAATCCTTGTTGCAGGTTATGAGACATTAAAAATTAAGAGCCAAAATAAAAATGCTAATTTCCATGCAAGCAAAAACATGAAAATTATAACGAATACTATAGCACTACACTAGAATAGTAGAACATAATCATGTTTCAATAAGAACAGCTATCCTTCCCCAGTCTTGTCCAATGCCTGCCCTGTGATTTCCACATCAATGATCTGATCTGTATCTGCCCGTATGACTAACATGGTATTCACACATTTAGATTGCAAGGACAGTAATAGAAAATTGAATATAGGCAATACTGTTACAGTGCCATTGGGTCGTGTGAATTCTTTCCTAGCACTTGCTCACACTCAGCTTCTACAATCATCACTTTATAGGTGATTTTTATGGATAACATAAATACACAATTATCACCTTGGGCAATTGTGACTTACATCATATTATCCTTTCATTATATATCTTCCTTCAATATTTTAAGATTATATTTGATTTGCATGGCTACATTTGCTTTTTTCTTCTCATTTTCCATATGTCTCAGGATGAAAATAATCACCATGGCCCAAACTATCAGAATTAGTTTAGTGCAGTTTTTCCCATCTTGTGGTTCTCCAACATTCTTACTCTAACTACTAAATGACTGGGAATTTTGGGAGTTGCAATTCCAACACATTTGGACTGTGCCAATGTTGGGAAAATTGCTTTAGTTTTTGCTTTCTTCAACAAAGCTCTGATCATATCTCTTAATGTAGGAAAGCTATTACCCACTTGTAAAAATCTTGGTTATACAAGTATGAAAGATGTAATGTGGATTTGGTTAGAAAAAGAATTTCTGGTATACCAATCTCAGTATCAATGAACTGATTTTATCACTGAATGTTTTGCCAGATTATAAGGGCATGTTTCCTTCACAGCTACCAAACACACATACATCTTGCTTGTCAGAGATCCCAGATCTTACTGAAAACCACAAAGCAGCAACATGTCCCATTCAATTCAGCAGATCATCATGAAGTACAACTGATAACTTGCATGAACAAGTTAATAATAAAATGCCACATAGTCCCGCCTGACAAACAGAACAAGGCTAAATTCTGGCTTCATAACTATGGAAGGAGGCATTCTCCCTACTCCTTCAAGTTAAGGGTAACAGAAGGAAGAATTTTCTCTAAGATTTGCTTCCTCAGTTGAGAAGCTGTACCTCTTCTTACATTCTTTGCTCTTCCTTCCCAATTTAAATTATCTGAATGCCATCCTCTCTACCACTCATAAATGTAAAAATACTCTTTTCTTTAAGGACCAGCTAATATCACTACTTTTGTGCAATTACTGCATTTAATATTTTTAAATCTCTATCCTCCTCTGACTGTAAAAATCTTCTCTTTTTTAAAAAAAGAACTTTTCCTTTTTTCTTTTTTTTCTTTTATTTGCAAAACTAGTCTTCTTTCTCAACCCCTACCCCATCAAACTCTCCTAATAATAAAAGTGGCCACAAGCATGGCACAGATACAAAGAAAACCCATACATACAACTCATATGATATCTTTGCACAGACTGTATGTATAGAAGGGCTTTTATCCTTTAACATATAAGGAGAAATTAAGATTCAAGGTAATAAACAAAGCTCAAATCATTAAAACACAACAATAGCTCTATATTACCCTCTAGTGGTTTGACTGCATTATGGAACAAGGTTTTCTTTTAACAGAAAAGATTGACACAATTTGCTTTTATAGAGCATGTGCCAAATTAGGAAGGGAAAAATAATCTAAGGCAAGAATAATATTGCATTCCAGTATTACACACAACTGGTCTCCCCCTGTTCTTAAAAGTGATGATTCTTTCGATGTGAAGAATTTTTCTAGCCCCTGGAAGCAGGCAAGAGCAACTAGATTGGTACGTTGCTGACAGTACAAAACTCCCCAAATTAATTAGAAGCTGCTACAAGGCTATTTTATAGTCCAAACAGCAGGCATTTCTTTGCATCAATCTGGCTCAAATCCCTTATACCTCTGTGAATGAATTACTCTAGTTCACAACGTTAGCTCATTCTTAAAATAGTCTGCTGGTTGTAATGAGATAGGAGCGATAACAACAATACAACTAACAATTAGCACCATAATCTGTTTTACCAAACTAGCTCAATAGCAACCTGCCAGAGATTTCTTACTCAAACACTACTTGTTCAAATATTTTCAGCTAAATCTCCAGTGATCAGCACAAGCAAGGCAAAACTAGACAGATCAACTGACTGCAATTGCTACTACTCCAAAAGATTTAAGGAATAATAATTAAAGAGAAGGAGTGCACAACTTCCATTAATTCAAGAGCTACATCAGATGTAACATGTGACATACAAAAATGGGAAAGGCTAGGCCCCATCTGAAAGGAGGGGTTCAGGAGTACAGTAGGTGCTACATTAGTATGTTGAGTTTTAAAGCAATAGTTGTATTCCTTAAAACACTTAAAATGAAGAACAAGCCCCACAAAGTTATGCTGGAGGGCGACATGCAACTTTTGGATCATAATTTTTCCACCCCTAATTTACTGCTTTCATTTTTAAACACTTGCTACAGTGGCAATTATAGCAGTCGAAGAACTGCTATTCAAGCAGCTTGGGATAAGTCCTAGAGTCTTTGACTTCTCCTCAAGCAGTTTTTCATGTTATGAAAACAAAGAATCCTTATTTGTTTTCCATGTATCATAATAAAGAACAAAATGTACGGAGGAAATTTTATGCCTCAAGAGGCAGTAAACATGTACATGTTAGTTTTAAGCAGATATACCTCCTGAGCAAGTATTTAGTGCATAAAACGTATACCCAATATCTTCACGTTAAAAGAGGAAGGAGAAATCATTTCATCTCCTCCTTTCATTCTCTCCAGTTACACACTCCACTATTTCTAGTAGTTAGTCTCTTTTTGGATGGAATAAAATCAAACAAAACTTGCGACTTGTTTGATGCATTTGGAGGAGCTATATGTTGAAATCGGCCCCTTTGTTAATGACTATTTTTCTTAATACCTCTAAAAAAGTTAAAAACCATATTCTATGGAAACTCACAGAAACTGAAGTGACAAGAGACTCCGAGGAACAAGGGGAAATCGGCCAAGAGATTGTGTGCTAAAGTATCTGAAGAGTTTCCTACTGAAATTCCTTTTTACAATGACTATCTAATTTGTTTCTAACAAAATGCCACAAAAATAAGCAATTGTAGAACAGAATTGACTATTCAATCACCCTTATATTTCCTCTTGAAATTTCATAAAATAATTCTATTTTTCTCTCTTAAAGTCTTTTTTTAATACAAGTCTCCCTGTTCTATCCCTATTATATATCTCTATCCTCAGCCCAGCCCAGCCCAGCCCAGCCCAGCCCACCCACCTTTGAAGCCATTAAAATAAACTCTCATGATAATGCCTCCTATTCTTGAGGCAATGCAATGGAACAGCTTGTTTTACTGATTTCACAAAAAAATTACAAACAGTTAATTCCAAAGCATGCATCTGTGGAATAACAGAAAGCCTTGGAGTTATATATATTAGCGGGAGGAGCATGGAGGTAATAACCCTGCACACCTTGTAGATTTCATTCATTTTTTAAAAAAAATTAACAGACACTAAAGAGAATGCATGACTGGATAACAGCAAAACTTGAATATCTCTTCAATATTCACCACACTCAAACTGTCACAAACAACACAATGCTTAACATCATAAACTTTGCTTTTGGTAGGCATCTATGTATAGACACTAATATTTAGGGCTCTAACACTCATCTGCTCTCAATCTTTTTTCTAACAAAGTTCTGACTTCTTAAGCATGGATATAAACAAATGGAATTCTGCAAAGTCCTCGAAGGAAAGAGAGGAATGTTAAAAAGAAAACACGGGAAGGAAAAGGATGAAAAAGTCCTTTCTAATTGAGAAATTAAACCACTGCTTTTTAAAACCTTCTCAATCAAGCATTAAATGCCACAGTATTTGCAGCACCAGGCTTCACATGTATTGTTAATTAACTTTAAAAAAACAAAAAAAAATGAAACAAAAAAAAATCCCTAAGCAGACTAAAAGACAATTGTTCAGACTGGAACATAGAGAAGAGACATGCCATTAAGAACAAGAGTTAGTTATTTCAGTGACAGCACAGCATGCAGTTGAGCCCTTAAGAATTACCTCAAACACATCCTTCCCATCATAATGTAACAATGTATAAATAGTTTGCTGGACAGCACTACATACATACCCACATATGCCACTATTAACAAATTGGAGGCATAGTATAGGGGAGGAAAAGTTTGCATCAAAGCTAGAACATGTGACAAAAGAACAATGAAGTGGAAATTTGAAGAAATTATTTACTACTTCAGTGAATGTTAGTCATCAATATATGGAGTCAGTGAATGTTAGTCATCAATATATGGAGTCATTGTTCCTAACATTTGTAGGTGGTGGAGGTGGAGGCAATACAGCAAAAACAATTATTTGCTTTCAAGGCAGAGTATTTAGGTTTCAGTATGAATGAATTAAAGGAAAGGAAGGTATTGCAGGCGGGTGGATGGGAGGAAGAGGCAAGCATACACTAAACATACATACTATCTCCCAACAAACATACCAAGATCCAAGAGACATATAATAAATATTGTTTACAATATGTTCTTAGCACCTTTGGTTGGCAACTGTACAGGCAACTTGAAATCTTAGGAACTGCAGAAATGAATGTTCTTCCATCTCTTTTACTGAGAAAAAAATAGAAAGAAGGAAAAGCACAAGCAAGCACCTTTTCCCTACTTCGCTGAAAGAATAGTCGGTTGCATCTCAATGCACTTTTCTAAAGGAGTATTAGGCCCCACTTTTTTTGGGAAATAAGATTTAAAAAAAAATAAAGCTCATGCATCTCATATGTAAAGAAGAATAAATGATGCAAGATAAGACTAACAGCTTCATAAGGCTGAAGCAGCTTTAGCTTAACAGTAAAAAAAATACAAAATGTATTACAATCAGGAACTAATGGAGACATAATTCAAGGCTAATGAAAAGGGGAAAATGGGCCTAAGCCATCTGTAAGTGCTACACAATGACCTTATTTGCACTTCTAATACATGCACAGTGGAACAACATTCAGAAATGCACTGCAGGATTAGGCACACCCAATCCCTATGAAGTTCCATGACAGTTTCTAAGTTCTGTAGCAGTTTCCCATAACAAGGGTGACACTTTCCTTGGATATTGTCAATCCAAATTATCTTTGTCAAATTACAAATATACAGGAAAGGTGACAGGAATAAAGTGGCAATTTATGGAAAATAAACTCCCCACCTTTGAGTTTGGCCAAAGGGTTACTTCTGTTTTTCCTTTGAACATGAGAGGAAAATATATCTTTCACTTAATATACCCACCATTCTCCCAGGCTCTTATTTATCAGGCTCCTGTCAAAAAGATGCAATTTTTGAAGACCTCCAAATATACCCAAAAGGAAAATGTATTTCCCAGCATGAGTCCTAATAGCTGTGACTTTGGAGAATTTCAAACACATCTATTTCCATTCCTCTATCAACTTAATTTCCAAGCAAAGAGAAAGAACAGATGAGAAGGGAGAGAGAGAAGAAAGCAAGCACTCATATCATGCATGGTCTTACAGTATAGCCTCCTTGACCCCTCCCCCAACATTTGTGAAAGAGGAAGACACCTCTTTATTTGCCTCCTCCTCCTCCACCACCTCCGGCTGCTGCCACTTTTTCAAAATCTTCAGCATTGCAGAATTCCTTGATTGTGACCGTTAATAGATTGCTGGTGACATCAGTAACTACCACATTAGAGCATGGAGACATTTCGGGTCGCCAATCACCAGCCTCCTGTTCTGGGTCAGAAGACAATGGAGAGGATGGGATCTGACCTATTCCATTCCCTCTGGAAGGTGACTGCTTACTGGTCACTGCTGACTCAGGTGGAATTGACAGATCGAGGACCTCAGATTCACGCCAGTCAGGAATGGCAGGATTTAGAACCTCAGGGAGCAGCTTTGGTGGGGAATCATCTGGATCAGATGAGGAGTGTGGAGCTGGTGAGGGGCAATCAGAGGAGCTGGAACTGCGGGCATCATAGGCAGAAGAGCCCACGAGTCCACAAGAAGCACCTTGAGAACCTCCTGCCTCTGTCTTCCCCTCTAATGATGGGCATGGAATAGATGGCTTGTTATACAGAGGGAAGTTTCCAAATTTCATGTGGCGGATCTGATTACGAAGCATGCTCTCACTAAACTTCTTGCTCTTACCAATTACACGATTTCGGGAAGGGATCTTAGAACGAGCCAAGTTTCCTCCCCCACTTGCTCCTTTGCCACTTTTATCAATGACTTTCAGATTGAGAATGATACGACTACGCTTGGGCTCACGAGGTTTCACTTTGCGATTGATGATGCGTACAGTCTCTGAGAAAGGAGAGACAGGGGGGCGGATGCCAGTGCTCCCACCCACTCCACTGTTCTGTGGATCCGGGCGGGGCAATGGGCGCCGGGACATACGGTGGCATCTTCGGATGTCCTTCTTGAGCCTGTGCACTGCAGCACTGGAGTGCAGTTTCGGTGAGGATGTGCTAGAACTGGGCTTGACAGAAAAATGTACATCCCCAATGTGTAGGGTATCTGCTTGGGCTCGAGCCTGCAGTGGATGGGATAAAATGAAAAACATGGAGTTAGACTGGAATAAAATATATTCTATGTGCTGAAGTCCAGGATTCTTAAGAGTTGGGAACACAATTCTACAATTCTAAACACAAAGCCAAAAAAGATGAAGTGATGAATGACTCCTGGATTTAAAATACAGCTTCCTTGTAGTTCAAATTAACAAGGAAGTTTTGCCTAAGCTTAGTCTAACCTAAACATGATATGGTTATAAGCAGGACAATCCCAATTATAATTTAGCACACTAGATGTTAAGGAACCAAAGAGCCAAGGGTTTATATTAATTAACAGTGACATTAGATAGTTAACTTTGATACATACATTTGAGCCCAGAATAAAGTACGAATCAGTTTGTCCAAATTTTAAAAACTACAAAGGTAAAGCTTACAAAATTAACAGTTTATAAGTTTCTGTGAACATACTGTTAGCTAAAATATCCTGACATCACTAGAGTTTTCATGCAAACCCTTTTTCAAACCATCCAAATAAATCAGTGTTCTTAACTATTCACTAAAGAAGTGAGACAGGATATAAATATTTTATTTATTTATTTATTTTGCCATCTATCTAGCCACAGGGTTACTCTAGGCAGCCATAGTAATATCTGTTGGAAACAATATCAAATTTGGAAAAAGACACTATTAAACAAGAAGCAGTATTTCAAGTAAAAAATATTTAACCATTAAAATGTAATTTATTTATTTCATACAGAATTGTTAAGAATATAGGCAATTTGTTACAAATGTAAGATCTGGAAACTTTTGATTTTAATAAAGAAAAACATATTTGGACTTTTTGATGCATAGATGACTAGCAACAGCCCATAGATAAATTAAATCTTCTAGACAGTGTCAATTATTATGATGCCTAGGCACTTGAAAATGAATTGACTCCTGCAAAAACAAGCAATGTAATATAATATACTTTTCCAGAATTTGCAAAAATATTATTTCTGATCCTAAAATATTGTAATTTACTTAGCAGCAATAATTTATCTTTTAGATAGACCTTCTCTACTTAATACTATGCTAGAAAAGCCACACATTAGCATATAGAATTAAGATTGAAAAAGCATTCAGTTAATGTTCGGGTTAAATCAATGACTGGTAGTCCTTACTTAGCTACTGTTCAAAGTTATGATGGATCCCCCAAAAGCTAGAAAATCACATACACACACACACAAAAAACCCCAGTTCTGGAGTTTTTATGATGGCATAACCCCCCTCCCCCCAAATATGGTCACATAGTCGCATTTCAGGCACTTGGCAACAGATTCACCTTCACGACTAGTTGTGTACCCTGGTCACATGACTGCAATTTATGGTTTTTGCGAATTTCTGGCTTTTTCAGCCAGTTTCTGGCATAAAAATGCTCATAGGAATGAATGGATTTGCTTAACAATTGTGGCGCTTTTTAAAGGATGGTGTTCACTTAATGACCACTACAAAAGAAATGTGTACAATCAGGTTGGTCACATGGGTGCCTTAATTTTACAACCATCATGATTTACTATGGAAATTCTGGGCTCAATTAGAGTCATAAGTTGAAGGCTACTGTACCATATTAATTAGATACTTATGATTTAAAACCCAAATTAACTATTGTTGTAAATCCTGGAAATATTCATTACATACTTTACAGAGAAAAGGATTACAAATTCCTGTTCAAATTATTAGACTCTGGCATCACATATTAACTATTCAGGTTAATCAGAATTTTTCCAGTTTTAAGAAATACAGAGCCACCTTGTAGGGGAGATGGGCAGCATCAACTTTAATAAATAAAAATATACTTTTGATGCTTAATATCTGTCCAGCCTATAATTGATCTCTTCCTGAACTAAAAATACCAGTTTTCCAACATGAAATAAATCTTTCCTATTTCCCTACTTAGTTTAATTCATATAAACCATTTTAATATTAAAAAAGAGCTGAAAGTATGTAGTAAATCCTTCTGCTTTTCAGGTAGCATTCAGTTCCTTAAAAATATTGAAAGTGATTTTTGTCAGTTCTTCTGAAAAAATAAATTCTTTGGAAAATAGAGGGCTTTTAAGGTTTTTGGATACTACTAACAGTAGCACCTTTAAATAGACTGTCTGGTCCAGAAAGTTTATTTTGCAGGCAGACATACATAAAATTACTATCAAAAACTCCAGAATAAATGGAATTTGCAGAGTTGCTATGTATACCCACACTATTTCTTTACTTTTTTGTCTTAAGAATTCAAACTTTTCAAGCTTTCACACAATCCTTGCAAAAAGAATCATAAATCACTTGTCTGATTTTTATATGAAAAAAATGGTTGACACTTTTATTTCAATATGATAGAAGTATGTTGGAGTCAGAGTAGAGCTGTCCTCTGGTGCTTTGAAAAATAAGTTGACCCTCTCTTCTTTGTGGCAGCCCCTCAAATGCTGGACTACTGCTATCATGTCACCCCTAGTTCTTTTTTTCTTTAGACTAGCAATACCCAAATCCTGCAAGGCCTGTTTTAGTCTCCAGGCCTTTAATCATCTTAATTGCTCTTCTCTGCACTTTTTTTCAAAGTCTCAACATCTTTTTTGTAATGTGGTGACCAAAATGGATGCAGTATTCCAGGTGTGGTCTTACTAAGGTTTTATAAAGCGGTACTAATATTTCATGTGATTTTGATTCCATGCCTCTGTTTATACAATCAAGGATTGTATTAACTTTTTGGGCTGCCGCCGCACACTGCTGGCTCATATTTAAGTGATCGTCCAGTAGGACAGAGTTCCCCACCTTTCCGGCTTTGAGGATCGACCGGGGGGGGGGGGGAGGAATGATTCTGCACAAGTGGCCAGCGAGTGTGCATACGCAGCTCCATTTGCATGAGGGGTGTGCAAGCATGCCCTCCGCTGATGCAAATGCGGCATGCATACATGTGCTCATCCAAGTGGCAATGCGCGCACACACTTGTCCATTCTCACAACCTGACTGCAAACCCTTCACAGCCCAGAGGTTAGGGTCCCTTGCACTAGGATTCAAAGGTCCCTCTAACGTTACTGTTTTTGAGCCAGGTTTTGCCCAATCTGTACTTATATCTTTAGTTTTTCCTGCCTAAGTGTAAAACCTTGCTTTTCTCCACATTAAATTTTATTTTGTTGTATAGGATCCATTGTTCAAGTCTGTCAAGATCCTTTTCCATCCTGAGCTTGTCTTCTGGAGTGTTGTCTATTCCTGCCAGCTTAGTGTCATCTGCAGATTTGATGAGTTTCCTTTCTATTCCCTCATCTAAATCATTTATGAAGATATTGAAGAATACTGGGCCCAAGATGTGGTACTCCACTGCTTACTTCCCTCCATACAGTGTGACAACTTATGAATGTTCAAACATGCAAAGACTTTAACTTATGCTGATCTATGACCATAATAAACCATTGGTTATTTATTTAAATGATTTATAAAGCTGCCCACCTCAGAGTAGTGCCTAAACTAGCATACAATGTCTATGTAATTTTCTTGGTAACAACATAAAAATTATTTACCATTCTACTGACATTTTTAAAAATCTGTGGTTTCTGATGATCTCTCTTCCAATGATAATTGGGAGTAACTTCTTTGGTTTTTTTTTAAAATCAAACAGCTACTATCACATTCAAAATAAGGTCATTTTTTAGAAATCTGACAAATTAAAAAGGATGGCTTATAGCCATTGGTGTATGATTCAATGAAACCAACTTCTCTTTTGTCATCACACTGATCACAACATTTAACAAATGTACATTGTCAGATTTATCAGTTAGAGACTGTATTCAATCATAATGAAGAAGACCAAATAACATTTGATTTTTATCTATTCCTTTCCAATTTCACTTTTTAATATTTAGACAACTGAACCCCAAAACCTTATCACCATCAAGTTATTAAAACAGAAGTTACCTTTAGCAGAAAAGTTTTAGGCTTAGGTCCTCTCTTCTTAGGTCCATAAAGCTCACGCTCACGTTCCCTTGTTGAGGTGGAGAAAAGAAATTAAACTCTTTTTTTTTTTTAAGAAAAAGCCCAAACATGAACAATTAAAAAGAGAACATTCTTCTAAAATAAACATTTTAACTTCTTGACTACAGGAAATAAAGCCACAGCAATTCCTCCTCTGATTTTTCAAGAGGCAACTCACTTTTGCTCGAAGGCTGCAATCAAGCGAGAATCTAGGATGTTTTCCTCGGGTTCCCAAGTGCTGTACCTGCATAGATTCAAGATAAACAGAGCGGGTGACACGGTATTCATGCGCACCGAGGAGTTTGCGAGGGGGGGGGGAGGGAAGGGGAACGGGAGAGGAGACAGCAAACCGCCCCCTGGGTCTGATCTCCAAGAGAGGAGGAAGGCAGAGCGCCAGCCCGGCCAGGCCCCAAGAGGCGGGAACGGGGCTTCGCGCAGAGAGGTTTGGAAGACAGAACTCACTTGATGGCCCAGCCTTTCCATTTCACCAGGTATTCGATGCGTCCCTGCAAAATACGTGGGCGGAAAGGAGGGAGGGTGGGAGAGCGGAAGAGGGAAAAGGAGAAGAAAAGGGAGCGGGTTAGAGAGGTGGCAATGGCAGCGATCCCAAGCCAAGCCCCGCCGGCCCGTAACTCACCTTTCGGATCCGCCGCTTGATGATGGATTCGGCCGCAAAGACCCGCTCGCCCACTGCAGAGAGCTCCATCTTTGCTCAGCCTCAGCAACAGCAGCACCCACAGCCCATAATAATCCCGCCCGCTCCCTCGCCTTCCCTTTCTCCCTCTCAGGGCTGGCTGAGTGACTGACTGAGGCGGGTTGGCGGCGGCGGCGGCGGCGCTGTTCCCGCGACAGGGGCTAGAGCAATTGAATCGCGCACACGCACGCGGGACGAGAATGCGCCGGCGCACGCGTGCATGCCCGTCTTCGCCTCGCGCGCGCGCCTGCCGAACGCACGCGAGCAGGGACGCGGCGGGAGGAAAGGGTACGCGACGGGAGCCAAAAATCTCCCTCACCCCTCCGTTTCACGTTCGCTGCCGCTTGGAGAGTCCGTGCTTCCTTCGCCCCCACCCATCCCGCGCTGGGGAGAAAGGGGAAAAAGCCGGCAGGGCGCAAGCGCGAGCTCTTAAAGGGTCCGCGCTGTTGACTTCCGAGCACAAAAAAGGACGTAGACGTGCGAAGAGCAAGAATAGAAAAGTACAGCGTGGACTCACTCGCAAGGGGAGTGCCCCCTCCTCTTCCCCCCACCCAGTAGGTTTCCTGCTAGTCTTTCCATTTTCTCAGCGAGCGCCTGTCATTATTCACAGCTGTCATTTCCTGCTCCCCCCTCCTCCGTGCAGTGATCTTTCTTCTGTAGCAATTAAAAATAACATATTAATATAAAATACAAATAGGGGTTAAAAAACATAAACTATCACATCTCTGCTTAGAGACACGTAACTTATTCAACCCAGTTAGCTGATATTCAAACCATGATTTCGATTCTCGGGTTGTCTTGCCGTTCAGACTCCCTGCCGGGAGATGAGGTTGTAGTCCAAAACATTTACAAAATCGAAAAAAGTGGCTTCAGCAGCATTTATAATGAGTCTCAAGGATTGTCTGCCGGTTTTATTTATTTAAAATGTGAAATTCACATGTTAAAACTGAACAAACAAAACAAAGACCTCTTAGAAACCTTTATCACAGATATCATAAAAGCAGAATAGCCTTGCTCATATTACGTTGCTATAATAATACATTTTCTCCCTCCTAAATAATATTTCCGCACCACCTATCCTACCTCTGAGCATTTATTTGCTGTATATTTATTTGTTGGGCATTTATTTGCCTTAAAGGCTGCATTGTGGGAAAACAGGAGAAAGGAGAGAACAAAAACAACAAAACAAATGAAGAGTGAAGCTATTCATATTACTTTTCTTTTAGCCATCAATTCATAGTGAGTAAACCAAAACTATTTGTTGTTAAATAGCAAATTCTGTGCTTGTATGCATTAGGAAAATATTGAAAATAAAGCAGTGTAAATAATACCATTATATAAAAATGCAGTGAGTCTATCTTGAATACTGTGTTTAGGTTTCAGTACTGCATCTGAAAAAGGATCTTAGAAAGCTAAAAAAAAAAAAGGAATGATCAACATTTTAGGATGCTCTCTTGTTCCTTGTATACTTTTATTTTTTTTTAATTCTACTGTCTGTACCATATGTGGGTATGTCATTTAGAATTTCTGAACTGGAGCAAAATATACCCTATAAATTACAGGTACAACTTTTAACAAGAAGAAAGGTAAATAAGAGGAAATCTTGGATTTTCTTTTCCTTCTTTCTTTCCTGTTAAAAGCTAGATATCTACACATTTGAGGGGATGCCTTCAACATCTACTATTGTTAAGGAAAAGAACCTATGTTTGATTTTATAATAGAAGTATACAATATTAAATGTCAGAGATTCGTAATTGATAAAAGGTACAACTTATTTACATAATATATAATTAAATGTGGTATGTGCCTCCATCAAATACAGTGATAAATAACAATTTAGACTATTTTAAGGGGAAATTGAACATGTTTTAAAGGTAAATATATGATTAATGGCTTCTAGTATTGATGGCTAATTGTGGCTCCCAAAATTGTTGATAATCTACTTTGTACATCAAATGCTGGAAAGCAAAAGGTTATGACTTTCCTTTTCATGTTTGTGAGCTTCCTGACCTAATTGTCTATACATATTTAAGGTGTGTTTGGGGGTAATATGTAGTAATAAAAAATCAAGCAGCAGTTTCTGATCTATCATATTTGATTGGTGCATGCACTTGATCAGATCCAGCAAGTATTTGCAATCACATGCATCAAACTGGACACATCACATGGTGTATAAAGCTCTTTAAAATCCAATAGGGATCCTGTTGCATAAACTACCATTTGTAATTCAGAAAATGGCACCTAATGCTTAAAATCAGTACAGACTTCTTTATGTATAATGAAGCTATTACTGTCATGATTTGCTCACTTTCTTTACACCATGTATAGCAATTAAATGCTCTGATATGCTTCAAAGATATTTGACTACATTGCCAAAGCAATCAGCACTCTGGAGAGCGCTTGGCACCTTGTTTTGTTTACAATCTGTAAATACTCTAAAAAGAAAGCACAAAAGGAAATTAAACTTGCAATCACTGTAGTATGAAACTAATGAAAGAATTAATGGATAAAGGTTAAAGGAGCTATTTAGGGGTTCATACAAGCCTAGAATAATCTGGAAGGCCTCAGATTCTTCACCTGAGGAAGAATCCATACACAATACATGAATTAAAAAAACCTAAACAAATATGATTTCTTGGACTAAAACAGCAGTCCCAACATTCCAAAAAAAAAGACTCAACAGGGCTCAGCAGGCACACTAAGCCTAACGGAGCCAGGTCTTGAGCATCTTCCAGGTCTTTTGCTGCCATGCATAACTCCAGGGGGATGCTGTTCCAGAGGACGGGAGCTGTAATATATGATTACTGCAGCAAGATTATTATATGTGCAGAGATGGAAAGATCTGCCACTACCCACTATGGGGAAATGGTTGGTGAAATTTACTGATCAAATGGATAGACTTCTTTGATTAGAGAAGATATTATCTATATTTATTGGTGACTGGAAGCCTCTTAATCACTTTTCGCATAAAAATGAACACAGTGAAGTTGTGATTTTGATGATTAGACAGGATAGATTATAGAAAGAATATATTGTAATTTTAGAGAAAGGTTAAAATACTTCTACAATAATCGCTATGAGGAATATTGGAAGCCATTTCATTTTTTTTCTTTTCTATTATTCTTCAACTTTTCTCTTTTCTTGTACTTTTTTCTTTTCCTTTCTTGCTTTATATTTGTTTGTAATAGTTTTATTTATTTATTTATTTATTTGGATTTCCTATTTCTTAACCACCCATCTTTTATGGGGGCCTTTATTTTCTTGTTTAAGTCTTAATAAAAAGTATTTTAATTTTTTAATAAAAATCATTTTTCATAGTGCCTCCCCACTTCAAAAAGTTGATAGCATTTCATCCTTTCCCTCAAAATAATAGCTTTCATTGCTCTCCAGTTTTGTTTAATTCTACAGAATAGCTACATCCCTCATAACAACTTTTTCCTTTCTTATAATAGATCAACAGTGCATTCAAATTATTTTCATTACATTTGATAGCTGACTTAAATGATCGATAACTTCCCGAATTCTGATGTAAAAGATCAGTGATAGTTTTTTTCTACCCATGCCAAAATATATTTTCATTTGTCAGTTTGTTCTAGATCCGCAGGATTAACAAGATACTACAAGGGAAAAGAAAAAAGTTGTTATTGAAAAAAGAAAATTGTACATGTTGCCTGTTTCAGAAAAATATCAAATAGAAAGATGGCTCAGGTAGGTACAATACAATTAATTGGAAATTAATCCATATTTATAGTCTTAGTTTTAGTGACTGGGAGTAAAATAACATGTTTTCCTAATTGGAAGATCAATCTTCCCAAAAAGGAATATATGAAACTATTCGTATGTTTTAATTAATTGGTAGCTAGTTTGATATATATGTGCAAATACTGTGTTTTCTTAATTCCCCCATCCAAAAAAAAAAATTCTTTAGTCTGCTGAATTAATCTGAGATCTCATGAGATTTATAATTATTTTGAAGCAAACATGTACAAAACATTTTTTCCTTTCTGTTCAATCATGTTCAATTATCAGAAACTGCCTGGACAAATCTGCAGAAAATGTGATAGCTCTAAGCTAAAGCATACCTCATGTCCCAGGTTTAATTTTTGCTATTGCCATACGTTTAGAGAAATTCCTGCCTGCTTGTACTTCACATTTTACAAAGATCGCTGACAAAATGTAAAGAGGATAAAGAAAATGATGGGAAGTTCTTTCAACTGTTCTTCATGAAACTGGGTAAATTTAGATTAAAGGAAGATACTGTTGATTTCAAATACATGAAAAATTGTTAATATACAAAAAAAAAAAAATCCAGGAAGTAGATTCTACTTAGAAGTTAGTGAAAACATCAGTGTTAAGAATTGCTTGACAAAAGAATTGATTGTTTTGACATTTAAACAGAGGCTGGGAAGATCTAATGAAGTTGTAATTTCTAGAACTACCACTGTAGCTGCTAGGTTTGAGAGACTTGAGAGATGATTTCTCAAGTTTCTTCCAGTTCTGCAGTTCTATTATAAAGATGCTTAGCGGCCTACCAAACTGTAATCCGTAATTTGCCAGCAACTGCTATCAAAATTGTCATAAGGACAATGAGATTTAACTGCTTCACTTCAGCTTGGGGTATTATCCATTATATTATGTTATCCTATTGTCTCTTCTGTAAACATTTAAAGGCAGAATGTTTCTTTTTATGTGATCAGTAGTCAGATCATCATACTCAAGTTTAAGGTGTCCAATCAATGCTTAATAATGAAGTAGTTCTAAAGACCATCTGTTTAGTCAAATGAGGTAGTCAAATAATTTCAGGTCAAGTTGTATGAGTAAGTGATCCCAATATATTCAGAAAATTATTTTCCAGAAGAGGGACAAAAACCGTATTAGGTTACAGTATTTAATATTTGCACCAACCAGTCATGTAAGCCAAGTTTGAATAGCCATCTGACAGAAATGCCCACAAGAGTTGGGCATTCCATGTTGTTCATTCACTGATAATTGGATGACCTGGTCTGATCTACAGTACTAACTAAATTGGGCTATAGTTAGGCATAGCATAACAATTTAAACCAGAGCAGGCTTTATATTGTAATGGAACATATTAATCAAACTTTGTATTCATGATCGGTAGAAAATTTACTTACCTCCATCATTTATCATCTCACATGGATTGGAGATAAAAGAATCTAGGATTAATTTCCCATTTTAACCTTTAAACAGAGATGGAAAATAAGGGAGATCATAAAATGGGGATAGTTCAGCATCTTCCTTCCCCTTGGTTGTCTTCCACCATCATGCTGATAATAGATATGATCACCAACAGAGTGGCTTTATTTGAAATAGAAGATAAAACAGCAGAAAATGTCAGTTGGCCAGTTATAACTGGTTGAAATATCAATCAAGGCAGAGAATGATTATCAAGCTGTAGCTGACTATGGTTTTGCTTTGTTAATTAGCATACTGTAGAATCAGATTTGTTGAAAAACCAGTTAGGTGTAGTGTTAAGAAATGCAGACCATGAGTTGTCATCTTCCATTAGGATTGAAGTCTGGTGGGTGCCTTTGGGCCATCAGCCTGCCCATCTCACAAAGCTATTGTAGTAGTAAAATAGGTGAAGGAAGGGTTATATATGACATTTTGAGTTGTAAAGAATAAAGGTGAAAAATAAATCTTACAACTCTTGATTTTGTGGATCTAGTGTCCTCCTTTAATTTTGCCTACTTCCCCAGTTTGGACATCAGCATTCATAAGACACCCTTGTTCTTTGTTTAGTCTTGGTTGCCCTCTATCACTGCACATCATTTCATTTATTCTAAAACTTGGACAAATCTGGCAACTGCATAAAATATACATCTGAAATCAGTGCTCTTTTGATGCAACAATTGTTGGCAAATATAGTCTTATCTTTCTGTTGAGGTAGGATGTACCATATTTTCCGGTGTATAAGATGACTTTCTAAACCATGAAAAAGTTGGGGGTCGTCTTATATGCCCAGACGTCTTATACACCGGAAAATATGGTACATCAAAGCAAGCTCCCCCGTATCCTGCGCCTCATGCTCCTCACCCCTTGGCGCAGGGATTGGCTGTCTGGATGAGAGTTTAAGTGTCCCACACAGCCAAATAGCCCTAGAAAAGTGTCCCTCCGAGAAACAGCCGGGAGGAAGGGGTGAGGTTGGAGCATTGGCAGACCAATGGCGGGAGAGGAGCGCTGGCGGAGAGCCAGCCAAGTAAGAATGCCTGTGTTGGGTCAGCGGCGAGAAATGCCCCCACCCCCCTTGCTGCCGAAGTGCTGCTCAGCGCTCGCAGAAGGCCAGCAATTTCATAGAAGCATCCGCCCCTCGGGCGGGGATCCTACCCCTCCCAGTCTATGGCGGTGGAGGGAGATGGTGCGAGTGGGGCTTTTCCTCCCCCAGGGAAACCCCCCCGCCACCAGCCTATGCTCAGGTGGGCGGCAGGAACAGCTGGTGGGAGCTGGCGGGCTGCGTAGAGGGTGCTGCTTCCTCAGGGTTGACTGCACCCAGTGCCGTTGCGCTGAGCGCCAGAAGCCCTGGGACCCCGATGGACGGACGCTCAGCATTTCCTCCTTCGTGCTCGGCCGCTTCTTTGGCAACCTGCCGCCGTGGCTGGTGCTCTCGCTGCACAGATGACAGAGCGATCCGCCCGTGGGGTGTCATCCCGGAAGCGGTCTGGCAGGCGCCTCCACCGACTGACTTTAGGATGCGCTGCTTTTGCCAGCCCCACCCGGCGTGGGCAGCCTTGGGGGTCGGGCAAGTGGGAGTAGAGGGTGTTTTCAGATCTCACGGAGAAAATGGATCCAAAGTCTCTACCTGTTGGACAGTTGGGCTTGGCTAGCGCCGCGACCCGTTTTCCTCCCCCCTCCCACTCTCCTTTAGTCCTCCCTGATCGGCACCTGGAAGAATGACCTCAACTCCACCATGGAGATCAACAGCGCCGGTAGCACGGGGGTGTTCAGCGGCCTCTACAAAACGGCAGTCTCAGCCTCCAACAATCCCATCAGGCCATCCAGCACCAGGGGCCCCAGCCCACCTTTGGCTTAACTGTCAATTAGAACTTCTGGCTCTGCCAGAAGGCCAGGATTGTGTTCTTATGTGTCTGGGGGTGGGGGGAATCTCACCTCTGATGGTAGAATATTCTGGGGGGGGGAACAGCAGAAATCTTCTCCTGGAGCCCAGCAGCAGAAATTCTTTGGCCAGTGGGATCCAAATTAAGCTGCTTCCACTGGAACGAGAGGGGCCAGATAGTCCCATTGGGGTGAGGCAGTTCCTCATATACTGCAAAGCTTCACAAGTGCACCCCCATGCTTATTATGGGATGTTACCCAGCTACATTTGTCTTCAGCAGATCAGGAACAAGCGATGAAATATAATGAAATGCTAATGTGTTTAGGACTTGCATTACTTTTATTAGAAAGTTAAAGTACCCGTAATTTCCAGCGTATAAGATGACTTGCTAAACCATGAAAATCTTTTCAAAAGTTGGGGGTCGTCTTATACGCCCAGTCGTCTTATACACTGGAAAATATGGTAGCTTCCATTTGGCATGTGTCTAAATATCAAAGCAGTTGCCTCCCCATGTGATGGGAATGTTGAAAGAATTGTTCTGTGCATGTCTTAGTGTTCTCAAGAACAGGAACCTGAACTGAACAATGAAGAGCATGTTCTTTGCATGTGTGTGCATGGGAAGAAAGACAAAAGGAAATGTTCTCCAATAAATTATCTCTTACATAAAGAGTAGGCAGAAGAGACAAACCCTTAACTCTTTATCTGTGCCCTACTGCCTCCTTGTGGTTATGAGATGCTGAAGAGTCAGTGCCCTCCCCACCCCCACATTTGGACTTCTAACAAGCAGTAAAAGTCCCAGAATTCTAAGATACTTGCTCATCTTGGAAATTAATGCCAAATAAATAGGTATCACTTGAATGGGAGATTCCTATACAGAGGCTCAGTACTACAAATATTTAGTGTCCAGGGAATTGTTTGGAAATCCATGTTAAAGTAATCCCCTTTACCTTGGTTTTACTCAAAAACTGACATATTTATCCCAGCGTTTTCAACATCTTCTCCCAAAAGCTGAAGTGATTTGCAAGTCCATGACAGTTACCTTTTGCAATTATCATGCCAATCTACCACTTTGGGTTTTTTCTCCATAAATACTTGGAACAGTATTTATACAAATATTTCATACAAATTCACTATAGAGCAGATTGGACTGCAAAAGACTGTAAATGCCATAGCTCTGCACAGGGATTAAACGTATGCTGCTTCGCATCAAACTCTAATACCCTCTAAATACCACATTATATTGTCTTTGCACTATTCCACAGTATGAAGAGAAGACTGAATGGCAGGGAGAGGAAATAGGTATTATACACATACCATCCAAGTCACAGAGGCTTCCAGAAAATTGGCCTAGCAAGGAACTGTAGACAATGGAGATCAAAGGAAGACACAGAAACAGGGTGTTAGCTAAATGTCAGTTCTCATTTAATGCTCTTTGATAGCCTTATTTGCAACATTTACCACATAAATCATCTAAATAAATAGATGTTGTACACTCTTTTAACCATCATCAGTACAAAAATAAAGCAACACATTGCATCAATTAAAATTTGCTCTGTCCTCCTTGTTTGTATTACAATCTCTTTTCGCAGCAAACACTCACAAAAAGGCATTAAAACTGCAATTTCTACATTTTAAAATTTTTGTTTGGAATTTGTTCCCTGAACTCTTCCCTTTCCAATACATTCAATTAGTCTGTACAAAACTCCCAAGAAGCTCATTCTGTGCAAAGGAAGCTTTTGTGTGCAAAGGTAACTTGGGCACTGGGGTCAGGAAAATATCAACTCAAGTACCATGCCATTAATGAGGGGTTAACGTCCCCTCCCAAAATAATACACAGGAAAATAAAACAACACACCTGGTCTGTTTTTCTCCCATCCACCAAATACATTGCCATATCTATCCCAAAGAAAACAAGATTATAGGAATAAGCAATTAATTCAGGCAGTCACTCTGACACATCACACAGTGCAAACAACAAGAACACAACTCAAACCCTCTTAAATGGGATGTTCTTGGCACTAAAATGTTTTCTAAGTTCAGTAGACAATAATAATGCCCTGTTCTGATTTTTTAAATTTTTAATTTTGTGGCATTTTTGACCACACTTTTTCAAAAAAAATATGAAAGACTGTAACAGCCATTAAGAAAAAGCTGCTGAACTATTTATAATCCCATAAAATAGCTGGATGCAGCTCCACATCTCTAATAAGTTATTAAAGTGCAATTTGTTAGGGAAAGATGAACTCTAAAAAATATGCATTAAAATATACATCATATATACAGACATAAATGGAAGAGTGTTACAAGGCTGCGTTTGACTAGCATGCACAAAGCTGCAGGAATCTATCAGAAATAACTTATTGCTGGTATCTGGAAAGTTTTTTGAGTTCAAGGGAAGTTTGGAATTGTTCTAAAGAACAGTCATTCTCTTTTTTCTAAAATGAGGAACATACTGTGCAGTTAGGTCTGAAAGGTCTAATCACAATTTATAAAAGAATTAGCAGCTTGGGGTCTACAATGGCTAACTTTGTATCTTAATAATGCCATTCCTAAATACATGGAAATAAGCATTTAAAGTGCAATCTTACATTCAAAAGGAAGCATCAATGTGCTCACTAATATTTACTCCCAGTAAGATGCATAGGCCTACACCCTTGGTATCAACTTTTATGTATTTAGATTGGTTTTGCCATAATACAAACCTACAAATTGGTTATCAGATGTACAGACATACTACATTACAGCCAAGTAAAACCATTAATGCAAATATACTTTGTATCTCTTCCCACAAGGTATATGTGTGCAAAGTTTACTTGGGCCAATTAAAATATGTATTTTGATACATTAAAATTTTCCTTCCTCCAATGAATTCTGTTCACTGTTAAACTTTAGACTAGTGTGGAGCCCAATATCTATATGGGTCTGAAATTATAAATTGTTCAGGATTCTTCAAATCTGTTTTAAACCTGTACATGTTTAATCTTTAGCTCCAGGAAGTGATAAAAATTTGCCTTTTCATATTAGATTTTTCATACCAGGGGCTGTCTCTTTCAAGAAAGTTTCCTATTAATGAAAAGGAAAACTTAGTACATTTCAACATTTTTAACAAGTTCATATTTCCTAACATTTCTTAAAGAATGCTGTACTGTCTTGTGCAACTGACAGCCCAAGCTGTCAGCTGCTCCTATTTCATTATCAATCTGCATATCAAGCAACAACAACATAACTATACAATAATTTATAATAGTCTTCATAACTATTGCAGTTTTTTTTTCTTTAATCACTCAGTGGCTTAAGGAAAAGAATCTTTTTGGCAAGGAATAGCATCTATTAAAGTGCTATATTACTGGAGGATATCAAATGTACATTTATGTTAGATTTCCTTAATACAGAATTTCATCTATCTCTCTCCCTCTTTTTTTTTTTACATTTATTCATATCTCTGTTGTTATCTAACTTAAGAGCTTACTTTTCCAAATCATGCTGAAAATACAAACATGAAACATCAAATGATCCTACCTTCTCTTTGGCACAAGGCATTACAGCATATGCACAAATAGCATATATACATCTTAGCTGCAGCAAATTTAAAAAAAAATGGCCCTTTCTCTACATACTCCTTCTCACATAAAGTACATGCACACCAAAAATATGAACAGCTCAACTATCTATGCATATAGGAAATATTAAACAAGAAAAAGTACACAGTAATAGGATTAGATTTCAAACTGGACTTGGACTAACTTTATGACTACTGAACAACTTTAAAAACGTTGGTACTATACTAATCACTTTGGCATATTTTTTAAATGGGAGAAACTAAAGGATCAAAAAATCTACAGCCATAATAATGCTACATTTTGCTGAAGCAACAATGTATCTCACCCTGAATAGTATAGCAAAATGTTACTAGAAACGGAGAAGCTACACATTTTCTGTGTCTTAGAAACCAAAGAAAACATTACCAATGTAGTGTAAAATATAATGATACAATATGAAATGTATATTCATTAATCATACACTTACATATGACAATGCTCTTCTTGAAGATCATCTTAAACTCAACTTATACTCAACTTTTTTTAAGCATGAATTAAACTGGATCTTCTGCTCTCTCGAACAAACACCATCCTTTAGCAACTGCGTACTTAGCAAAATTACTGTATTTATTCCCTTAAGTCATTAAATCTATAATAAATTTATGCCATCACATAGTAAGTTTGAGTTGAAGGTGATCAGGTCTTAGAATTTCAGTTTCCAGCTTCACTTACATAACATACAAATGGAGCTTGCTTATCATACTAAGTCATGATTCATTGCCTAAACTCTTTGGGGAAAGCATAGCTTTCATATTTTCTCTGGGACTCATATTAAGAGCTCAGAAGAATTGGGCTCTTACTATGTTAATGCTGCCTGTAATCTAATGTAGAATAAAGGAGGCTAAAATAGTTCAGAAAGGTGGGAATTGAATATACTCCTTCCCCACTTTCAAGAAATCAATATTTCTTTGTCACTGTGAAATAATGTGAACTATCCCAATTTATACCTTCTGACCCATAATGACACCTCTTCCTTTAAAACTTCTGAGAAAGAAAAAACCTGCAGCTGTTGCACTGAGCATCAACAAATAGCTTCTTTGAGTTGGCAAGCAACAACTCAACCCTTCCAGAATTTGACATGAGGTTGGTAGTAAAAGTCTTGATGGAAGATTAGTTGTAGACGCCTCACATGATTTTAACATTTCTATTTTTATAAATCTTAAATTAAATTAGTTCTTAATTAATCAAGAATTTCATCAATCAAAGGGAAAAGCATTTTTGTGGGTTAAAAAGTTGAGATCAGTAAACAAATAAGTGATCAAAAGATGCATTAGAACATGCTATACACGTTCGTTTTTCCTTTCAATCTTTACTCTCTCTCTCTCTTTTTTAAGTAAAGCAAGACATCTTCATTTCAACTGATCTTAAATTCTTTGAAAACTAGGGTTTGGATTGCAGTTCTACCTTCTACCATTCCATTGTCACTTTCCATAGGAAAATTATTTTCTAGAGTTCATCTGTTCAAGCAAACTTAAAAGAAGCACATATGCACAAGAACATATGCTAAAGCTATACAATTCATAGGTACAACAGTTTTTGTAAAACAAAACAAAGCATTCACAAAGAAGTCCAGCACAAATTTCAAGATACTAAAGTGCAAGACAGAGTCCTATATAACTGCAAGCAGCTTCTCCTGGCAGAGATCTTCATAAAATATTTGTACAGAAAAATATACAGAAGTACCAATATGAGGAAGAAATCAAATAGTGTCCTTTGGAGAACAAATTATTAAAATTAGATTTTTGTCTCATACTTATCTTCCAATCCATTTCTCTGCTCTAGTATTTCTCATCCTGTATTGGATCAGTTAGTACAATAAAATCAGTGCCAATGCCACTTTTGATTAAATTTCTAGACAAAACTGATAATTGTTTTGACTCTACTAAAAATCCTTTACTCCATCACTACTTCCACTTTTAACTCATGCAACATTCCCATACTGTAGACGCATGAAGTTAATTTATTAACAATGGTCATGTAATGGAAGTTGAAGCCACAATATCCCACCAACTTGAGTAAGAACAGAATGTTAATGCAGTGTTTCTCAAACCATTTGAAGCCTAGCAAAATATAGTTTCATACACAGAGATACAGAGTCCAAATATCCTTTTAAGTGTACTTAATAGTATCAAACTGACAACCAGATGTCCAATGAGGCTTCCCTAAAAGAGAATCCGTTTCAAAAAAAAAAGTCTCCCAATTATTTACCTGTTTAAAAGGTTAAATATACCAGGCAATTCCTTTTGTGTGTGTCAGGTAATTAACTGCATAGGGAACAAGAAACATATATAAAGCTAATTGAAGGAGCTAAATTCTTGGGTTGTTTTTTGTTTTAGAAACTGGTTGTATCTTTTCCTCTTGGAGTATATTTGGTGTTCCAGAATTTTTTCAGGGATCAACAATGCATATATGCTAAAACATGTCCACTCTCTACATCTATCTACAAACCTGCAAATGGATATAAGCCAAGTCTCCAATAAGCAATTCAAATTTCATATATATCAAGAACCAACTATATATCTAATTAGATAGTAAGCCCTCCTATTGCATATTACAAAGGCATCTGAAGTAAGACAGAATTTTTGGGATCTGTAACAATTCCATCCAAGCCATTGTCATACTCAAGGACACATGGAAACATGTTTATGACTACATACTGTACAGTTGTCAGTGCCAATTACTGAGGCATTCCTATTCTGCTGAAAAGCTGCAGGCTTCCTAGGAAAAGACCATAAAAACTACTTGGCTTACCTCATCAGATAAGTAATAAGCTAGGCTTCTCTTATACTGGTATGCCTGATTATAGCAATACCTTTTTCTTGTGCTCCTGTTATTAATAAACCATAAGCAAAGAAAAAAACCAGCACAATTCTTTGGAAGCCCAAACCCCAAAAGCCAGTATACCAGCTGTAGTTGCTTCTCTAAATTATAGGATCTCTGGAAGCATCATGAATGGCAGCAAGCCCAATCATCAACAGTACTAATAAATGAAAAAGCATTAAGAACTGAAAGGCAGACACCCAAAAGAAAAAGAGGAGTAATGTTTTTATATATGCACCTGGAGGGAAGCAGATCAGGGAAACAGCTTGACCTAGAAAAGTCCACTGAACTTGGAAGAGGTCAGGGATTTTTATATTTGGCCTCTTTCCTATTTCAGACACTGAGCCCTTAATTTTGAGTGCAGAAGGTTTGTGCCATAACTAAGAAATTGACATTTTTCCACAATGCACCATGAATAAGTATCTTTGCCAGTGAAAAAAGCTTCAGTCTCCCAGACAAACAAAGCAACAACAGACAAGTAATATATCTATACACTCTTTTTCTATCTATAGTAACAAATGAAGGGGGGAAAGCACAGGTACTCCTCACATTGCTTTACCTTGGCTTCATGTATTTCAAAGATGAATACAACCAAAAAGAATGTCAGTATGATCACTTGTCCAAAAAATTAAAATGCTCTGTAAACTTTTGTAAAGGGATTCCCCCCCCCCCGCCCCCCGCATTCTCTTTTTCTAAATAATGTCACTGAAAGTGTAATGGAACCTGACTGGGAATGCAAGAATAACTCAAACTCAAAAATTCCCTTAATGAGGAAAGACCAAGAGAGAGAAAGAAAAGTTAACAAACAGCAGATTTAGAATTGGATACTCCGGTCTCGGAAGAAGCCTTCTGCCATCTGAGCTTCTCTGAAAGTCACGGTAATTGAGTTTGCTGTGATGTCTGTAACGGTCACTTCATTTGGGGGCAATGCAGGGGTCCAGGAAAAAGGGACTTCTGCTGTCTCTGGGCCCACTGTGGAAAAGGGAGAGGGTAGAAAAACAAAAACTGTGATGACGAGGAACAAACTGAAGGGGAAAAAAAACCTCCATTGGTATCAAAGATCATTCCTGCTCGTAAAACAGATCAACTCTTGTAGAATAGATACATAACCCTAGGAAGGGAAGAGGTAGCAGGAACACAATCACATGCCTGCACAGATACAACAAATACGTAATTGTGCAAATACTGCTATAATTTCAGCAATTCCAATCAGTGCAAGGATGTACTTACATTAGCATTTATCTATCCCCAGAGAATCTCCAAGACTTTAAAAGAGAATATTGTACAACTGAATTCCGATCCCACATAACTTCTTCCCCAATCCACTGAAGCACTAGCAAAGTACTTTCACTCCAATTCTACTTATACTGTGAAACTAAATACCACAGGGATATTTTCCTCAGTCTTCCATTAATACTTAATACAAGAAAATAGTAATTACACATGAAGATCTAAAAGAAGGACTGTTTTCTACTCTTTACAAAACTCTCAAAATGCTTTCCTTAAATGCAAAGGCATATGAATTAAACAAATTCCTTCAGAGCCACAACAAACTGAATTTACAATTAGTTCTCTAGTCTTCTCTTGTTGGTCTTTTACAAATGAAAATAAGAAAAGAGGAAAGTCCTCATTTTCTGTTCTTTATCCGGATTTCACCATTCAGTTTTACTTGGGGATAGAATAAGAATAAGCATCTTTTAAAAGGATATTTCTGGCTTCTGAATGGATATTTGACTGGGGTCCACTCTACCTAAGATTCTATTTCTATAACTTTCATAGGCCCGTCTTATCCAAATGGCATCCAATGGCATTCCTTAGGTCAACTCATCCATACAGAAAGGTCAATTTAAAGAGATATTTACATATCTCGGATAGTCAACTATATTTTACAGGAGATGCATTGTCTACTGGTTATTTTTTAAAAAGCAAAAGCAACACAGATAGGCTTTATGCACCTGTAAGTCCATTACCCTCAAACCAAAGCCCAGTTCTGCCCACATACATGATATCATATACCACTGCTCTACCTATATTATATACATAGTATAAAACATTAAGCTCTTGAGTTAAAATAGTTGACAATACATAGCAGAACGTGACTGATCTGAGGATCGTATCTTAAAGGCACTTGAATGGGAGACCTTGAAGAAATAGGACTGTAGACCAGATTAGAAATTGAATGAATGCCCGAGAAGAAAATAATGGCAAACGTTTCCCACACAGTTGCCAAGAAAAAAGCACGCTCAAAGGAGACTTTACCTGTCAGTAAATTCTACAGTTAGTACAATTTCAGAAATACACTTCCTATGGATATGAATGCAGACTTTGCAATTTGTGAGTGATATCTGGTAAAGTAATTTAAACTGGGATATGTGTACAGCTTTTAAGCATAAGCAATGAAATGACAATATCCAGAAAGCAACTCTGCTTCATTCATAATATATATACAGTATATAGCACATTATCTTGGCAAACAGTCCAGGTTCTAATATGAATATTCCATTTGAAATCAAAGTTATATGCATACTATAGCTTCACTGGGAGTTAATATACACCAGCTACTCAGTTGTTTCATACTATGCATGCAAGGTAATGTAAACATAAACCTGCCCCAAATATAAAATGTCCTACTAATAAACAATAACATTCATATATACCTACACTAGAAATTTTGTGTGAACCATTTATAATATTCTTGATTCTTCACAAGCATAAACCTATAGTTTTGCAAAAGTCTGACTCAATTATTTCAGCTTGGGGCCCTTCAGATGTGGACATGCTGGCTGTGATATGGGAATTACTGTCCAAAGTTTTTGAGGGCATTCGGTCGGCAGTGTAAATATCTCAGTGTTTACTTCTAGTTTTCTTCATGACTTACAAATCTTTTAAGTTTTATGAGAAAGGAATAACTTCTGTAGCATATGTTAAAGAAGAGCCAGCAAAGAAGATCAGTGTATTTTGTCTGTCATATTAGAAATATTTTAGATAGAAGAATATGGAAGATGGCATTAAGAGCTCCTACCAAAAGTGCAGCCTGAACCATCCATAGGAAAAAGCCTTCGCTCCTGTGATGTCTGTTGGCAAGAACTGCAAGGCTACTCTACAAGTGCACCTAAATTAGCAAGCAACTGGCTTTCCATCAGTCCAACCCTTAATTGACCTGAAGCTTGGATTTAAAGGGCCTACTGCTCAACAATATAGGTAGTCCTTGAATTACAATGGCAAATGGGACCAGAATTTCTGTCACTAAGCGAGGCAGTTGAAAAGCACAACTGCATCACTTAGTGACAACAATCCCTGCAATCCTGGTTACCATTGTTAACTGAATCCTACAGTCTTTAAGCAAGGCAAGTTTCTGCTGGCTTCTCAGAACCAAAGTCAGTGAGGAAGGTGGCAGGAAGTTGCAAATCCTAAGCCAGCATGCAGGTTAGTGGTTACTGCAGATGGGGGAGGGAGCAAGGTGTATATAGAAATGGCAAAGGGGCCAGAGAGGTGTGGTGTTGGAGAGGGTGGATGGGGGTGCAGGAGTGTGTGGGTAGCCAGCACAAGGACAGAGGGGCTGAGGAAGAATGCACAGGTGGGGAAGACTTACCCCAGCAATTTGCAACCTTCCCTGCCAGCTTCCCTATTAACTTTCTAGGAGTGGCATTACTGCAACAGTCAGAACTCTTGAGGACCAGTCATAACTACCATTTCTTCAGTTCTGTCATAACTTTGAACAGTTGCTGACTGAATGTAGTTTGGAATTACCCTTTTAGCTCAAGCTGCCAAAGAACTGTGTATGCCTGAGAGGTATGAATGGCAAATTAAAAATCCCGTCCCCGTGTATATACCCAGAATGCTGCAGTCTAAGAGAAAATCACAAACTGCCCAGCAAGATGAAGTTGGTATGGCAAAGCTGGGGATAGTTCCAGGCTTACCTTCCTTGGTAGCAGGTTGTGTTACATCATCCCAATCATTGGGTGGCTGCCTGTCCTCAAGAACCATGGGTTCCTTCAAGAAAAATTCTCGACGACGATTCCGATTCTCCAGGCTTGACATGCGGGTGAACTTCTTCCGTGAAAGGCGCAGGTACTTCTGGTTCTTGCTCTGTTTCCGAAGAGGAAAGGGCAGGACCGCTCCGCCACTCTTCTCAGACAGTTCTGTCTGCCCTCCCTTGGCCCCTGCCAAGTCGTTTCCTCCTCCCCCAAACCTCCGGGACAGAGAAAAGCAGAGTTTCTCTTTCCCTTTGTGGGCACTCCTCAGGTCCATGCTATATAGTCTCTGAAAATGAAGAAAAGCACTCTCAGCTCAAGAAGTCTGTGATGCAGTGCCCTGTACTTCCAGCTCCCCAAATTCTACTCAGCCAAATGGCCTATAGTCAATATGTACATTTCATGAGTTCTACATGAGCTTATTTCATCAGTAAAATTATTAACGTTTATTTGCACAAGAGCAAAAGCTTCCATTGGACAATGATTGTCACCAATGGAACATATAAAATTGCTCTGAACTATGGGCAAAGCATTTTTTTATAATTAAGATGTAATTCTGATAACTAATTGTCCTTTCACAATATATATGGTAAGAGAGAAAAGGAAGGTTAGATATCCCTAGAAATTGCTGGACTACAGCTCCTATCTTCCCTGTGTATGTTGGTTGAAAGTGAAACAAGTTAAAAGCCTAATATCTGCCAAAAAGAATCTTGTGATGTCCTAATGCATATGCTTTCAGGACTCACAATCTATTACATGAGATACCGGAGGATTCTGTTGCTTATGCTGCAATAAGACTAGCAGATTTCTTTCCAGCCCTTGGAGTCTGGGAATTCAAAACTGGGAGAGGCTGAACTACAATATCAATACTGGGATTCAGGAATAGGCATCAACCTTTAGTATATCTGAAATATTACCTGCAGCAACAGGCGCTTGGGTTTGGGACCTCTCTTTCTGTAACCTGAGGTACGCTCTCGTTCTTCCCTAAAGAGACAGAAAATGCCTAGCAGTTTTGTTTGTTGAAACAGCACAAATCCACAAAGCTTTTTGAACAGATATTCCTTCGTGTTACTTAAACATGCTTCCAAGGAAATGCTGACTCAAATATAGATCAAATTAAGAAGGATTTTGTGTGAATTTGGTTGGTAATTATAGCTTTTAATTTTCTCCATGCAATTGATCACTATAACTAAAAAGTGATACCTAAACATGCACACAAAAAGATCTTCCCTCGTCAACAATTTAAATAAATCTAAAAGTGCTTTGAAGGAAAAGGTTGACTAGTACATTAGCCTTCTTCAATCCAGTGCCATTTACATGTGTTGTATTACAGATTCCAGAATTCCCAGCCAACATGGCCAAAACATAGCAAATTGACATTCTCATCATAGGATAACCTAATAATCTAGGTCAAAATGTTTTTACCTTGCTATCTATTCCGCATGTCATATATAAAAATTTGTAAGCTGAAGGACTCATCTGTAATATGATTTGCTTTTATTATATTCCTTAATGACAGCTAATCTTTTGGAAGCTTTTCACTTCCAAAACCCATTGGAAAACCCTTTGTTAACTAAGCCAAACCAGGAAGTTCATATTTTAGCTAAGTGTGTGACGTAAGTGTGACCTTGCCTTGCCCAGATGAACTTTGAGAAATGGTTTTAGTCCATATGTTGGCTGGGAAATTCTGAGAGTTGATGTCCAGACATCTTAAAGTTGTTCAAAATTGGGAAACCCTAATATAGTCATGCTGCATCCCTTTCCCCCAAAACCTAGAGGTTTTCATTTAATTTTTCCAAAATGGGAAAAAAAACTTACTTTTCTTCATAAGCCATCACCAGACGAGGGTCAAGAATGTGTTCCTCAGGTTCCCACGTGCTGTACCTAAGAGAAAAGTTAGAGAAAGCAATCAAAACATTTTGGGTAAATTTGGGGCTTTTGTTCAAATTACCTACATTCTCCTTATTCATTACATGGAGTTCTGAAATAAATAAGTATTAAAAGCTTTACCGTATACTTTTAAAATGTTTTTCTTTACACCATGGAATGGATCAAGTAAGACTTACCTCTTAGAACAACCACAAAAATAAAATAAAATAAACTTCCCATTCATGGGCTACATTAAGTAACTTACAATACATCCACTTGTAGGTAAGATTTCTCTTTGATTGAAATTAACCTCTGGTACCTACCTGGATATGGACTGACTACGTGGATTTTTTTTCCAAAGCCCCTCCCCCCAATCTAGGCCAAGCCTTGGTATTTTTAAGCAGGCCAAACTTAACTTTCAAGAGTAGCCAAGGTCAATTAGGTTCTCCTACATAATGTAGCCAGGAAAAAAAAAAGCATGTGTTTCCACCCAGACAATCTTTCTTTACATAATAAGCAGGAAGAAACTTATATTTTATTAATAGTTTTTCTTGCCTGCATTAACCAGTATAAAATATAACTCACTACTATTTTTAATTATACAAAGTGTAAAACTGTGAACGTAATGCTCTGAGGTGTATAACATTCTTTTTGATTCCCTATAGCTTCATAGAGGAACAGTTAATACATTGAACATAATAAAGCCACTTTAAAAAGAATACGTATTTTAGGTAGTCCTCGGCTTATAACCATAATTGAGCACAAAAATTCTGTTGCTAAGGTCATAAAAAGAGGCAAAACTCACTTAACTATTTTTAGTTAAGTGAGTTTTGCCTCTTTTTATGACCTTTTATGATCACTGCAGTTGTTAAGTTAGTAACACAACTGTTTAAGTGAATCTGCCTTCCCCACTGACTGTCAGAAGGTCGCAAAAGGGGATCACATGAACCTGAAACACGGCAACAGTCATAAATATAAGTCAGTTGTCAAGCATCTGAATTTTGATCATGAAACCATAGGGATACTGCAGTGATTTAAGAATGAAAAATGGTCATAAGTCATTTTTTTCAGTATTGTTGTAACTTTGAATGGTCACTAAATGAACTGTTGTAAGTCAAGGACTAATTATAGTAAGACTATAGGTAGTCCTCAGGTTACGATCATTTATTCAGTGATCAAAGTTACAATGGCACTGACTTATGACAGGTCCTTGGAATTCCAGCCGTTGCAGTATCTCTGTAGGAATGTGATTGTAATCTGAGCACTTGCACCCAGCTCACAATTACAAAATTGCAGTAAGATATGGTTACATTATTGTAATTTCCAACTTTCCTTGTCAGCATCTCACAAATGAAGTCAATGGGGAAGCTGGCAGGAAGTCAGAATTTTCAATCACATGAAATGTTCATTTAACAATGGCAACTGGGACTGCTGGAATTGCCATTGCTAAGCAATCAGGTCATGTGATGTTATGCTTTATGACCAAGTAGCTTAGCCACAGAATTCCTGTTCCTAATTGCTTTCATAACCTGAGGATTACTTGTAGTCCATCAATCTTGAATATATCAAAGCCTCCCCATCTTTACCCTAAATACAAAGCAATGGGGAGAGGGGGGATTTAATAAAATGAAAATCCTCGGCAGAAAGATCCATAAACAGGATGCCCCTACAGAAAAAAGTATGTGGCCACAGAGGACCCGGAGAGTAATTCAGATTGTCAAAAAATATAAAAGGATATCTTTCTGATTCACATGACTTAGAAGCTTTAAAACAGCCAAATTCACTCTGAATAAATAGATAGAATAGATGAAAACCATCTATAAATGTACATATGCTGAAGATACAAAACCTGAAGTTATTCTCTAAATTAAGAGCAGGCAGATTGTGGACCCGTAAGTCATTTAGCCCCAGGGTACATTTGTATAGCATCTGACTACTTTCCAAAATTCAGTGATAGGATTGCTGAAAATATATGGTGTAAAAAAGTTAAAACTGATAGTGTAATCCTTAAAATGGACTTTATACAATTTGAAAAGCAATAAATCATTTCCCCCTAAATGGGGGAAAATAACTAATAAAGAAAAACCAGTCCCACCCATGCATGTGACATGGCACAATCATTTTGGATGACTCTCTCAAAATATTAAGTGTAGTTCATGATTCAAAAAGTCTCATCAATTATCTTTCAGCTACATTTTTGGCCACTTGATATTATAAACATTCTTCAAACACAATCTTAAGTATAGTATATTATACATGTATACTGTTATTTCATTTACATGCTAATAGTATGCTAATAGAATACAAGTAGCTATAAGCAAAATCCAGAAAAATTAATCAAAACTGGTAAAAGTCTTCCCAAGCCATTTTTGTTACCAGATGAAATTGAAGTGTATTTGATTTAAATTTTCTCTTTTCCTCAAGGCAATATGCATAGCACTTCAATTTTTGCCCCATGCATAATCAGCCCAGCCTCAATTCATAATGCCAATTATTATGGACAAGCATAACTATATATTTTGAGCAACCATATTGCCAGTGAACTGCAATTTCACCTTGTTTACATGAAATTTCTGTTGCAGTCATCCAGATTATTTTTGATCTCAGTCAGAGTGACAAACCTATGACATTTCAAATTTTCTGGATTCCAACATAATCCATAAAATATGGTCACTCAATCACAGTGGGAACTGTAATCTAACTTTTGGACATAAGGTAAGATAGGATAGGATAACCTTTATTGTCATTTTTTTTTTACTGTGGGCACAACGGCACACCTCAAAAATGAAATTTAGTTGCCCGCTCTCAAAGTGAAACACATACATGACACATTAAGTCATTCGAAGTGTTAGTTTTAACCTATTAAACATTTGAAGGCTTAACATGTACTGTAGGTATTTATAGGAATTTCTACTTCAGAGAGATATTTTCTGTCTACTTTGGTGTTTCTCAACCTCAGCAAGTTTAAGCTATGTGGACTTCAACTCTTAGAATTCCCCAGCCATATGGCATTGAGAAAGCTGAAGTTGAGAAACATTGTCCAGCTTATTTAATCTAAACAGGGTTACTGAGAGGGTATCTCTCATGTGAGATCAAAAGAGAGGGTGATGTTTTTAGGGCATCCCTCAATGCTATGAACAGCTTAATTGCAAACCTGAATAGCGCCCTCACCAAAACAATCTTTTGGAGAAAGTTAAAACAGAGCTCTTCCCCATAATTTTTAATCAATAAAGAACATTTAAAAAACTGTTTAATAGAGGTCAGATATGCACATATATACATATAGAAATACAGAAATAAATTTCAATTCCTCAGATACTTAACCCCATATTCATGAACTTGCTTATTGCAGAAGTTCATAGACATGATCTAGATAGATCAGTTGCTTCACTGTAGATGAAATGAAGTCATATAGAGAGAAATCAGTGTGTGTGTATACATACATACATACATACATACATACATACATAGCAATAGCACTTAGACATAGGGGGACATGATAGCAGTGTTCAAATATTTCAGGGGCTGCCACAAAGAAGAGGGAGTCGAGCTATTTTCTTTTTTTATTATTATTATAAATTTTTACAATTTTACAATAAAAACCCCTTCCCCGATCCCTCCCAACCCACCCCAAAACCCTCCCCCATTCTTCCCAGAGCTGAATACAGGGTTAACTATAACTTATAAGAAGAAACTTTTAAACCCAAATAAACCTCAAACAAGTATAATTACATTCAGTAAACAAATTATTAAATACTTTAACTCCATTATATATAAAAAACAGAAAGAGAAAAAGAAGAAAAGAAAAAAATAAAGATAATAATAATAATAATAATAATATAAAAAAACCAAAAAAACCCAAAAAAACCCAAAACAAAACTATTCTACACTTCTAAATAATATCTTAAACTTTAAATATAAATTATTCAAAAGCTAAATGATATTTTCTTAAATCATACTTATATTGTATAAAATTTATCCATCTTTTCCACACCAAGAGATACTTCTCTTGCGATTGATCTTTCAAATAAGCCGAAATTTTTGCCATTTCAGCTAAATAAGAAACTTTAAAAAACCATTCCTGCAAAGTAGGCAAAGATTCCTTCTTCCAATATTGCCCTATTAACAACCTTGCCACTGTAATTAAATTTAACATTAAAATAATCTCTTTGTCATTACAATCAGAAACAATACCCAACAAAAACAGTTGTGGGCTAAATTTTATCCTTCTTTTGAAAATTCTTTGAATATTCCACCATATCTTAATCCAAAAGACTTTTATGCTTTTACATGACCACCAGATATGATAATACGTTGCATCCAAGCAACCACATCTCCAACATTTAGACTGCAAATTTGAATACATACGAGACATTTTTTGTGGATCAAGGTGCCATCTATAAAACATTTTATAAAAATTTTCCCGTAAATTTTGTGCTTGTATAAATTTGACATTCCTCACCCAAATAATCTCCCATGTATCTAATAAAATCGGTTCATCAAAATTTTGAGCCCATTTAACCATACAATCTTTAACTAATTCTGCTTCTGAATCCAATTTACACCATAAATTCTTTTTATGTGGGTTCGGCTTTGATCTCTAGTTTGTTTTAGCAAATTCTCATCCTCTCTAAGCAAACCCACTTTATAATCTATCTTCCACCTTTCCAATAATTGTCTGTACTGAAACCATGAATAGTTAATATTTTCTTGTGCTAATTCATCTATGGATTTTAATTGCCAATTTTTACCATCCCACTTAAGTAATTGTGTATAAGAAATACTATCCATCTTAACTCCTTTCCGTATTCCTTCTATTGCATGCCATGGAATAGCCCATAATGGAATTCTTGAATCAATTCTATAATATTTCTTCCAAACCCGAAGTAAAGAAGTTCTTAAAATATGATACTTAAAAACCCTATCAACTTTTTTATTATAAATTAAGTAGGCATGCCATCCATATAATAAATCCCACCCCTCCAAAAGGAGTATATCTACATTTGTTAAATTGACCCAATCACTAATTAATGTTAAAACCACAGCATCATAATACAATTTCAAATTCGGTACCTGGAGTCCACCTCTCTCTCGTATATCTTGTATAAATTTAAGTTTTACTCTTGGTTTTTTCCCTGCCCAGATAAATTTATTGATACCTTTCTGCCATTCATCTAGATTTGCTTCTTTTTTTAAAATAGGTATCATTTGAAATAAAAAAAGAAACTTTGGCAAGACATTCATTTTAATCACTGCTATTCTCCCCAATAGAGACAATTGCAGCTTTTTCCAATTCTCTAAATCCTTTTGTATTTTAAACCACAGCCTTTCATAATTATTTTTATACAGTTTTGCATTGGAAGCAGATAAGATAACCCCCAAATATTTTACCTTATTAACAACCTCGAAACCTGTCAATCTAACTAAAATCTCCTTATCCAAGTTAGTCATATTTTTTGACAATATTTTAGTCTTATTATTATTGATCTTGAAACCTGAAACTTGTCCAAACTGATTTATCAATTGTAATAACTCCATTACAGAATGAATTGGTTGGGACAAAGTAACAACCAAATCATCTGCCAAGGCCCTTAATTTATAATCATTTTTATTGATTTCTATTCCTTTTATATTAGGTGATTCACGAATTTTGATCAGCAAAATTTCCAAGGTTAAAACAAACAACGAAGGCGACAATGGACAACCCTGTCTAGTCCCCTTTTCAATTGGAAATACCTCTGATAAACCTTCATTAACTATAAGTTGTGCCGTTTGTTTTGATAAATGGCTCGAAGAGCCTGTAAAATTCTATCTCCAAAATTCATTTCCTCAACCAATCTTAACATAAATTGCCAATTTAACTGATCAAAAGCTTTTTCAGCATCTAAAAATATCAATCCTGCAGAAATCTGGTTGTTCTTATCCAAATATTCTATTAAATTAATAATTTGTCTAACATTATTTTTCATATATCTTCCAGTTATAAAACCAGTTTGATCCATATGTATCAATTGATTCAACATAGTCATAAGTCTAATAGTCTATCTCTAATCCCTGTAATATATTATTAAAAAGTTCCCTTACAGGTTCTATCATCTCATCTATCAAAGTCTTATAATAAATTGATGTCAATCCATCAGTACCTATCAATCCATCAGTACCCGGTGCTTTGCCTACTTTTAATTGTTTAATTGCTGTAACAATTTCCTCTATAGTAACCAATCCATTGATTTCTTGTTTCTGATCTTCTGTTAACTTAGGAAAATGAGCATCTTGTAAATATTTATCTATATCTAAAGCTTGTACTTTCCTACCCATATATAATTTTGTATAATAATCTAAAAAAGATTTCTTAATCAATTCCTTCTGATATACCAATTTACCATTATGATTTATTTTATCTATAATTCTCAACTTCTGTTTCTTTCGCAATTGATAAGCCAGCCATCTCCCTGGCTTATTAGCATTACAAAATGTATTATGTTTCATATAAAGTAAATTGTTGCAGTCTGATCCGCCATTAACATATTAAATTGCGATTTAAGCAATTTTATAGATTCCTTAACCTTCTCATCTGTAGGATTCAAAATTAAAACTTTTTCTTTTAATTTAATCTCATCTTCCAACTCCTTACGTTTTTGCACCTGTTTCTGTCTATAAGCCTTATTCATTTGTATCAAAACCCCACGCATATAAGCTTTACTTGCATCCCATACCATTGCCATTGAAGTTCCCTTATGCATATTTAAAACAAAATTTTCCTTTAAATGCTCTTTAAGTTTCTGAACATTCATTTCTTGTCTAAGTAAATTTTCATTCAACCTCCAAGATCTCCTCTCCTCTTTTTCAGTAGCCAGTTCCATCCACACTGGGCTGTGATCTGTCAATGTCCTTGGAAATATCTTTACATTCTTTACCCTAAAATATAAATCCGTTGTAATAAAAAAAAAAAAGTCAATTCTTGAAAAAGATTGATGTCTATCCAAGAAAAAGGTGAAGTCTCTCTCTTCCATATTATGTTCTCGCCAATAATCTCGCAACTCCCAGTCCTCTTTCAAATCAAAAAAGGCCTTAGATAATTTGGCCTGTTTAAAAGAAGTAGAAAATCCTTTTTTATCTCTATATGTGTCTAAAACTCCATTCCAATCTCCCATTAATATAACAGATCTATAATCCAATAAAGTCAATTTTTGATGTAACAACCTATAAAATTGTTCCTGTTGTTGATTTGGTGCATACAAACCTACTATAAGTATTTTCTTGCCATACAATCCCACTTCAATCATTACATATCTCCCTTGAGGATCAGAATCTACTAAACAAACTGATAAATTTTGCTTAACATAGATAACTACACCCCCTTTTTTCCCAAGAGCAAAGGATACAAAATGAGATCCCAATCGAGCATTAACTAAATATTTTTGATCCTTAGAAATAATATGCGTTTCCTGCAAACAAATAATGTCATTATTATGTTGCTTCAGATAGTGAAATATTTTCTTTCTCTTCTGAGGGGAATTGAGGCCATTAACATTCCATGTCAGGAGCTTTACCATCTCCATCATCCAATAGCCTAGAGAAGACTGCTTGAAGATCTGCCATTGAGGATTGCACCGAAGATCTCTTAGGTCTTGCTCCTCCCACAGGCTCAGAAACAAATTCTTGTGAGACTTCTTTAACCTCTTTCTTCTGTTGTTCCTTTTCCTTACGTTTATGTGCAGCTCGAGTCATTCTCTGCTCTTTCATCTCAACTTGTTGAAACCACTCAGCCTGTGGTTTTCCAGCTTTCATCAATACAGCTTCTTCAGACTGCTATTCTACCACCTTCCCATCCAAAGCTTTAAACATTATAGGTGGTGATGAGCGTGCTCCCAGGACCGAAGTATAAAACTCCTTTGCTTTAAAAACAGTATTAAGTCTATAACGTGTCCCCGCTAGCTCACCACTATTCCAATCGGAATATCCCATCTAAATGACATCTGCCTCTTTTTAAGTTCATCTGCTAAAAAAGCAAACTCTTTTCTTCTTAAAATTTTAGATGGGATCTCCTTTAAAGTTATAACATCTTGTGCAGCAATCTGAAACCTATTATAAAAAGCTTGTATGATTTCATTACGTAGAGATCTTTTCCCAAAGTAAATTACCACATCTCTTGGCAGATTTCTTTGCTTTGCAATCCAAGAGTTGACTCTGAATATTTTTTCAATTTCTCTGGATATTTCCTCTTTTTCTCTGTCCAGAATCACAGCAAAATCATTTACTACCATCTCTCTCAAGTCTTGTTGCATATTCTCTCTCAGACCTCTAATTCTTAAAGCAAATTCCATCTCTCTATATTGAGACATAACAATTTCATCTTGTGAAGTTTCCACCTTTTTTTCCATTCCTTCAAATTTTTCCTCCAACACCTCCACTTTATCTGCAACTTCTTCAACACGAGAATCCAATTTTTCAACCACAGAAGCAAGTCCTTTTAAAGCCAAAACTATATCTTGCCTCAAGATACTATTGTTCTCCGCTAAAAGCTCTTTCACTTCACCTCTAATTTGAGATATAACATTTCCCATTATATCTTGCAAGTCTTTTACCGTTATTGGTTGCAAAGGAGGAGAAGATGGTGGCGTGGCTTTAGGTTGTTGTGCTGGTAGTATCGCAGGAGAAGAAGCCACCTTAGGTACTGTAGAAGTTACTTGGCGCTTTGAAGCCATCTTTTTTTTTTTAAAAAAAAATTATTTCTTCTTTCCTCCTCCTTAAAAAATACAAAAAAAAATCCCTTAAAAAAATAAAAAAAAATTTAAACAGAGAGGGAAAATAATCCTCCTAAAACCCAAATCCTCCTTCAAAAAATCATTATAAAAAAAAAGTAATTAAGTAACCAAGTCCGTTCCGTTCCATTCCCTTAAAAAAAGAAAAAACTGCCAATCGCCATTTTACTTTCCCTCTCAACAAAAGAAAAAAAAATAAAAATAAATCTTTAAAATTAAAGTCCAAATAAAATCAAAAAATAAAATCCTCTGTTCAGCTCTGTCCACTTTTTAAATAACTCACCAGTTCTCTTTAGTCGCGGAGGTGGGAGCAGCATCTTGCTTTGTCCCCAACAGCGAGAGACAAAGACAGCTGAGAAGTGGAGACACCCTGAACTCCGTGGGAGCACTCTTTTCACCCCCCCAAAAAAGATTCTTTTGGGGATTTCAGAGGCTCTACCACTATTCAGGTGGTACTCCCCTCCCTCCCTTTGCCCGGGAAGGAGGTTTTAAACCGCAGAACAGCTGATGCCTGCTGTTCTCAGCGGTTCTAACACTTTCTCAGGAGGATGGCTACAAAGTAGCCGCCATCACCAGCGCAGCGCCACCGGAAGCCCCTCGAGCTATTTTCCAAAGCGCCTAAAGGCAGGACAAGAAGCAACGGATGGAAACTAATCAAGGAGACAAGTAACCTAGAACTAAGGAGAAATTTCCTGACAGTTAGAACAATTAACCAGTGGAACAATCTGCCTCCAGAAGTGGTGAATGCTCCAACACTGGAAGTTTTTAAGAAGAGACTGGACAGCCATTTGTCCAAAATGGTATGGGGTTACCTGCCTGAGCAAGGGGTTGGACTTGATGACCTCCAAGGTCCCTTCCAACTTTTTTATCATCATCATCATCATCATATTTACTGTTTCACAGTACTTTACAGCCCTCTCTAAGTTGTTTACAGAGTCAGCATATTGCCCCCCACAATTTGGGTCCTCATTTTACTGACCTCGAAAGGATGGAAGCTGAATCAACCTTGAGCCATTCAGAATCAAACTCCTGGTAGTCAGCAGAATTAGCCTGCAATACTACATTCCAATTACTGTGTCACCAAAGCTCTAATACCATATATCCATCTCTAACCCTTTTTTATTTGAAAATTTTAAAATGTATGTTTTTAATTTTAGGATAAAGATATAGACTGATACAATCTATAATCAATTTACTGAATGTGTCTGACAATCATAAGCCTACTAAGAAATAAATCCATGACTAACTAATTTATTTCTGGGTCAGTTGCACTTCTAGATTGCACTTCTAATAAGGTGAGTGGAAAAAAGCAAAATTTTACTCTGTGTATTGAGAATTCAATAACAATAGTTGAAATGGGCTATGATCTAAGAAAATTTCAATTTCCAACTCAATTAATTATTTAGTATGTTCACAAACATACAATATCAAAATAAAAATCACAGGTTAGGTTGACTGAGACAATTGATGTATTCTACCAATAAAAAATTGAAAATTGATTTAGAAGAAAGAAATTGAATTTTTTTGTAAAATTCTTATATTATTCAGTCCATGGATGGATTTAAATACTAGCATTACAAAAGAATAACACATTCTACTTTCTCAGCAATATCCATAGTCATTGTAAGCTGCCGAAAGTCACTTTAGACCAGTGGTTCTCAACCTTTTTAATGCCGCGACCCCCCAACCGGTCGTAAGTCGAGGACTACTCAAGTGGTACAGCACCATTTGCAGAATGGGACTTTTGGCGGGCTCAGCAGAGCAGAGACAGCCTGGACAATTCCTATTGGCTTTTGAAAGCCAATAGAATTAGACTCTATTCAAGAGAGTCTATTCTATTGGCTGTCAAAAGCCAATAGAATAAAAGGGAGTAGCACAGCTAAGGAAAAGGGGAAAAAAATGGCGGACTGCATTGTTTGGCGACCCCCGTGAAATGGTTGTTCGACCCCAAATGGGGTCCCGACCCACAGGTTAAGAACCACTGCTTTAGACAGCAAGATGGGTTACATATAAATTTAATAAATAAATAAAATAAAATTCCTTTACAGAGAAGGGTAAGATAGTGAAATGATAACAATCTACTTGAGGATCTTAAACAAGGATTCCCATATTCATGAGTTTAATAATCTAAAATTATTCCTTCAACCACCTACATAATATTATTGAAATGAGCAAGTAAAGGGGATAAGCAAAAGTTGATTTGAGGAAAAAATTGTGAGCGCTACTCAATTTCTGACCTCTTTTGTATTAATATCTAAGATTCTTTACTCCTATTTTCTCCACAACAATCCTGTGAGGGTGAGTTGGACTGAGAGTGAGTGGTCCAACATTGTTCTGGATCATCATCTGCAGACATCACACATGCAGTGTATGAGAATTTTTGCCTACTGAATCTTAGTCTTCAACTGATCCAACATTGACTGGTTCTTCTTATTATAACAGTATCCTGATCCATAATTCAAAGACATCTATTTTCTTTCGTTATTCGGTGTCCAGCATATTCTGATCTTTTTGTCCTAAAAGTATTCCCCTTATTCATAACCTTATCAAAATTCTTTGCTGTACATTATAGGATTAGTTTTCAATTTTTCATCTTTATTCATTATTAAGCCTAAGAAAAGTAACCTGTATATTATCATCATTTCTTTATATCGTTCACTAACAATGCCCATTGATATTATAGTCAGTCTTCGTTTTATAGAATCTTGGCTTAGCACACAGGTCGGCAACCTGCGGCTCCGGAGCCGCATGTGGCTCTTTGAGCCTTCCCCTGCAGCTCCCAGCCTCCTCTGCCATTTGCAGAGACAGAGAAAGAGAGAGGCACTTGCCCTTCCCTTCCCTCCCTCCCTCCCTCTCTCTCTCTCTCTCTGTGTGTGTGTGTGTGTGAAAAAGAGAGAGTGGACTCACGGTGTTTTCCAAGAGCTGAAAAGCTTACTGGGCAGAGCTCCTCCCTTTGCTGCATTTCTGCAGGAAGCAGGAAGGGCAGGAGAGAGCTAGCTAGTCCAGCTATGCTGGCTCAGGAATTTTGGGAGTGAAGTCCATGAGTCATAAAAGAGCCAGGGTTGCCTACCCCTGAGCTTGTTGGAGAACACCTTGAAGCCAGCTTGCCAGGTGAGCAGAAGATTGGAGAGAGGGAGAGGGAGAGAAAGGGGGGGGAGAAAGAGAGAGGGAGGGAGAGAAAGACAGAAGAAAGAGAGAGAAAGAAAGAGAGTGGGGGAAGAGGACTGGCAGACCAAGGGGAGAAAGAGAGGGGGGGAGGGAGGAAAGGAGAAAGAGGGAGAGAGAGAGAGAGGGGGACAGAGAGACCCTTTTGACATCTAAAATGAAGATAACACTGCATATACCCTTTTCACCTTTATGAGAGATATGTATGTATGTATGTATGTATGTATGTATGTATATGTATATATATGTATGTGTGTGTATATCTATATATAATGGTAAAAAAGGATATATGCAGTGTTAGCTTCATTTTAGATATCAAAATGGTTTTGCGGTTCCCAGTGTTTTGTTTTTGGTGGGAAACGGGTCCAAGTGGCTCTTTTGAGTGTTTTGGGTTGCCTACCCCTGGTTTAGCAGGACAGACTGTTTTTCCTCCAAATATCTCCCTGAAATAATGGGCAAAATCTACTGTATCTGAAATAATCTGGATGACTAATATAAATTATGTGATTTGTGTCAATGATGTGTGTCATTTGCATAATAACATAATTACTCAAATGACATTATTTATACAATTTAATCCAAATATAAATTAATGCCAATGATGTAAATTCAGATTTAATGATATTTAGATTTAACATAATGCCTTTTCCACCAAAATGGCTCATTAAACTCAGGATTTATTGTGTTCTTTATATTTAACCTATATTTTGTATTTTTTTTAACATTTACTTTCATAGTAAACTCTTCCAAATCTATCTTAGTTTTCAGCTAACAAAGTGGTGCTATCTGCATAACTGTTACTGTTTTGGCCTAATATTTTGATTCCATCCATTCTCTCTTATAGTGCCTACAGAGACAATATGCATCTTTGTTTCATTTCTTTTCCTATCCTGAAATAGTCTTTTTCAAATTCAGTTTTTACAATAGCTTCTTGTTCATTGAAAGAGTTTCACAGAATAATCATGTACTCTGTCATATCAGTTAGCTTTTATAATACCCACAGTGTAGCATGAGCTATAGAATTGTTTTTCAGCATCTTTTTCTCATATTTTCTTTTAGATAAATATACTGAATCCTGCTCATTTTTTTTTCTATTCAATCATGTCCAATTCTTGGAAACTGGACAAGTCCTGCAGGTTTCTTAGCAAGGTTTTCCAGAAGTGGTCTGCCGTTGCCTCCTTCTTAGAGTGGAGAGAAAGTGACTGGCTCAAAGTCACCCAGCTGGTTTTATGCCGGCAGGATTAGAACTCAGTCTTCCAGTTTCTAGCCTGATGCATTAACGATTACAAACTGGCTCTCATACTCATCTTACAGTCTAGCTCTGTATCATTCAGGTCCAATATTGTTGGCATACTTGTGCTCTTTATTTTTCTAGGCTTATCCAGTATACTTGATACTTATTCCTGGTCCCCATAATCTATAGCTGGAAGTGTCTCAGCTGCCTGAACTGCACTTCTCCATCTTCTGTTTCTTATTATATAGTTGATTCGATTCTGTTGTTGTGTAACCAGTGACGTCCAGTTATAAAGCCTATGTTTTTCTAATAGTTAAAGGAGTATTTTTGACTGGAGTGGGAGAGTGATGGGACCCATACTTAAATAGTTCAATCAATGTCATATTGTTTTCTTGGCAGAACTATTGGTGTTGCTGTTGCTTTTTTCCATATTTGATTTTGGGCTTTATCTCTCCTAAGTGTTTTTGTCTTATTGTTTTCTAGCATCTGCAGAACCTCACCTGCCTTCTCCCTTGGGGATTTTACTTAGGCTTCCCTCTCCAGTTGGATCTCCAATTCCCATTAATCCTAGCCAACCTGGTCAATGGCAAGGAGCTACTGGATTTAGGAAATAAATTTCAGGGCTTTAGATTGTCTACCCTCTGATGTAGGTTTAAATTCCAATCTTACAAAATCTTAAGCAGGTTCTTTCTTTTATTTGTGAATGTTTTGCTAAACAGAATGGTGGAAAATCATGTTATGAAATAAAATATTCCAGCTCATTGCCTATGATATGAAATAGAAAAATAACAAATTTTACACATGTCTGACTAGAAGACAAATGCAGCAAGAAAACTGTTTTACCTGCTTTGAGGCAGAGGGAAAGAGATGTGATGTTAAGTCAATATTTACTTTAAAAGATGCCTTTCAGATTCTGCCCATAGGAGAAAGACAAGGTTAAAAATAGTTATATCTTCAGCTTCATTTTCATTCATTTATATTCTGTTCCCCTTATTAATGAGCCTTTTAAAATCCCTTTCTCCCTCATCTCTCTTTTTGTGCCAATGTCTACAATGAAAAGCGATTAAACCCAAAAATGCCATTTGAACAAATGGTAATTTTGCTTCCTTCCTTTTTGCTGGGGAAGATTTTGGCAGCACTTTTAATCAGTGAATAAAGAGCAAGCTAAGAATTCCTGGGAGGAAAAAGGAGGCAGCATTGGGCAGTGGGGGGAACCCTAGATCAGAATTTTTAATAAATATCCTATGGGTGTTGCCCATTCCTCTGCAGTTCAGTTTCTTGCTTGACTGCAGTAAGAAAACACTGCATATAGGAACACAGTGCAGTTCGCCACACAAGACAAACGCATACACCACCACCACACAAACAGAAAGGACCAGACTGCAGCAGAACTGCAGACCACGCATTCTGGAAAATACAAGTCATATGATCACTTCTCTCCTCCCCCCTCCCTTCTTCTAACTCAAGTTGTAAACAAGCTTGCAGCTGACTCAGAGCTGTAACCAGATTCTTGGCTCTTGGCTCTGATGGGTGGGGCATGAAGGCAAGTTTTCAGAAAGGCAAAGGGGGGGGGGGAGGAGAAGAGAGGAAAAAGTCACAAACACCCCTCCCCCAAATTCTTGATCTGCAGCCATTTGCCTCCTATCTTGTAGAATGAAATACTGTAGACATTTATAGGCACCAACAGAAATTAATTCCCTCATAAAATTAATCTAAAATAGAGCCCAGAACAATGCATTTTTAATGTTCGAAGTCCTATGTCAAAAAAGGGCAATCAAAGGGGGGAAAAACTGTGATCTGTAAGAGAGTTTCTAACAAAAACCAATGGTTGGTTTTAAGGCTAGTTTCTAATTGATTTGGCAGTTCTAAATAGCCATTTCAGGGTTTTTTTTTTCCAACAGAAAAGCTAAAAGTTTTTTTTTTTTCAACAGAAAAGCTAAAAGACCCTAACCTATCCTTATTTGGAGCTTATTTTATTAAAGTGAATAGGAATGAAAAGATACTCTGGTGGAGTTTTTGCTGCTTTCTGAAACTATAAAATTTAGAAATATTTCTGATATAGTGGAGGAATATTATGAATTAAGAAATAATAGAATGAATTTATCAGAGTAGTCTCTATAATGCACAAAATTAAACCAGGTTTCACTCTGATGTTTAAAGGGAGGCTGAAAATCCCAAGAGGCATAATCCCAACACATGTGATGGGAAACTTATTTAATACTTTCATGATTACACTCAAGAAGCACTATTAGCACTGATAATAGAGAGCATATTTTGGATATCTTCCTTTCTGTTCAAGATCTGATGCCCATTCAGAATCTGAACTCCAGGATTAGCAGGAAGCCAATAATATCCTGGCAGATGATTTGCCTACAGCTGTGTTCAGTGGTGATATGAGAGCAAGATTAGGGAACCAGAACCCAGGGCCTTGATGAGCAGCAAAGTTTCTAAACACAGAAGGCTCTGTTCACTTCAAAATTACTAATACATCCTTCATCAATGAAACTGTGCCATCTGTAATCTAAAATCAATTGTGCCAATCACTGGCATTAGGCCCATTTTAATTTCCAATGAAATATATAAGTTATTATATTTACAATATAATTTGTATAACGAAGATTTTCCTATGGCTTGGATTAACAGGAATACTTTTTTTTACATAAATGATTTTATTGCTTCACACTATAGCATATTGCAAAGCAAATTACTACTCTGCCTGCTGAAATGTAATTAACTCTTGGAAAGCACAGCATGGCTAGAAACACCAAGCAACTATCTTGTAGCTGCTTAAACAATATAATTTTATTTGAATGGATGCTACATACTTTACATGCTAGGAAGAAATAATGTGGCTGAGCCTATGCTATTTGAATTAGAAAGAAAAAGGCATTAAGTTGCCAGATATCTAAGGGTAAAATAAAGTTGGGCATTAACCGATTTGCCATCTTGCCAGGGATACCTATGCACACAAGCTTCTGGTGAACCACAGAGAAACAGAAACTTTTCTAAACTGTACAAAAGAGACCTCTACTGTTCTCCATATCACACACAATAAGTGGACCTGCTTATTTTTTCTTCGTCACTCTCTGCCAATCTCCACTTACAACCACTTCAAATAATGGACAAGTCACTAGCAAATTTTTATTTATTGTTCAATTAGCAAACTCATAATCTGCTCCTTACTCATTCCATTTGGACCCCATATTATCTCCAAGAATTTAATAACTCTTTTTATATAATTACACCAATTATAATCTTTTATTTTTAAAATATATGCTTCATTTGGGATGGTGGACTTCTATTCTTGAACTATTTTCCACAACACCATAAGAAAACATTTTTTTAAAAAGCTTATCAGTTGTACTCAATTCAAAAAGATGAGGGAAAACATAAGTAGATCCTTCTCTTGAAGCTGAGGCCAAAAGGAAAAAATAAATAAATACAAGACAGGTCATGTTTACAATGTTTTCAAATATAATCCAAACTTACTTGGGGGGCCATCCTTTCCATTTCACCAGATATTCCACCTTACCCTATAGAAAAAGAGAAAAGAAAGGAAGTAAAATCAGTAGTTCCGTCAAGCCCCACAAACAGTTCTATAAAATATTCTAACAAACAGCACCCTTCAATTTGCCCATTTTTCTGCATTTATATATTTAAACCTTTCCACCACTGAGCTGCAATTCCTGGGCTTGCCCTGGAGGCATATCCAAAGGCTTCCAGGGCGTATAAAGAAACTGCAAAGCACCACAAAGGCAACAAAACAACCCATCTATAAGATTAAGAAGGAATGTTTAGAAATTGGGAGAAAAAAAATCCTGCCTGCTAGATAGGATGGATTGATTTGAGCAACTTGCTACTTTCATCCCCTTGCCTGCAAGTGCTTCTGGTACATCACACAGGAGCTCTGCTTATAGCAGATTACATATAATTATGCAATAGTCTGAACACTGGGCTATAGGAATGTTTCTCAGATTATCTAAACTAGTGCAGATAATTGCTGGAATTGCTGCACAAAATTCTCAGCATCCTCCCAATCTATAAATACACTCATTGGTTCACAGTACAGAATGCCAGCCTACTTCTATCAATTGAACACAAGAAATCATGGAGAAAAGGGCATACATGATAGCTTGTGTTTAATTGATAGGAAATAAGGAGTGAAGTGATGGTTTAATTCTCCCACAATGGAAGGCCATCAGCATAGGGGTTTTTTTTCCCAGCAAACAAACATGAAGACAGTTTAAGAGGTTTGAGCTAATAAGATCTGATATACTACTTTCCATTTTATTAATAAGCATTTGATAAACTGTTGAGTGAATTCTCATCTCCTAAAATTACCAATATTGTGCTTCATGTTACCAAAAAAATCCATTTTTTAAAAAAAAGATGTTATAGCCTTGCAATCCTCATTTCATACAATGTTATTTTTCATTTCAAAGAAACTCACTGATCAGCACAAATTACCTCTGAAAGGCAGCTAAATCAGCCGATGGTGAGTATTTATGGCTTAAATAACTTGATAAAGATTAAACAAAACCCCAAATAATCATCAGATCATCTTAGAACCATCTCAAATTTCACTAAAGCTGCTGGAAATAGCTAACCTTCTTCCAAAAGATACAATTCCAACTTCTCTGTTCATCAGGATATGGGAAGCAAAAAAATGATCCAATCTGAGAGGCAGAGTTTTTAAAAAAATATGACATCCACCCATTTTGGCATATTTGTTCTTCCTCTAGCAGAAACGTCTGCCCTACTCTAACAGACCCACTCTGCAGCAATTTTAAATTTGCAATCCAATTTGCAATCCAAGATACATTAGTTGTCTGGGGCTGAGATCTATTAAACTCAAGACATTTACACGAGTCGTCAGACCTAGCACTTGCTCTGGGGAACGCTGCAACCCCTGTGCACATTCCAACGGGGATATCACCACGTGACAAACGTGCAACAACCATCGTTTCTCTGCACTCTTGCGAATCAGCCCTCTCTTGGGCTTCACTGGCGCCCCCTCCTGGCAGGAAAATGAGAAGTTCCGCCACGCCCCCCTACTCGCACTACGGCGTGTGTACAAACTGGGGGGAGAGAGGATGAGGTACTCCACTTCGCTCGCCGTACCGCGCGGTGTTTTTTGCGCTGGGAATCAGCAGAGCAGCTACTGCTAGAATAACGGTTTGTAATTAAAGGTCCGAAGAGGAGGCTTAGCCATGGAAGAAATCCCGCCTTCTAGATTCTTCTTCCCTAAAATGCCGTTTGCAGCCCTGCAGAATAAATGCGAAGTCGCCGCAGGGAAACAGCACCCACCTTTCTTACGCGCTTCTTCCTGATGCTCTCCACAGCAAACACCTGCTCCCCAATAGCGGAAAGCTCCATACAGGGAGGAAGAAGGAGGTGGCAAAGGCAGCGGCTGCTCGCAGATTGAGGGAAGTATCCGACTGCGTGCCGGCTATAGCTGTTTGTTCTCGCTCTTACTTACTCCGAGCCCCCACTCCAGAGCTCAATCACGCCGCCGCTAACGTTCCATTTTAGAACCTGCGTAACATTTTCCCAAGCGCGCGCGAGAGAAGAGCGAGCGAGCCCCCGCCCTCCCCTTCTGGCGAGCGCTAGTTTGTCAGCGGAGCCGGGCGCACGGAAACCGCTCCTGCTTTAGACCTGCTCCACCCCCAAGGAACCTGCGCGAGCGTGAGACAAGTCCCGATTCGCACCGCAGGCCTAACAAAGGCCAGCCTTGGATTTGGGGGGGGGGGTGAACTCCAGGGAAATAGGATTGAATTAAGCAACGAAAAGAGAGACATTGGAGAAAAAGGCTTCGTTCTTTTACGGCTGGTGTTTTACCCACTGATGTTCGGAGTTGGCGCAGTACAGAGATCAGCCCTGGAGCGATGGCATGACAATTCCCACAAAAAGAGCGAAATCGCTGCAGGTTTTGTGCACACATTTTCCTGGGAGTACTCCTTATTGCACTGAGTTCTCCTTTTGAGGAAGGAAAAATGCGTAGTAGGAGCGCCCTGCAAAAACAGTTGCATCAATGACAGGCACCTTATTCATGAAATCCCATGGCTCTCCAAAGTGAACGCGCTTTTCCATAAAAGCGCATTCTGTCTCAAAATGAATTTTGTGTTTTGCTCCGCAGAGGATAGCGAATCACCCATTCTTTAAACCAAACCTTATTCTGATATCGGTATAATCGGCATCCGCAAGGTGGTAGTCGTGGGAAGTTTCTAGAACAGCAATATTCAAAAATGAAGCCAAAAGGAATATCGTCTGTCAAGTAGGAGCTGCAAAAAAGGTACTCTCCCTGCAGTGCACCAACTCCGTTAACTCCAGTCAGAAATCAAACATTTCTGCCCCTCATTTTCCTCCTGTCATGTGTTCTTGCACGACTTTTTCTTCAGTTAAAGACGGGCAGAATTTCACGCCCGAGTTCTCACATTGGTGGGAAAATTTGAACAGTGCAGTCTTAATGTAGGTTTACTTGGAGGGAAGTTCGATTAAATTCAAAGAATTTAGATATGAAAAGGATCGGTCCTAAATGTGTATCAGTATCTGCAATTTTGTTTGCCCTGTCGGCATTTATTCACATTCGTCATAAGCCTAGGTGAATAACATGGGTGAAAAATAAATGCAGTTTCTGCAGCGGGCGATTGTTTTCATGAGATCGCCCATCATATGCCTTTTTCAGAAGATACAGGGTTTGTTTGTTTTTTAAAATAAAAGGCTTACAGTAAACGCCTTAAAGGCATCCTGCGATGTTTAAAGTCGGAACTTTCGTTTTCAACATATCCATTTGCGTGCCCTTATTGGCCCTTTGTTACCCAGAGGCCTGCCTTCCTAAGCCATCATTGGCCTCGAGCTACGTTTGTTTCCTTCCTTTGCACTGTAATTGGTCACAGACTAATTATTTTGGTTTAATTGAAAAATCCTCGACAGATGAACTCGGGATGAAAGTCAGGTCTGGCGTCAAGGCCAAGGAAGATGACGAGTGTCTCCTGGCTGGAGGGAGCTTGTCCTCTGTGAAAAAGACTGAGTTTATATGCATCACATTAAAGCAAACTCTATTGCTTAATGTGATGACAAAAGACTTGCCTCTAAAAGCAGGCTTCTGATTGTTAATCATAATACTCTGAATCTTCGGTCTCCAACTCTGAAGCCATTCTGTTTCTTCTAACCAATTTCTCCTGCCTCTTTCTGGCCTCAATAAAAATTGTAGTTACTAAAAAAGCCCCGTTCCATTGCATTTGATGGAAGTGTATTTGTATTAATTTTATATGAAAATGTTTTGGTTTAACACATATTCCAGGAATCTTGTGCTTGTTTCATGTGATAAACTCCTTTGCGAATGTAATTTTTTGTATTGTTTATGGTTGGAATATGCTCAGCCAGGAATAGAGGAGAAGTGAGAATGCGGATAATTTTTTTTATTGCTTGTTTGAATTTTCACAGGCATCCTAAAAGAAAAACCCATGCAGAATTGACATTGACTAATCAACTGTATATTAAAAAGCCACAAGCAAGACATGAATGCCATAGTTTAATGTGCTATGAGAGGATATGGGTAAATTGGGAGGATTATCAATGATTTATTCAAAGTGTTGCATTCACATGCAGTTCCTGTGATGAAATCAGCACCAAGCATCCTGGGGGAGTTGCTAGAGCTCAAGCATCATATCAAAGCCTACTGCTGATGTTTGTTCTGGAATAATCCAGTCAACCCAGCACTTTTAAGAGAGCCAACAGCTGGATTTTAGTTTTCTCAAATGCCCTTAAACCTTATTGTGTATAAAACATGTAGCCTGCATGACTGATTATGTGCCATCAAGACATTGATTCCTAGCAACCACATAGATAGATGTTCTCTATGACAATCTGTCCTTAAACTGGTCTTTCAGGTCTCCCAAGAGTGCACTAATAGCCATTGAAACTGATTTCATCCACTTTGCTGCTGTTTGTCCTCTTCTATTTCCTTCCAGCTTTCCCAACTTTTCCAGAGAGCTATGTATTCAAAGCAGTATAATTTGAGCCTGGTTATTTGTGTTGATACGTTCAATGATCCACTGGTTTAATTTCTTGGCTATCCATTGTATTCTCAGGAGTCTTTTCCAACATCAAAGTTCAAAAGGGCAGTACTCTTTGTATCTTGCTTCTTTAAAGTCCAACTTTCACTTACATATAATGTTACAGGAATATCATGGCTTGCAGAAGTCTGATCTTTGCAGATATAAACACATCACAGCATTTAAATATCTTTTTCTCTTTCATGGCTGATATGATTATGTTAAGGGCTCCATTATTTATTTAATAGTCTAGTTTTCTGGGTTCATACAATACATCTGGCAAAAATGTATCTGACAAGTTTGAGGCTCTCTTTAATGTGCAAGTACACCTTATGGAAAGGAATGTACAAAACTAATAGTTTGATCTATGTGGCTAGTGCTACTGGAGCGTGCCCTTTTATTGTAAAGTTCAAGTGTCTCACTAAAGGGTGTGCTAGAATGCAAATCTAGTTTCAGAACCATCAACTGTATCAGTGATGGTGAACCTTTTAGAGAGAGAGTGCCCCAAAACTGGCCCCACCCCCACCCTGCCCCCACCCCGCCTGCCCGCAGGGCCACTCACCGCCTCCAGATCCCACTGCAGATCGCCCAGCAGCGCCATGGCAGCCACGCCCTCTGCCCGCACCTCGCAGCATTAACTGCACGATGGAGCGTGAGGGCAGAGTCTTGTCTACTCTGTCTGGCTGCCATGTCCTTGGCTGCACTGCTCCGTGTGGCCCACGCTCGGCGACTCTCCTCCAGGGGGGTCGTGAGGGAGGCAAGGCTGGGGCAACAGCACGTGTGCCCACAGAGAAGGCTCTGAGTGCTGCCTGTGGCACCCGTGCCATAGGTTCGCCACCACTGAACTATATTATACACCTCTAGATTGCCTGGTAAGAGTGGGCATTGCAGACAATTTTTGCAGTGATCCCAGTTCTTTCTGTTGTGCCATGTTCAGAAAATAGTGCTGAAAGAAGGCAGCTGCTGACTTACATTGCCTTTCAGGGTTTCATCATGTTTCCCTTTCTGTTCAACATTTTGATTGAACCATTTGGGAAGGTCATCCAGACTTTTGGGGTGCTCCTTACTACCCATCTCTAAGGAAGTAGCCAGAAAGTTTGAAAGTTGCCTTAGTTTGAGAATGGGCTGGATGAAGAAGCTAAAATTAAATCAAGAACAAGATGCTAATCATAAGGTTGTGTTTAGAAAGTTCCTTAGTTGTTATTGGATTGCAGAAAGCTGTGCCAAGAAAGCTTGGAAGAATTATTCTTGGTACGCCAGTTGAAAACCCTCCTGAGCTCCTCAGATATGGCAGTGTGTTGGTTTATCTCATCTTCTGCAACATGCTCTGCATGGGGACGCCAAAGAAAGTATCTGAAAACTGCAGCTGGTACAAAATACTTCTGGTAACCTTATAATTGGCCTCATGTGATGCAAAGATTTGCCCTGATTGCCAGGGCACATAATTACTTATGGGTCACAATTGAAGGTGTTGATTCTGAACATGAAGGGTCTTTAGCTTACTGGCATTTCAAGCCCTAAATAGTGTAGAAACTGATTGAAAGATTTTCAACTTCTATCCATTGTTAGTAGTCCATCTTTCTGGCAGACCAGAAAGGTTTTGTTCTGAGTTGCTCCTATGCCATGGAACACACCAGTTTTTACCCTCCCTTCTCAGCATTTTGGAAATGTATAAAGTCATATATCTCTTTTGCTAAATTTTGAATGATTGAGCTATTTTAGATCAAAGTATTAATGCTTTTGTTTGGTTTTTTAAAATGTTGGTAATCTTGAGAACCTGCCAGAATAGAAGAGTGGGGTATAAATAAACAGTTGTGGTATATTCAATAAAGCATCATTAAATAATGTTTGGCTTAGTGAGATATTTGAACCCAGCCCCAATCAGCCTAGCTAAAACGATTGTTTCTTTCTTTCTTTCTTTCTTTCTTTCTTTCTTTCTTTCTCTCTCTCTCTCTCTCTCTCTCTCACACACGCACACACACACACACACACACGAGTATATATATATATATATATATATATATATATATATATATATATATATATATATATATATATATATATTCTAATAGAACACCTTTAATTCTTTGTCGGCATAAAATCTAAATTTAACATATATATATTTAACATATATATATATATGTTAAATATATATGTGTTAAATTTAGATACAGGCAAAAGAAAAGAAAAAGAAAGAAGATTTCTTTCTCCCATATTTGGGCTGACAGGGTGTACATTCAAGGTAAAAATCTCCTCCCCCTGTCTCTCTCCTGATAGCTAACAGAGTGGGAGAGAGCCTGTGGCTTAGAGGTTATAACAACTGCCTAACATGCAGATAAGCCCAGGTTCGAATCTCAGAAGAGTAAGTCTGGCTGAAGAGAGTTAATGGAACTCGAAATAGCTATACCAGTTCTCTCTTTATTCTTTGTTAGCAACCTAAAAAAATATATATACACACATCGCCAAGACACTTCCAATTTTACGTGGGAGAAAACCTGAAAAACCAAAGACCTACACACACACACACACACACACACACACATATATATATATATATTCTGAGGTTTTGGCGGGTGTTTGTATGTAGGTCTTTGGTTGTTCGGGTTTTCTCCTGTGTAAAATTGGAAGTGTCTTGGCGACGTTTCGACGAAGTCCCATTCGCCATCTTCAGGCTGGTGTTTTCAGCTTCGTGCTTCGAGGAGCAATGTATGGTCTTAGCTGTTTCTTCCTTTTAACTGCCAGTGGGGGTATGAACTGATTGGGTGGGAGCTTGGCTGTGTTCTGATTGGGTAGAGGTGTGTTCTGATTGGTTAGGGGCTTGGCTGTGGTCTGATTGGCTGGGGGGTTGGCTGTGGTCTGATTGGCTGGGGGGTTGGCTGTGCTCTGATTGGCTGGGGGAGTGTTCTGTTTGGGTGGGGGCTTTGTTGTGCTCAGGTTAGTCTGAGTTGCAGGGAGGTTTAAGATGGTGGGTTGCCTTGCTATTTTTTGGTTTCGCATTCGTGGTCGTGCCTCATCTTCATGGAGGGTGTCAGTTTGCTTCATGTATGATTGGAGGGGTTTAAAGTGGCTAATGATGCAGCTGTTGTCTGGCTTCTGGTTTGTGGTCATGCCTCATCATCAGTGTGGCTTTGGGTTTGCTTTTTGCGTGGATGTGTGGTGGTGACATCCTGTGTGGTTTTTGTGAGTGTGGGTCTGGTGTCATTTTTTGTGTTAGGGAGTCGTTTGTCAATAAGGGCGGGTTTTCAAATGGCTGGTAGCCGGGACGTATCATCTCGTTTGTTCATGCTGTGTGGGCGTTTTTCTATCTCGATGGCTTCTCTGATTATTCTGTTATTAAAATGTTCAGTTTTGGCGATAGTTCTGGTATTTTTAAAGTCAATTTCATGTCCTGTGGCTTTAAGGTGTTGGACCAGGGAAGATGTTGGTTCCTCTTTTTTGACTGAGTTCTTATGTTCTTCAATGCGTGCACTTACTCTTCTGTTGGTTTGTCCGATGTATGTGTTGGGACAAGCAGTGCATGGGATTTCATATACTCCTTGATTTTCTAACTCAATTTTATCTTTGGGGTTTCTAAGGATGTTGGATATTTTTCTGTTTGTGCAGAATGCTGTTTTGATGTTGTGTTTATGGAGGATCTTACTGATTCTGTCTGTGGTGCCTTTTATGTATGGGAGGAAGGCTTTGCCGTTTTCTTGTTCTCTGTCTTGGATTTTAGTGGGGGTTTCTTTTTGGATTAGGTTTGCAATCTTACTTCTTTGGAATCCATTAGATGTTAGGACATTTCAAGTTTGTTAATAAGACAATGTTTATGAAGGAGGTCCCCAGCATATACAGAAGGAGCTCTCTAGGTTCTTGTCCTACATCGTTTAGGCTTTTATTTCTGTGCAATGATTTTTACATGCTGGAAGAGGGGTAGGTTGAATAATAAATGATTGTTTGGTTTAATATTCAGCCAGCTGAAAGTTTAAATCTTGTTTATTAGGGCTGTGCAAACTTCGAAACTGGCTTGGGAGATCTTGATTCTTCAAGCATAGTACTTTTTACTTATTCCTTACAACAGTCACCTCTTTTTTTTTTTTTTTTTGCACAAGCCTGAAATAAAATTCTACTTCTTTCAGTGTTTCATGATAGATCATCTGTCTTAATAACTCAATTCATTAAAGCAGTGGCTTCTTTTTTAGGCTCCTGCAGAAGTAAAAAAAAAAAAATTGGGCTACTTTAAGGAACAGCACAGAAGGGTTGCCTTATATGCATGTGAGGTCTGAAGTATTTTTTCAAAATCATTTTGAAACCCTGCATAACTATAAGATTTATTATGTTGTTCTTAGGTTGATAGTAATACAGTTTGTAACTAAATAAGATTTCTAAGTCATAATTATGGTTTGACATGGTATGTGAATCCATCCAGTTATGGTTTTTGAATAAGTCAGGGTTAAGCAACCCATGGCTTAGTGTGATTAACCAAGTTGCAAGATTATTTATCCACTCATTCATTGTTTGTATTGACTGCTCAATCCCTATGGACTCTTGGTGATTTGCAAGATACAGTTCCTGAAAAATCATGTTTGAGTAATGTATTCCCTTGCCCACTAGATGGTACTTTATCCCTTAGTGTGGCAGAGAGGCAGCAGATCTCTTCCTTATGTTTGTTCTGGTAGTGGCTGCTTTTGTTTGTGCAGAAGCTTCCAGAGATGGCACCATTTGCTTACATCCAAATGCCATCCCTGCATAATACTGCACATCATCAAGAGGGAGAGGAGAAGAAGAGAAAGTGATTGTCATTTTCACTTTTCATAATGGGTGCAGAAAACTCTGTAAATAGAATACAGCCAGAGTTTCAAAGAGAAGAACTAGGTGTTCCAGGCAGAAAGCACTTCAGGCTTATACAAAGACATTGTTAATTTATTCTGCAATTCCAGGCTACTTTTGCATGACTGTTTCTCTAGTTCCATTACAAAGATTACAGAATACCAACAGGACATTCCGTAGCCTTATCTAGCCTAAATATTGTTTTGCATTCTTAAAAGAAATAATGATTCCTTCAAGTCAAGATTGACGCCTGGTGATTTCATGAATGCACGAAGTATTTTTAGCAACAAAAGGGAGATGGTTTGCCTGTGCCCTGTTTGGGAATGTTTTTCAAGTGTGTCTTGCCGATCTTGGAGGTCGCCCAATTCTATCTTAACCTCCAAGCCCAGATGTGATCACATGGGTGCTAGCACTTTTTAGAGAACAACAAAAACAGCCATTGAGAAGATGAGTAGTGCAGTTTTCAAAGTATGAAAGAAAAAAGAATGCAAATACATTCGTAAAATGGTTTGTGATTTCTGTGCTCTATGTTCTATGGAGTCTATGTTCAGACTCCAGCTGGGTTTAAAAACAAGGAGCGGGATGACCAGGCCCTGATCTTATGTATTAGAAAAATACAAATGGAGGTAAGAGGTCCTTGGTGCTCTCTTGAGTTTGGTTGTTTCCTTGCAGACGCTTCATTACCTAAACTTGGTAACATCATCAGTGCTGGCAAGAAAGCAACCAAGCATCTGCAGAAAACAACTAAGCTCAGAGCACCAAGGACTCCTCATTTCAACCCTGAACTACAATTATTCTCCTTTATTGGTACAATTAAGGTGCTAACAAGCTGAGGCTTATGAGAGTTGCACAAACACATTCCTCACAATGAGCTATATCCAAAGTTGAATGAATAGATTCCTGGGAACATAGCAGGAATTCCTTTGCTTTCCCTGTCCCTGGACCTGCTCGGGTCTAAATATGCTCTATTTCTACAAGGACTATAACTCCTTCGAGAACATTTGAAGCACACCCTTTCATGAATGCATGAATTGGGATTAAAAATCTAATCTGCAGAATGTCAAATTGAATATAACAAAATAAAAATGAATACAAAAATAGTCACATTAAATACACAAACACACACACAAACCAATTGGGTGTAGTTTGGTTTGGTTTAGCTTATTGTGGGAACCTGGTCATTTAATGTTTCTATATGTGTGAATTCAGTCTTTGGCTTGCAAAAGAGGTCTAAAACAAAAATTAGTGCAATATATGAGTCCAGCATACAATTTTGAGAAAAGGCAACACTGCTAAACTCAGAACTCCATTATATATGAAAATGTTTGGTAGTCCTCAACTTATGACCAATTGTTTAGCAACTGTTCAATTACAAAAGATCCCCCCCCCCACAAGCCACTTATCACTCAGTTTCAAAGTTACAGCTGTGGCAGCACCCCCACAGTCATTCACTACAGAGACACTACAGTGAGGCCCTCCCACCTATCTCCCCCTCATCCCCCTCCACCAGGTCCTACAGACCTTGGGCCTGCTTTCCCCTAAGGGTCCCTGCAGGGCTTGGGCCCCTTCCCTATCCACCATCACCCATTATGCACTTATCTTTTGAAAATCTCCAAAGCTCTGGCCCTCATGTTGGGGAAGAAGGGCAGGCCACTCTGTCCTTCAGCATCCCTGGGTTACACAGCTGTGACATGGAAATTGTAAATGGCTGGTCCACAGAAAGGAGTCAAACAGGGACTGTTAGTCTAGAATCCCTATGTGGGCACAAGAGGGCAAAGTCTGACACACACACACACACACACACACACACACACACACACACCCCGAATGTTGTTGAATCGCATCTGGTCTTACCCAGGTGCAAACCATCAGTCTGAGAAGATTCCGATAGGCTTCAGCAATAAATCAGCTAATTGATTTCTCCATGTGTGGAGCAGGTTGTTTGTGTCTGACAGAAACCTTAGGTAATTGTGTGATGCATAATGGGGGTGGGAGAAGGCCCAAGTTCGACGGACCCAGTAGGGGATGGAAGCCTGTAGGGACCTGATAGGGGTAGGAAAGCAGTCTCAAGGGCTGTGAGAATCCTAAGCAAGAAGCAGAGCACGGGGGCTCTTAGAGGGTGGGACAGGCTTGGGAGGCCTGGGATAGACTGCATTAGGGAGAGCAAGGAATGGCGTGATTAAGAGAGGTGCTCACTTAATGACCATTTCGACAGGTGACCATAACAGGCATAACATTACATCATAGGTAGAGGAATACCTATAACAATGTTTGTTATAACAATTATGTGGTTAAAAATAATTTATTCTGCAAAGGAAATTCCCTTATCATGAGACAGAACTTTGCAACCAGTCTCTCTGCTTACAACATAATTTTGCAAATCTTAGTTCCCCTTTGGTGGTTTGTTTGTTGCTATTTATTTACCATACTATTTAATCACTCTTCCTCAAGCAACCCCAGAGCATTCTCCAAGTGATCTCCAGTCCACATGCTCAGAGAACGTGGCTTGAATTTGAATAGAATCATTGTTTTCTTTGAATTTCTAACACATGGATATGACTTAGGGGGGAGGTATAGGACAGGGGTAGGCAACCTTGGCTCTTTTATAACTGGTGGACCTCAACTCTCAGAATTCCTGAGTCAGCAAAGCATACTCAGGAATTCTGGGAGTTGAAATCCACAAGCCAAGGTTGCCTACCCCTATAGGATATCTAGTTATTTACATAATTATTAAACATTGCATATTTATTTATTCAATTTGTATCTCCCTCAAATCCAGAGATTCT